>NW_027185720.1:7606886-7689687 GCF_028583685.1 Petaurus breviceps papuanus | reverse complement strand
GTGTGTGTGTTTAGGAGTGGGAGGATTTTGGGGGGGGGGCGGTAACTAGAGGGAGAGAAAAGGAGTTGGGATTTTAGCAAGTCACCAATTGTTTTTAATCCATTCTCTAACCCCTAAAGGCAGTTTAGTTTCAATCCAAGTGCCCTGGACCTGAATGAAGACTGGGGACCTGGGTTCCAATCATGACTTTACTCAAATCCCAGGTCTGGGTCTCAGTTCCCTAATTACAAAAACAGGAGCTTGGACTAGATTCGCTCTTAAACCCCTTCCGGCTCTCATGCAGACCTGAGGGACCCAGGGCAAGTTTTTGATCTCTTCGACTCACTTTCCTCTCCTGCAAAATCTGGTTGGATCAAATGAGGTCTAATCCTGCAATCTCGGCCAGTCACTGCCCACCTCCAACCCCATCCCCCACGCTCTACTCCCCGTCTCTAACCATCAGCCCAAACCACAGACAGGGAAAGCGGGAAGGATGGTGTGTGTGTGTGTGTGTGTGTGTGTGTGTGTGTGTGTGTGTGTGTAGGGGTCAGTGCATAACTGGGTGGGCTAGGAAAGAGGGCAGCCCTTCTTGTGGTGCCCAGTGACTGCATCAGGTGCTTGGAGGCTTCGATTTTCCTTACTAAATTCTGGGCATGTGAAGGTGCTGATGTAGGGAAGGGGGGGTGGGAAGGGAGGTTGGCTGGGGTGGAGAGCCCAGGCACTTGCATGCTTCCAATCATTCTACAAATGGCAGTTGTCGCTGCTGTCCTTGCACTGTGCCATCACCTTTTCAGTAGACAGGAGCATTGTGATTTGGGGCAAGGCCCTTCCCTGTGCCTCAGTTTCTTTGCTTGTAGAATGAGGGAGATGGGGTAAGCCTGCTGTCCCACCAGCACAGGTCAGCCCCAGATCCTCAGGACTGGGGCTCTGGGGACCTCAACTCCTCGTCTTCCCCAGTTCCCCCTCATCCAGGTTCCTAGCCCTGATGGGTCTCTTCCAAAGACTCCCAACCTAGTTCCCTCAATTCCCTGGATAAATGGAGATAACCCTCTAGAGCCGTATGTAGCCTCAGCACCTAATTCCCCACCTGGGGAATCGGTTAATGATCTTAGATGAGTGTAAAGTAAATGGTAAATCATAAATGGTAAATGCTTAAATAAAATAAAATAAAGGAAATGGTACTGAAGTCAGGGAAAGACAAAGCAGATTCAAAGAAAAGGAAATAAGTCATTTTGGCTGGAGGCAAGGAAAGGCTGGTGCAGAGGAGTCATGGGAAGTTCCAGAGCGATGCAGGAGCCAGCAAACTGCCTCTGGTAAGCTGGTTGTTAAATTGTCAGTGTGAGCATTTACACCTCGGGAAAGTGCACTATACATCAGGATTGATAGCGCTTGCTTTTTTTTGTTGTTGTTGTTCTGTTGATTGTCTCAACTAAAGAAAGAGATGGAGAAAATGTTTATAAAGGAGATTAAATTTAAAAGTGTGTTGAGTATATTTCCCCCTCCTCGAGAGTCGATTGTTAAACATGTAGTAGCAAGTCCTTGGATTAGACCCAACCTGCAACATTTTGAATGCCAAGATACGGAACTGGAGCACTATCCTGCGGGTAGAAGGGAGCCACTGGAAGATTGGTAGAGGCAATGTGGTAAGTAGAGAAATCGAGTATGTTGACTAGGAGTCAGAACACCTGGATTCAGTATTCTGCCAAGCTCTGAGACCTGAAGAGGGGCAGTGTGGGAACGAGTGCTGGGCTCAGACTCAGGAAACCTCCATTCCAACCTTGGCTCTGATATCTGAAAGCTTGAAGAGTGATTTACAGACGAGAACTTAATTTTATTTCTTCATCATTCTTTCAATTCCACAAAGGTGTAGTATTTACTATTGTCAGGCACTCTGCTAGCTTCTGTGGCTACAGAAACCAAAAAAGAAAACAGTCTTGCTCTCAAGGAACTTATACTCTGGGGAAAGGGGCAGTCAAATACGTCAACAAATTGATCAATAGGGATTAATAAAGGGCTTGATATGTGCTGGGAGCTGCATTAAGCGTTAAAGATACTAAGACAAAGTGGAAATAGTCCCTGCCCCCAAGAAGCTGATGCTCTAGGGGGAATTTTACATGATCACTAAGAAAGTTTATACAAAGTAGCTTCAAGAGGGGGAAAAGTAAAGGAGTATCTCATCCAGTAAATGGCTTCTGAGCAGGGATTTTCTGCAAGAACCCATCTGCCACTCTCTGCCTCAGTCTCCTCATCTGTAACATGAGGTTAGTGGATTCCTTGAACTCTGAGGCCCCTTCTAGCTCAAGAGCTATAATCTTCTAATTCGTGACCCCATAAGAGAAGTGTTTTCTGAGCAGAGTTTGAGCTGGGGATATTTCTTGAGTTGGGGGGAAGGGGTTAACTGCTCACAACATGGAGCTGGTCAGTGGTCTTGCCCTTGCCTGGCCCACAGTAGCATGCCTGCCTCTGGGACTGCCTTCACCAGCCTGCTGAGGACACTGACACAGAGGGGCAAGGAGACAGTGGTGGGGAGGAGGGTGTGATTCATCTCCCAGGATCCGTCAGAAAGTGCAGCCTGCACCACAAGAGTTTTCTGGGATAGCAGTTGCCAAGTTTTCCACTCTTAGCATTCCCACACTCGGGGACCAACGTATTCATTAGCAGGAAGCCTGCACAAAATCCTCATATTCACTTTGCAGTGCCGCACCAGACAGAGAGACACTCCTAACATCGAATTTCCCTCCCCCCCACCCCCAACATCCTCACACACTCCCATCAGAGCAGTGGGCATGGGCAGTGTGCCCAGATCTCACCCCCTCCTGGCTCAGACCTATAGCCTATAATCCATCCAGGCAAGGGAGTTCGAGGAACAGCAGAAGACCATAGGTTGTCACCAATCAAACACTAGCAGGAGAAACCTTTATTAAGCAAGTATCTGGGTACCCACCTCCCATGCCCTGGGTGATCAGGGAGAGGATATGTTTCAGTAAGACAGGTCCTGTTGTCAAAGAACTTCCAGTCTAGGGGAGGTCTACAGATCGGAAATGCACAGGAGAGCAAACAGGAGTGGCCACAGCATTCCCTCCCCAAGGCAGCTCAGGATTCTCCTGGCTCATATGAAAAGGTCTTAGAAAGATATTTCAGTTGAATAACTCACCCCCTACCAGTCAAGCTGGTGATGAGCCTACTAAACAGGCCGGTCTGTCATCAGGAGCCATTTGAAACCTCTGCAGCTTGGCAAGGATGTGCCAAAGCTTACACTCTGCTGGGGTAAGTTGCTGTCTCTGGGCCTCAGTTTCCTAGACTGATCTCCATGGCCTCCAGGGTCCCTTCCAGCTCTAAATCTATGATGCTGTGAATGCCAAGGTGGGCACTCTCAGGTGTGTACAACTGGGCACTAGGGAGGGAGAAGGTGCAGGAGCTTCAGGAGACATTCTCCTGGAAGAGTTGTTTGCTGAAGCCTCTGTGTGGCACAACATCCCCAAAAGACAATCTTGGCTCTCAGGTCCTTGTCTAGAGATTTCAAGACATGGACTTGGAGATGGGAAAGCCCAAGGTTGACTCCTGCTCTAACCGTAGTCATTCATTGAACCTTTCTGAGCCTCAGTTTCCTCATCTGTAAAATGGGGGTAATACTACCTGTAGTATCTAGAATTTGGGGTTTTTGTGAGGCTAAAATGAGACTGTGAGCATAGACAATTGAAAACTTTAAAGTGCTGGGTAAATGTCAGTTGTTATTTTGAGGTATTTGATAGGCTTGTTGGTTTAGGGGAAAGAGAACTAGATTTGATGACAGATGGCTATTTACTTAGTATATGACTATGACCATGGGCAAATTTCTGAACCTCTCTGGCCCTTGGTTTCTTTACTATCCAGGTCACACTAGATATGGAGTCGGGAAGCTCTGAGTTCAAATCCCAGATACTAGCTGTGTGACTCTAAACAGGTCACTTAGCCTCTCCCAATCTCAGTTTCCTCATCTGTGAAATGGAGAAAACAACAGCACCTATCACAGAGGGATCGAGTCAAACAAGAGATTATTTGTAAAGCACTCTGCAAACCTGAAGATGCTACCTAAATGCCAGTGACTATTATTATGCATCAGGGGAAAACCAGATGGACTAAGGCACCTCCCAGCTCTGAATCTCTGGGCTGGAGACCTGAGCAATAGGAACTGTGTGATTCTGTCACACCCACGTCAACCCAGCAGTTGATGATATGGATAACTGAGCCCAGGAGCCAACAGCTCCCATGTGATGGGCACCACATGCCAATCTACAAATATTTGCCTCTGCTGTTAGAACAACAAAGGACAGCTCCTTGTTTAATGAGGGAGGGAAGAAACATCTTTTCAGATGCCCACTATCGCTATATACCGAGTACCTACTACATGCCAGTCAATGTGCTAAGTGCATAAATATTATCTCATTTGATCCCCACAGTAAGCTTGGGAAATAGGCACTATTATCATTCCTATTTTATAGTTGAGGAGACTGAGGCAGAGAAAGTCACTTAAGTAACTTTCCCAGGGTCACATGGCTAGTGTCTGAGGATTGATTTGAACTCAGGTGTTCCTAACTACAAGCCTAGCCCTCTATCCATTGGGCCACCCAGATGCCTTGACTGACTGACAAATATGCACACTCCTGGAGGAAAAGAATTATTTCAATCCCAACATTCTCAAAAGTGAAACCAGAAAGCAGGAAGATCCATCCAGCTCAATATTGGAGGGGTTGTGAGAAGACAGGAAAGCTAATGCATTATTGGTGGAGCTGTGAAATGGTGCAATCATTTTGGAAAACAATCTGGAATTATGCAAATAAAGTGACTAGAGTCAAAGAACCTTTTGGTACAGCAATTCTACTACAGCAAGGAAGCCACTGATGAGAAGAAATCGACCATATACACCAAAATATTTAAAGCAGCACTTTTTGTGATAGCTGAGAATCAGAAACGAAGTAGATACCCATCAGTTGGGAAAAGGCTAAACCCACTGTGGTGCATCAATGCAGTGGAATACTACTGTGCTATAAGAAACAATGACTATAATGAATATAGAGAAGAATGGAGAGATTTATACAAACTGAGGCAAAGTATGCAAAGCCAAGAAAACAATATAAATAGTGATTACAACAATGTAAACAGAAAGAACCATTACAAAATAATCAAACGTGAATTTTGCAAAATTATGAAGAATAAGCATAGCTCCAAAAAGATGAGGTATGAGAAGACATTTCCCACTTCACTTTTTTTGTTGAGGTGGGAGGTCCATGGGTATGGTAAATTGCATGTATTCAGACTTTTTCTGAGGAGTTGATAGATTTTGCTGATTTTTTTTCTTTAAAAATATTGTTTGTTAAATGGGATAGCTCCTTGGGAAGGGAGAGAGGAAGGATAAGGAGGAAAACAGGTAATATTTTAAAAAATCACGCTTGTCAAATTTGTGGGGTGGTGTGAAGATGGGAGCTAATATATAGGGTGACCCAACTGGGATCCAAATCGATCCTGACAGGCTAGAAGGGTGTCCTGAAGCTAACAAGGTGAAATTTAATATCTGTGAATCTAAGTCCTACGTTTGCATCCTACAGCCTAAGTACAGGCATTCTCTTCCACCTACCAAGTCTCTCCACTGTGGAATGACCAAGCTCTCAAAGCTTTTGATATTCTTTATCTATGTGTTTGATATAGAACCACCTCTAAGCAATTGGAGGGGCTTGGAATCAAGAGTAAATGATCATATGAAAGCCTACCTCTTCTCTGTTTGCTCCTGACATTTTTATTCAGGCAAAAATCTTGTTATCGTGAAGGCTTAGGCAGGGCTAAAGGAAGAGGTTTTGCACCTCTTGCTGAAAGTCTGAGGGCTTTGATTGTTAGCAGGTCGGATCCCTCCCTGCTGTCTTTTGGCAGAGAGGCCCTAGACCACTGAGTAGCCACTGACAGTCATAAACAGCTTCCTCTGATTCACAGTGATTGTTATTTTTCCAAATCAGCATACATAACAGAAGAAATTGGAGATCGACAACTCAAGAAAGACAATACTATTAAAGGGAATTGGAAAATTTTTTTTTCCCCAAAAAGGTAGGGCTTTAGTGGAAAAAGGCAGAAACCAGGAGCTGGAGGGATTCAGGCATGGGGAGAAGCCAGGAAAAATGTCCATGGTGGGGAAGATGGAGTGTTTAGTGCAAGGAACAAAGAACAAGGAGGTCCCTAGGTTAAAGAGTGGTGTGTGGTGCGTGTATGTGGTGTGTGTGTGTGTGTGTGTGTGTGGTGTGTGTGTGGTGTGTGGTGTGTATGTGGTATGGTGTGTTGTGGTGTCTGGTGTGTGTGTGCTTGGTATGTGTGGTGTGTGTGTGTAGTGTGCATGTGGTGTGTGTACTGTGTGTATGTGGTGTGTGTGTGTTTGGTATGCGTGGTGTGTATGTGTGGTGTGTGGTGTGTTTGGTATGTGTGGTGTGTGTGTAGTGTGTATGTGGTTTGTGGTATGTGTGTGGTGTTCATGTATGTGGTGTGGCATGTGGTGCGTGTTTGGTATGTGTGGTGTGTTTGTGGTGTGTGGTTATGTGTGTGGTGTGTGTGTTTGGTATGTGTGGTGTGTTTGTGGTGTGTGATTATGTGTGTGGTGTGTGTGTTTGGTATGTGTGGTGTGTGTGGTATGTGTTTGGTATGTGTAGTGTGTGTGTAAGTGGTGTGGTGTGTGTGTGTGTGCACGCGTGTGTATAGGTAGTGTGAGATTCAAGGAGGCTGGAAAATGATCAGAATAGTGTCCCTGTGCAAGGGATGAGCAAACAAGTGCAGACTGTGACACCCAGAGGAACCCCTCCTTTGAAGTTGCGCCCTCCCCTGGTTTAAAAGCAGGTGTTTTATCCCCACTGGGTCAGCACCTTTGACTTCATTCCAGAGAAGATGCGTCTCATCCTCTGTGACCCTGGAAAAAGGTAACTTTTTGGAGGGACGTCCCTGGTCTGCATGTGTGGGTGGTGGCTAGTTCAGCGTGGCCAGTTTACAAAGGGAGGCAACCACAGGTGAACCCCGGCTCTGGACTAATCTAGTCCTGACTAAGAGTACAGTTCTGAGCCCCTACCCCCTGCTAAAAGTAGGCGTGCCCAGAGAGGAAAGGGTATCCTAACAGCATAGCACTGGTTGGCCAAACTGTCTATCAGCATAAGGCCAGTCAACGAAGGTTTTAATTGGTTGTGATTCAGTCACTGTCTGGCCCGAGGCATACTGGCAGCTCAACTAACCAATGGCAGGAGACACAGAGTTAATTCACTGTTGCAGAGCCTTCCTCCTCATTCTACTCTATACTGATTTAGCAACAGAAAATCTCAGGCAATGGGTTGAGGATGAAAAGAATTAGCAGCTCTGGAAACATCGGGGCAATGTGGAAATTTCATGAGCCTCAGACAACGACTTCGGGTTCCTCTTGCTATCTCCTAAGTGATGGAGCTGGGGGTTGGAAATGTTCCAGCTGGGAGCCGGCTCTCCCCAAATGACAGCGTGTGGCTGCCAACCTGCTTCTGGAGCACTGGTAGAAGAAGCCTTTAGATTATAGATTTGGTTTGGAAGTCAGCAGGGGGCATCCTAAATTACCTTGGAGATGAGACATGAGAGGCAGGAACTGATTGTTATATCTGGGACCCTCAAACCATTTCCAAAGGTTGAGTCTCAGATAGGTGCCCCGTGAGAGGTGTAGCCAGGGTTGGCTCAGAAGGCATGATCTTCACAGCTTCACCTGAATATTGGAAGGCTAAAACTTCATTGCCACCCCACCTCTCACAAGAAATTCTCTACTACTGTGTTTGAGACAAGAGAATCCCTAGAAGGATATGGGGCAGAGAGTCTAGGTTAAATCCTAGGAATATTTGATGTGCAGATACTCTAAGGAACAGTAGTGGGGTGGGGGGCAGAGAGCTACATACAGTTCTCTTGGCTGCCTCTCCATGGTCTGGCATCCCAGGATAGGCACACAGAGATAAGATCAGTCACTAGAAGTTCTTGGGAACCCTGAAGATGCAGCTGCCTTCTTAAACTCAAGAGGCTCACCCAAGTTTGAGTCACTTTCTGAAGCTGCTATGAGGTTATGGGTCCATGAACATCAGCAGTAAAGTCCCATTCTTACTTTTGTTTTATGTGGCCCATCATACATTGTTCTTTCCCCCCTATTCTAGCACCCACCTCAGCCTTCCTAATTAATGGTGGTGCACCATTACTGAGCTGTGAGCGATTTAAAGCTGTCCCTTGCTTTGGTGCTGACAGCTCGATCCTCTGGCCTTCCCACTGGCCCTGGCCAGGGTGCTGACAATGATAACATGCATCCAACTTCACTGCCTGGCCTCTTTCTTTCCCTCCTTCAACCCTGTTGTCCACCATGTGCATCCCCAGTGGCGAAATCCCCCAAACCCAGGGCCTAAGATTACTGCCATAGCCTGAGAACAACTTTGGCCCCATGACATACAAATCACACAAGAAAAAGCCACCTCCTTAGCCCCTGATACACAACCAGAGCCGGTTTCTGCTGACAGTCACATGTGGCCCCAACTGGCTCTCTTCTCCCCTAAGCTCCTTCCTTTGGCATTTGTGGGACATCCTGGATGCTTTGTGCTTGGCAGGTGTTTGCCTCAGCATCCTGAGAGAAATACTACATATTTTGCTTCCTCATGTTGTTGCTGAGAAGAAGGCACTTTGTACAGTTTGAAGAATACAGAAATAGGAGTTATTTTTAAGGGGCACAAAGGCTGAAGCTTCCAGCTTGTGCCCCTGCCCTCCAGTGGAGGCTTACCAAACTTTAGGGTAATTTGCATGTCTGGGTGATGGCACTGGTGGGGAGGGGGTGCAGGGCAAATGAAAAGGGCTGTGTGCACCCAATACCCAGGCTCAAAAATACTCAGTGGAAGGACACCATGTAGGTGTGCCCCGCTTCTAGCCTGTGGTAGGAAAGGGGAAAGGAATTCATTTGCTCTAACTTAACTAAGATTAAAAAGATGGGCACTTTCTGTTGAGATTTGCCTAAATGGCTCTTTTGTGCACCACCTAGGGCAAAGACATGAGGAAGGTTAAAAATGGAGCTGAAAATGTGTTGGCTGCTTCTGTAGCAGGCAGCCTGGGAAATCATCAATAGCAATGACCCTTCTCCAAATCAGCAGCATGACAGGCAAAGTTGGGAGAGAGGATCAGTGTGTGTGTGGGGGGGGGGGGTATAGACCTTTAGCAGATGACTTCTACTGAAGTAGAAAGCAGGAGAATGTGGAGACCCAGTGAATGAGAGCTACAAATGCAGGGCCAGAGCAGCCACAAGACCTAGTCAGCTGCCATGAGAACTCAGGTGGGAGAGGTTTTACCAGCTGTGATATGAGGCGTATGCAACTGAAGCCTCTTGTTCAACTCAGATCATGTATTTCAGGGGATTGGTTCCCTTCCCCACCGGTGCATGAGTGTAGGAGGGATTGTACTCGCTTGTGCACAGGAGCTAAGAATGACATTTCTGCCTGATCCAGTTATTTACACGGCATCTAAAGTGTTTTGCAAACTTTAGATGGTGATATAAATGCTAAATGTTATCGCTGCTATTTAATAGCAGACCATGAGTAGAGTAGACACAAGATGGGGGCTCAAACCATGGTGGCCTCTGAGTTTAGTGGAACAATAGACCAACATTTAAGTTGATGTCTTTCTCAGTGACTGTGCAGGGCAATGCATTGTACACAGCAAGTGCTTAATAAATGCTTGCTGGAATAAATGAATGAATGGATGGCCTGAACTGGGCACACACTGAGTGGCCTCTGCATGTAAGGAGCCAAACTGGGCCCCTACAAGGGAAGCAAAAAGGCTCAAGGCACGGTCCCTTCCCTCAAGAAGTTTGTAATCCCACCTCTCCCGTCCCATCAAAAAGCATACTTGTGTTTTCCCTCTCTTCTTCCTTCCTCTCCTTCCCTGCTTATCTCTCTCTTCCCTTCTCTCCCTCTCTCTCCTCTCTCTCTCTCTCTCTGTCTCTCTCTCTCTCTTCCCTTCTCTCTCTCTCTTCCCTTCTCTGTCTCTGTCTCTGTGTCTCTGTCTCTCTCCCTCATCTCACACACCTCCACCCAAGTCCTTTGATGTTTTCTTGGGGGCACACAGGTGCCCCAGGGTTCTAAAACATTATGCCAGGGGTACACAAGTTCTGGATACAGATAAGTCTGGTTATGAACTAGGTGACAGTCCATGGATATTAGGACCAGATTAAATCTGGAGATGCTTTTAGCTAGGTTGGCCACAGGGCAACGATATTTTGGAGGGAATGCCAAAGACTCTCTTCCTAGTTGTGTGTGTGTGTGTGATGTGAAGATATTGTGATGGTCAGTGCTGGCTTTGGGCAACACTGGAAAAGAGATGTCCGTCTTTAGAGATATCCCCACCTAAGTGCCCCATCCCTTTGGTCTGGTACCTCTTGTTCCCTTTGATTAACCTTGTCCCCTCACCCCCATCCAGTGTCCTTCCTTCTGTCCCAGGACAACACTCTCTTCTCTTCCTTGTCTCTCTTCTACCAATGCAGCCCTTTTTAATATCCCCTTCCTAATGCTTCCTTCCCTCTTCAAGGAGATCTGGACAATGTCTAAACCTTCCAGAACCTTCCTTAGAGGCCTAGATAATCTGATAAATGAATCCCTGCTTATGGGAATGAAGTATTTAATGCCTTGCCCTTCTCAAATAGTCTTAAGAGGGACCTTCTTGAGACAATGTCTTATACCAAAGAATGATATAACATCAGGCAGTTTAGAGCCAAAGAAGGCCAATAGGAAAGATGCTTTGAAGCAGACGGGCCTCTTGGCACCCCTCAGCTCACACCAGGTATCATCCTACTATGTAATGGGCAATGTTGAGTATCTCTGTATACCAAGCCAGTGCTCCTTGGGAGCAAGGACTAGCTCATTTTTGCTCCTCTCTCCCCAACACTTAGCACAATGCCTGGCATGTGGACAATGCCATAGTCAATGTTTAATAAATGGTTATGGATTGAGGGCTTTGTATTAGAGGCAGCAGGGGACATGTCACGATAAAAGTTTAAGACCTGTCTTTCTCTGAAATTCCTTACTTGGTACAGCCTGAATCGTACACTTACCATCCTACTCTCCATGAGATACTTTTGAATTCTTTGGAATTCACCCTAGTTTCCCATGCCTCTTAGTCTTGCAACAATACTGGCAGCATATTGGTATTAAATAACAAAGCATAAAAAGCCTTCTGACCCTGTGAGGCATGCAGCACAAACACTATTATTCCTGTTTCTATTCTATTATAATCAGAATCATAGACCTAGAATGAGGAAATTGAGATCTTACCCAGGTAGTAAAAGTGGCCCCTGAACTTGGGACTTCTGATGCCCAGGGCTCATTTACTACATTTCCAAATGCTGCCATCCTCCTGGTGAATAAACTTCCTGAGTACCATTCTGTATGCCCAGCACACAGTGCTAGATACTGCTAGAGGCTTAGAGAGGGTGGAGGGGTTCAGGTTCATGAATTCATTCATTAATGAACTGAGTCAGTTCAAGAGATAACTGTGGAAAAGGTGATGAGAGCTTTGTGTTAGAGGCAGCAGGGAAGGGACAGGACTGGGCAGCCCTAAGGGTCTAAAGTTCGGTCTTGGTGCCAAACTGGTGAAGACGGTTTAAGAAGAAAAGAAGGGAGAAGGCAACCCCTAAACCCCCCCCCCCATGTACAGAGAGACAAAACGATTGTCATTCAATGCTTTTTCCCCAGTAATTGGTTTTTGATGGGTGTGTCTTTGGGCTGTAGGGGGAGAGGTGTTTTTTTTTTTTAAGATGGGGTAAGATTGACCCCATTCAGTCAAGAAATGAGAGTGTGGAAAATCTGAGGGAAATTGCCAAATAGCCATTTCTGGGAACCAAGGACTTCTTTTCTTTAAAGTCACCACCCCCTCCTTCAAGACTTCGGTCACTATGTGTCAGCCACAGATGAAATGGCCAATTCCTGCAGTATTTACCAAGGTCAGTTATGAGAAAAAGGAAGGAGACTGTGGGAGCGAGGCTGGACCCCAGTTAGGGGGTCTGCATATGAAAGGAAGCTAATATCATTATTCTCACAGTCAAATTCCAATGACATACATATGTGTGTGTGTGAGAGAGAGAGAGAGAGAGAGAGAGAGAGAGAGAGAGAGAGAGAGAGAGAGAGAGAGAGAGAGAGAGAGAGAGAGGAGGGGAGGGAGGGAGAGAGAGAAGAAAAAGAAGAGGAGGAGGAGAAAGGAGAGGGGGAGATAGAGTTAGTTACTTAGTTCCTGGAACCACCAAGAAGGATCACAGAATCATAGACCTAGAGTGAGAAGGGACTTTGGAAGTCATGTGGCACAACCCCCCCCACCTTATTTGAGGTGAGGAAACTGAGGCCCAAGAAAATAAGGTAACTTGCCCAAGACAGCAAGAACCAGAGATGGATTTTGAACCTCCATCCTCCAGCCTCAGAGCCAACAATCCTTCCATTGTACCAGACTGCCTCATGTACCTTTTCAGTGATTAAAACTGTCTCCTCTTTTTTTTCCCAAGAAGACTGTTTCCTCCTTCTCCTCTAGTCCCTAAAACTACTTATGATTTAAGGAAACACAGAAGAAAAAGCAGAGTTTCCATATTGGCCACTGGGATCCACAGTAAAAAAAGAAACGAGTTATGACTAAGGGTGGCTTCTCAGACAGGGTTGCTCCTGTCTGTTAGCACGACAAGGAAGGCAGGGCAGTTGAACTGGGGGTGGGTAGGGAGGCAGGAGCAGGTGTACCTGTGGGGATGGGAAGCACACCACTACTTCCAATATGGCAGGTGCTATAAGGAACTGACCAGTGGGAAGCAACATGGGTTGTCAGTGCTTGATCCTTAAACTGCCTCCCTCGATACCATTACAGAAGAGTTTCTTAGTTGATTTGATGAGACTACAGAGTTTGGTCTTTCGTTTTATGAATCTGAGGGTTAGGGGGTGGGCATGTACCAGGAACCTTGCTAAGAGGACAAAAGGAACTAGGGAAAGTAGAGTAACATAGGAGAAACTACGCTGACTCTATAGTCATGGGACCTGGGGTTGAACACTGCCTCTGATGCTTACCTATGTGACTTTGGGTGTGTATTCATATCTCCAAGCCTCTGCTTCCTCATCTGTAAAGTGAGGAGGTTGGACTCAATGGTCCCTGAAGTTCTTTCTAGTTCTAGATCTAAAATCTTAGGAACCCTCTTGGTTGGATTCTAGTGACTGGAGACCCAATGACTTCTGCCTTTCTCTCTCCTTCTATAAGCAAGGGTCAGAAACTGTGGCTTCTGGGAGTGAACAATCCCTGAATATATCTTACTGCATCTGGATAATTGACATTTTTAATACACTTGGTTTTTCCTCCATGGATAGTCAGACTAAGCTCTTTTGAGTGCTCATGGCTCTCTCTCTCTCAGGATTTTCTGCAATGTCCTGCTGTTGTGATGCAACCCAAAGGACCTTGCCATTTTATAGGGAATGCCCCTTCATGTTGCACTTCTTGCACTGGATCTCCTTCATGACAGTGGTGAACACCTTTGGTGAGCATGTGGTTCTGTTTTATGACTCCTAATATTTAGGATCAAAGGGATCCACAAGGTAATATCTCTGTTGTTATATTTTTCAAAGAATCTTGAATAATACTGAAGTAGGGATGAAAGATGAATGGGGTAGTGCTGGGGCTGGAGTGAGGAAGACTCCTCTTCCTCAGTTCAAATCTGGCCTCAGACACTCACTAGCTGTGTGACCCTGGGCAAGTCACTCAACCTTGTTTGCCTCAGTTTCCTCATCTGTAAAATGAACTGAAGAAGGAAATGGCAAACCTCTCCAGTATCATTGACAAGAAAACCCCAAATGAGGTCACAAAAAGTTGGATATGACTGGAAAAATGACTGAACAACAACAAAAATGGATGGAAGATACTTTTTTGAAAGAGACCTTCAAGTGTTCTCCTGAATCAGATTCTCCTTTATAAGCAGCAGACAATAAATACAGTGGGATAATGTATTTTTAAAATATTTTTCACTCAAATGTATGATGGTACATATGGGGGTCTACTATGGAATATCTATGGTGAAAGCCTGCCTGTTCCCTACTGTCTCATCAAAGACAGACTCTATGTGATGTTTCTCATAAACATTTCCTTAAGATGGGATAGTAGGCATATTGGTCAGCAGATGTCAGTGGTCTCTCAGTCACTTTAAAAAAAAATATTAGGTTTAGATTTTTTTTTCATGCCTTTTGTTTAATATCTTTCTCTACTTTAAATGCCTTGCGAACTGATCCCTTCACATCTTCACAATTGTCTTGCATGGATCTTCTCTATGTACAGGTTTGTCTAATCTATCTCCTATCTTCTGTCTAATCCATTTTCTCTAGTTCCATTTGTCTATAGACAAACAATGATGTTAGGAATCCAAGTGAGTTGGACCTTATTGTCCATAATGGGGAAGAGAGTTTGTCAGAAAACTCTCTGCAGATATTTTCCACTTCTCTTTGTTTAAATGTTCTCTATATTTAAATGTCTTCAGGATGATTTTGACTTAGTTGGTCTCTGGTCAAACTTTCTTTAAATTAGTCTTACCCTCAATTTCTCTGTTTTACAAAGCAACATAATTCATAATCTTCCATCACCCTCCATAAGATTTTTTTTCATAAGATTTTACAAGGCTATTATATCCTCAAACGTGTTGTCTTGGGCAGCCACCAGTCTCTATGTTACATGTAAACCAAGGGGTTTTTTTGAGGGGGGAATTGGGGTCAAGTGATTTGCCCAAGGTCACACAACTAGTTAAGTGTCAAGTGTCTGAGATCAGATTAGAACTCAGATCTTCCTGACTCCAGGGCTGGTGCTCTATTCGATGCACCACTTAGGTGCCCCAAACCAAGGGTTTTTTAGGCCCTTTTGGTTTATTTCTCAGGGCAATTGATTTAAATCACCTAAAAGTGTCTACAAAATTATTATAGAACATCTATGTCCTTTCTTTCATCCAAAATCCTACTCTTCATCATCCATCATTTTGAGGGTCAGGGTTATGCTTTTTCTTTGCTTTTCTTTTATTTTAAGCAACTGGGGTTAAGTAACTTGCTCAAGGTTACACGGCCAGTTATTTCTGGGTGTGGTGCTGAGTGTCTGAGCCCGGATTTGATCCAGGTCATCCCGACACTGGGGCTGGTGCTCTTACTCGCTGTGCTACCTGGCTGCCCCTAGGGTTATGCTTTTTCAAATGCATACCATATAACCATTTATCTTTTCTTCTTTTTCTCTCTCTTTCTATCTTTGTACTAATTCTGATCTGTACTCGAACAAGTCAGTGGTGTGATTGCACATAGACAACTAATCCAAGGTCTCTCTCCAAACTGTACTGCCTTTACTTCATTGGGCATGTCTCTTATGAAGTAGAATATTCTGGAAGAAAAGTTGGGGGGGGGTTGGTTGCTGCTATTTCAGTCTTTGTAGCCCCAGAGACTAGGTAGAGTGCCTTGCCCACTGTAGGCACTTAATAAATCCTTGTTGTTATTATTTTATTTCAGTAAAAGTGATATAAGCAGAAAGGCATAGCATCCAGGATGCTTAAGGTAACCAAGGTTTCTCTGATGACTCATCCTGGATCAAACCCTCAATGCTGGCTTTGCGGCTTACTATGTGACTTCGTACTGTACTTTCTACAATAGTGTAGGTTAACATTGTAAAGGGACCACACATTTCTGAAAACTGATCTGCGTTAACATAGACCTTCAATCTCCCAGCTGATAAGCTTTTACATCGAGAATCTTGCTCAGTTCTGTAGCAAGTATCCCCCTTCTTAAGCTCCTCAGCAGTAGCTTTCTTCCCATAGTTCAGATTTGAAAAGCTGGGTCCAGTTAATAAAGTTGTGAAAAGGATGGGACGGGACACTTAAGCAAACATGGCATAGGAGAAAGCACACTGTATCTGGGAGCCAGAGGACCCAGGTTCAAATACAGGCTCTGCTACTTATTGATGCCTTGGAGAAATCGAGTGCCTTCTCTCAAGCCATTTCCTTTTCTGTAAAATAAGGGGATTAGAAGCAAAAAAAAGGGGGGAGGAGGCTAGGTGGCACAGTGAACAGAGCACTGGCCCTGAAGTCAGGAGGACCTGAGTTCAAATCCGGCCTTAGACACTTAACATTTATTAGCTGTGTGACCTTGGGCAAGTCACTTAACCCCAACTGCCCTCCAAAAAGCTAAAACAAACAAAACCAAAACCAAGGGGATTAGAATAGATGACTCATGAGGTCCTACACAGCTCTAAATCTATGGTTCTGTGACCCTAGATCAAAGCGACTTTATTAAGGGGGAAAAGGCAGGGAGATCTCCATTTTGCATCGGCTGCCCTACCTGATTTCAACCCTTTGGAAAGGATGCCCCTTCCTGGATAAGTTCACCACTTTTAAACTCACCATCACATGGTTAACTCACACTTTAGTGACATCACTTTCCTTAGTCTCTTCTCCCTCTGACTGGAGGGAGGGATGGAGGGCAGAGTACTAAACTCTTCCTAATGCCTTCCTTTATAGAGGGCAGCACCTGAATATTCAGCTCATTCCATCCTACATGTGCCGCCCTGCCTCGTTTCAACCCCTTGAGAAGATAACCCTGGTGTTTTCCCTGCTCTCCTCCTTCTTCCTGTCTCTTGTCTCCCCCTTTAGAATGTTAAGCCTGTTGAAGGCAAGGACTGTCTTTCTTTTTTATTTACTGTATCCTTAGCACTTAGTACAGAGGAGCTCATAGCAGACACTTAAGAAATGTTTATTGGATTGGGTGTCTGGGCAAGGAGAAAGGAAAAATAGAACAAAGGCAAGAAATGGGGTCCATTCCAAAGCTGGGCCCCTTTGGCCTTAGTTCAATACAAAACAAACATAACTCTAGTGTGATAGGATAGTGTAGCAGTAGCAGTAGCAGCAGCAATAGTAGTAATAGCAGCAGTGGTAGTGGAGGTAGTAGTAGTAGTAGTAGTAGTAGTAGTAGTAGTAGTAGTAGTGGTAGTAGTAGTAGTAGTAGTAGTAGTAGTGATAGTAGTAGTAATAGTAGTGGTGGTAGTAACATTAGTAGTTGTAGTATGCCACTGAATCTCTCCAAGTCCCCAAGTAACTCTCTAATAAACTGTAAATGGGTTGTAGTTATGTATCATGGGAGCTATTTCCACTCTGGGAGTTCTGACACCAGTGAAATTACAGGTCCCCCCTAAAATGTTCTCGGAACAAGGGGTAGCCCCATATCATGATGAGGCACTGGAGGAAGATTCTATGGACCAGGACCCAAGATCCTTTTGTGACAGGGCCATTACTGAATGGCTCTGGGCTCTTTTCCACAATGTTTTCACATGTGGCCTAAAGTAGATGCTTGAATGAGGTGAGTGTGATAAAGGCAGACAGAAAGTTCTCCTTGAAAAGACTGTGAAACGACATGCTTCCCCCCCCCCCACCTTTATATTTAAGTTCCAATATTTGAGTTCGTGATAGGTTTTTCTTTTCTCTATTCTGTATTTGTGTTCTGGCATTTGAGTCTAAAAGAAAATTTTGAGAAAAACAAAGACTGTGAAGTCATTCTTTATAGAAAGACCCATTTCCATAAACTCAGAGGGAGTTTGCCTCTTTAAAGGCATGAAGAACCATTCTGGAGTTTATGACATTTAAAGGAAGGAGGCTGCAGTCCTGGACACAGAGTTGGACATGCGCACTTTGGCTCCCAGAGGAAGGCTACAAGTGTTCTGGCTCTTTGCTAAAGGGTGTAGATAACCAGGGGCTGCTGGTTGGTCCCTTAGACAAGGGGCTGTCCAAGGAAAAATATGAACAAACATAGGCTGTCCCCAAGAGAATTGGTGACCGAGTCTTCCACTTTCAAAATGGCTTTTTGGTTGGAACACAGCCAACACAAAGTCTTTCATGGACTTCACTCCTTCTTCCCTGCCACCCCACCCCCCAGCAATGATGATGACTTGTCAAACAGTGCAATCTAGTTTCTAGTCCTGGTGACTACCTCATGAGTTTGGGGAGGAGAGGGGCACTTCTTGCAACTGTACTTCTCAGAAGAGGAGATGATAGGGGCAGTCAGGTGGCTCAGCAAGTAAGAGCACCGGCTCCAGTGTCAGGATGACCTGGGGATCGAATCCGGGCTCGGATACTTAGCACCACACCCAGAAATAACTGGCCGTGTAACCTTGAGCAAGTTACTTAACCCCAATTGCTTAAAAAAAAAAAAGAGATGATAATTGATAAGATCATCTTGGAAATGAAAGTCCAAACCACAACCTCCTGAGAAAGCATAATAGGGGTAATGGGTAAGAGTTTCACGGTTTAAATATGTGTTCATGTGCGCATCTGACTCTTGCGTTTTGAGAAGTTCTTTCATGGTGGACGAAATAAATAGCTGTCCTAAGGCTTATAGCAATCATTTTGTATAGTGAGTACTTTTCTAGATGGGATTCTGTTCATCTTTTTTGGAAAGACTCTAGAGATGAGCTATATTTTTGTATTATTTAAGAGATTTTCCCTGGACTCCAGTGTACAGGCACAATGAGCCAAAGAGTGCGAGGAAATAGACAAAAGTCAACTCTCTTTGGAATCAGGTCCTTCTCCCCCCCCCCCTCCCCCGGACTGAACTTGGGCCATGGGAGGACAGAGCTGGGACTCTTTTGTGGTAAGGGGCACACCTCTTAGGCTGCTGTACATGAGTTACAGAAAACAGACATCTCTATCTAGAGTCAAGGGTGATTTTCATTCACATGAGAAGGGGATAAGAAAGCCCCCAGACTGTGGTGTGTAAAAGGCCCTGGGAGCTAGCTCCCAGCATGAAAAGCTCAGACCACATTGGACACAGGAAAAGTGCAGCCTCTCCTTCTCCTTCCCATAACTCAGAGATAGAAAGAGATAATCTTCACAGGCACTTTCTGTTTCATGTGCTGGCGTCTGTCTCAGATCTCTGGGCAGTTTCCTAATTGCCAATGACTGTTTCTATGGATGTGAGTGTCTGCTAAACATGTAAGTCCTGGAATTTTCCAGGGAAGACTTTTTTCTTTGCACATAAGCCAGAAGATTCCTCCTTATATAAGTCATCCGACTGTTCCACTGGTGGTGTCATTCACTCAAGGCCCTTCGTAATCCTGGTTGTCCTTCTCTGGTCACTCTCCAGGTCTTAAACCATGGCACCCAGAACTGAACACAATACTTCAGATGGGGATGAATGCAGAGAACAGAAAAACTATTGTTTCCCTATATCTGGAAGCCAAGTCTCTCTTAACATGGCTCAAGATCACATCAGTTTTTGTGGTTCCTACATCCCACTGCAGACTCAGATTGGACTTGTGGTCCACTAATATCCTTTAGATCTTTTCTAGAATTCCTATCTAATCATGTCTTCTCCATTTTATAGTTGCAAAGCTCATTTTTTGTGCCCTAATAAGACTTCATATTTATTCCTCTTGAATTTTACCTTATATTCAGCTCAATGCCCCTAAGAACTTTTTGGTTCTTGATTCTGTTATTCAGTGCTTTAATTATCCTTCCAGGGTTTCCACTCTGAAATTTCATAAGCACATCATTTATACATCTTTATCCAAGACAATGACAAAAATGAAAAGTGCACAGCAGTCAGAGGAATCTTCCTGCCATGAAGACATTAACTACTCTTTGAGTACAGCCATCCAACCAGTTGAAAAATCCACCTGATTTTATTTTTTTCTAATCCATATCTCTACATCTAGAATAGGGTAAATTGATCAATTTTTTCAAGTGGACTTGATGACCTTAGCAATCTTACCAAATAGGAAAAGAGGTCTGTCTTGACCTGTCTTTGATGAAGTCATGCTGGCTCTTTGTAATCACCACTTCCCTTTACAGAAGTTCATCAACCATCTCTTTCATGATCTATTCTAATATTTTCATAAGAACCGAAGTCAAGTCCACTAGCCAGTTGGCAGACTGCTTCCTTCCTTTCTTTGAAGATCAGGACTACATCTGCCCTTCTCTAATCTTGTGGTCACCTGTTTTCAACCACCTTTCAAATACCATGGACAGTGGATTAGCCATCCCATCTGCCGGCCTTTGGGACCTCTGAATGGAATTCACCAAGAGCAGGTAAGTGTTCTCGACTGCCTCTCTACTTATCCTGGGCTTCAACTCCTTGGGAGTCATCTTTGCTCTGTTATTTCCAGGGTAAGGAGTGTTCACCTTGGCCAAGAAAACAAATTAAAAAAGGACTGAGCAGCTCTACTTTATGTTGTCAATTATCACCCTATCCACCCTAAGCAAAGATCCTGCTCTTTCTTTGACTCTCTGTTCTCCACCAATATAACTTTAAAATCCTGTTCTTATTTTTAGCATTCCTAACAATATTTTAATAGGACCGTGCCACACTCTAATATCTACTTTCTGTTACCTGGCTGTATTCCACATTCTGTACATTTCTCATTTAGATCTAAGTTGGTTGGTGAGCTCCCTGTGTGTCCACATCAATTTCTTCATTCAAGTACTATTCTTCATTCAAGTACTATTCTTCGTTCAAACGGTTTCCTTTTGTGTCCCAAATTTCACTTTTGAGCATCTCCCATCCCTTCCAGTATGTCTTCCTTTGAAGAATTTTAGTCTACAGGACTCTACTTATCTTTTTCCTGCACCCTTTGAAATCTGAAATCTGCTTTCTTAAACCTAGAATACATGTCAATCTATGCTTGGATTTCCTCATCCCTATCACAAATTCCAAGATGGAGTAGTCACGGTTCCTATCACCTCTACCCTAGCAACCAGTTCCTCCATGTTAATGCGAATAAAATCCAGAACAGAATCCTGCCTTGTTAGGGGAAGGATAAAATTATCACTGAGGAAAGTCAAGATGTTAGTAGCTGTTATGCTTTTGGCAGAGAAAGTTCCAAGAGGTGTCTGGATAACTGAAGACCCCCACGATTACTATATCATGCCTTTGTGCCAAGTTTGCAATCTTTTAGTCAAACTCATCTATTTTTTTCTGTTCAAGTGGTCTGTCATACACGCTAAAGAAAAAGATCACTTATTTCTCCCTCTTTTGACCTTCACCCAAACACTCTGCATGCTTCTTCACTCTGGTTCCTGCATTTCTTCATGAAGATGCCTTCTTGACATGCAATGGTACTCCCTCTCCACCTTTTATCTGCCTCATTGTTATTGAATAGGACGGAAACATTCACAGGGATGATCCAGTCATGGGACCCATCCAAGTCAGTTGCAGGGACAACTATGTCATCCAATTTGCACTCTTTGGTCCTCTTGTTTGTTTTAGGAGAATAGAGAAGGAGTTGGTTTCTTTAATTGGATTCTGTCTCCTATACTTTCAGGCTGTTGGTGATGTTATTTTCCTTCCTTCTTTGTGGTTACACTCTATAGTATCTAACTTGGGGGGGGGCTATAAATAGGCAACATTCTCCCCTCCCTTTTAGTTTAAAGCCCTTTAGATGCAAGACAGCTGGCAAACACATCATCACCAGCCTTTGTTAGGTGTACTACATCTCTAGTAAGGAATCTATTATCTTTCCATCGTAAGTTGTGGTCTGGAAATCCAAATCCCATTCTCGGAAATCACCAGTCAGCCGTTCACTTCCCAAATTAAATTTTCTCATGTGCATCCCTTTCTTTTAGTGGACAACGGTGAACAAAGCACAATATGTACCACTCTGGTCTTCAGTTTTTTACCCAAGACATCATAGTTGTTGGCAATATTTTTAGGTTCCTCCTGGAAGTGTCATTTGCCTTCATCTGAACTTCCACAAGTCAGTAATTATCCTCCCATTTTGACAAATTTTAGAAGGTTCTCTTATATCTTGGAGACATTTCCTGAGATCTTAGATATCTGTGTTTTTTTTTGTTTTGTTTTTTGCTTTTGTGAGGGCAATAGCAGTTAAGTGACTTGGTCAAGGTCACGTGGCTAGTTTTTGTGCTAAGTGTCTGAGGTCACATTTGAACTCAGGTCTTCCTGACTCCAGGGCCAGTGCTCTACTCACTGCACCGCCTAGCCGCCCCAGACTTCTCTATTTTTGTGATCAGGTCAACAAATAGCTGCCTTTGTACTCCAAACAAGGCATCAGCAACTACTCACTCTGTTCTCTTCTTCCTCTGACCTTTACTAGATGACCTCTCATCTGATGGCTTCCTAGGGCTCCACTCTGCCATTCCTCAGGTAGTGGTTTCTTTCACGTTGGAGCATGCAGTTCTCTCCTCTTTAAAAGTAGCTTAAATCTCTTTTTAATAAAGCTCTAATTGTAGTTGTTTTTTCCCCTCCTATTACATTCTTCTATTCTCCATCATTCTAGCAAGGGTCATCTCCTTTCGCTTCAGATCCCTCCTTCCCACTGTTGTCCTTCCTTCTGTCTTCTTTAAGAATGCTTTAATTCCTCTCTTTTTCATTTTTTGTTTCTTCTTTCTCCTTGTTCATTCCATTGGTTATGGTTCTTCTTTACAACCTGACTAATGTAATGTGAAGGTATGTGTAGAACCTATATCGGAAGTAGGAATTCAAAAACTTGTGGAACTGAATGTTGCAAACTAATAGTAAATAAATTTAAAACAAAAACATAAAGAATACTTTAATTCTCTTACAATTTCAAAAGTGGAAAGGTATTCTTGAAGAATACTCTTCAAGAAAGCCTCTTCCTTTTCTCTTCTAAGAGGGATTTCATTGCATGCTTGGAAAACAGGTAACACTGATGGAAATAATGACAATTTCCCCTATTCTCCAAAATGGTTGAGATTTTAAGTCTTAATTAAAAATAAATACTTGTGGGTATTTACACCTCAACCCTAAGCACCTAGTCAAAACTTTTCAGCAGTTATCACCTCTTAATAATTCAATAACTTTTCAAATTTCTTTCCTTTGACTCAACAATACCATTGTCCCAATTACCTCCCCTTCAGCATTTCACCATACTACAGTCACTTTCCCTAAAATGCCCGCCTAACAATGTCCTCATCAATTTACTTACCCCTCCAATGGTTCCAGTAATCTTTACTTCCTTACCTGAATTTGGCTTGCCAACTACCTTTTCCTTCTTTAGTCCATCTCTTTTTGGACTACTTTCTTTTTGATCCCCTCTAATCTGTTTATATCCTCCTTAATTGTCTTTGATCCTCTTTCTTTTTCAGCCCAGAAGTAAAATCTGAGCCAGGATCTTGTCAGAGACTGCTCTTCAAAATTTCCTTAATTTTTCTTTAATTCAGGCTCTGACCCACTAGTCTAGACCCATCCAAATCAATTCATTATTGACTCAACTCCTTCTCTATTCTCCTAACCCTCCTACCCATATCAGAAGCGCAATGTGTGATGTGACGATCAAAGGATTTAACACTACCTTAGGTTGTGTTAGTAGAATTAGTATGCAGAACAAGAGATGTTAGTTCCAATATGCTTTGGCCATATCAGACTACGTCTGAGAGACTGGTAGGTAGTGCGACAGATAGAGTGCTGGCTTTGGAGTAAGAAGACAAGTTCAAATCCTGTCTCCTGATATGAACTGTGACGTGGCCAAGTCACTTAACCTCTCTTGGTCTCGGTTTTTTCCCCTGTAAAAATGCAGATAATAATAGCATCTACCTTACATATATGAACATATATAAAGTCCTTTGCAAACATTATGGCACCTTATAGATGCTAGCTATAAGACTAGACTAATTGTATCCAGTTCCTGGTGCCACATTTTAGAATGGATATTGACCATCTTAATAAAAGGTAAGAGGCTGCTTTTCATTATGCCATATGCCTACTATGTAATACAATGCCTTGCACATAGTAGGTGCTAAATAAATTCTGACCATGAAATACTGAGACCTTTTTCTTCCAGGGAAGAACCACGAGGATAGTGAGGGGACTGACTGGTGAATCACTTCATTATCCACCCTGCTCTCTTGGATTTCATGATCTCTAAAACGTATCATTCTCCAAGATGAAATCAATTCTGAAACTCCCATCTCCTCAGCACCTCTCGCCCCTGGGGTCCCTTCCTCATTCCGATTAGAAAAGGTAGAGGGTAGAAATTAAATAGCTTCTTCCACATCCTCCACCAATTACGGAGGGGGCTCAGGGAATTTATACCATCTTTTCCCACCTGTCCACTCTATTGGACTTTGCCATCTCCAGAAACTCTGCAACTCACACCTCCTCAGAGCCTCCCCTGGCCCCAGCCCTAGCTGCAGGACTCAGCCTGCCTCTGGATCAGGTACCCTTCTCACACCTTTTCAGCTTCTTATTCGCTCCTCCAGGGCAGGGACTGCCTTAGGCCTACTTTTGCATCCCCTGAACTTAGCACAGTGCCTGGTACATTGGAGAAACTAAAATAAATGTTTGTTGACTAGTTCGTATGAGTCTTGGTTGAAAGAACTATGAATGTTTAGCCAGCAGAAGAGAAGACATACAGAGGATACTATCCAACTATTTCAAGGATTATTACATAGGATGGAGATTAGTCTCATTTTTCCTGGTGCTGGAGGGAAAAGCTAGGACCAGTGCATCCAAGTCACAGGGAGTCAGATTTTGGCTAAATGTGAGGGAAGCATTCTTAACACTAAGGGCTCTCTAAAAATGGAAAGGCCCAGAAACAAACAAAAGCAGTAAATGAGTGTTTAATAACCCCACACACACACACATTATTGGGAGAATAATATGCTCTGCACGTGACGAGAATTATTGAGAAAACTGGAAAGCAGGTTAGCAGAAATTTGCTTTAGACAGGCACCTTCTATTATAGAGTACAACAAACACCCAATGGATATGGGGATATAAAAGATCAGATCCTTTTGTAAAAATTTTTTTTTAAATCAAGGGAGAACAGAAGGAAAAGACTTGGCACAACCATCATAAAAGGTATAATGCTCTTTTCTTGGGCAACTAAATGGTATAGAGGATGGAGCACCAGGCCTGGAATTTGTTTCATTTCCTGAGTTCAAATCTGGCTTCAGATACTTACTAGCTGTGTGACCCTGGGCAAGTCACTTAACCCTATTTGCCTCAGTTTTCTAATTTGGAAAATGAGTTGGAGAAGGAAATGACAAACCACTCCAGTATCTCTGCCAAGAAAGCCTCAAACAGGGTCATGAAAAGTCAGACATGAAAGAAATGGCTGAACAACAACCTCTTTCCTTAATTCGATTTTATTTTATCTTCAGTTCTGAATTCCCCCCCTTCCTTCTTCCCATCCCAAAGCCATTGAGGCAAAGGCAAGAAAAACAAAACTAAGGACATAATAATTAAGGGATACAGAAGATCATAAAAGGTAAAAACAACAGTTTCTGATGATAAAATGATAAAGTTTTTGTGCAAACAATAGAAATGACCAAATAGGGCAAAGTTTTTGTATCAGGTATCACTGTTAGGTCTGATATCCAAGACATAAAACACTTGACATATGAGAATATGACATAAAAGATTATGCTAAAAGGTCAAACGATATAAATTGTTTTCCAAGGAATACTTGCAAATTCTCAAAGACCATATTAAAACATGTTCCATATGACTAAAAGAACTGCAAATTAAAACAATTTTCCTGTTTTACACACCACCACCACCCCTTGCAATTTGTAATTGACAAAAAACAATTTTGACAAAAAACTGGAACAGTCAGCATTGGAGGGGCTGTGGAAAGAGATTTTCATGGAGCTGTGAATTGGTTCAAACATTAGAGAAAACAATTTGGAATTATGTGAGAAAAGCAATTTAGCTGTTCTTCGCCTCTGACCCGGTTATGCAGTTCCTAGACAGATTCTCCAATATAATACGATAAACATTTATTAGGCACTTACCGGGTGCAAGGCGTTGTGCTGAGAACTAAGCATTAAATGAGAAGAGGACGGACCTGCACTTGAGAAACTCGCAACCTAATGCAGGAGACAGCATGCAAATAACTGTACAAAATTATAGGACAAACTGGAAATAATAGAGGTTAGGCACAGGAATTAGATGGACTGGGGAAGACTTCCTATAGGAGGCCAAACACCTCTCACATTCACAAGTTAAATGCACTCAGTAGTAGGGAGGGTTTGTGGAAGGACAGCCAGACAAACTACATGGTATGTGGATGGGTTGCAATCTGTGTGTGCAAACACGACCGTGTCTCCACCAAGGTACCCAAAGCATGAGTCAAAGAGAAGCTCTGCGATGGATTTTAAAGCCCTCCAGATCTCCTGCCCTTTACGATGGGGTTTTTAAGGAGTAAAAATGAGAATTTCAGATTGGTATGGATTCGATTCTCCTGTGACATCCTGATCGTATTAGGGTTAACTTGTAAAAGTGCTATTCTTCTAATTGCCGTCTGGGGTCTGTACCTGAAACCCAAATTAGAAGGTTGGCTTCCGTCACAAACAATATACTGCCTCGAATCACCATTTGCTTTCTTCCAACTGCCTCTTTAGGACTCAGCTCATTTTCCCCACCAGCAGTGGGGCCCAAGGCAATAAAAACCTACTTTTGGTCAGCAAACGAAACCAACTGTTCACAAGCCACATATGGAGTAAATATGGACGGTAAAATAGGTGCGACTTTTACAGTCACTTTTCTGACCATCAGTTTCACAACTGAATTATTTATAGGTCTCTCAAAAATGGGCTTCTCTGTTACTCAGACTGCCAAGAAATGGAAGGGCCCATCCAGAGCTTAAAATACTGATCAACCTAGTGTGACTCATTACTGAAGATAAAGGTGTTGGGCCCCCAAAAATTTTGAAACAGCTGAAAACTATTCCATGATGTAGCACCCAATCAGGCCCTTTTTATTCATTCCTTGACTTCAACCACATGGAAGCATTTTGAAGGCTGGTTCTGTTGGCTCCACGAAGCCGTTCCATCGGCTCCAGTGGCTGAGAACAGGTTTTACTTTGATGTCAGAAGGGAATGGCCGGCTGCTCCAGGCAAACATTTTCCTCCACCTTCTACAACTTTCCTCACCATCTCTGCAAAGCAGTATTCTCCAAACCTTAACATTTCGGTTTTTGTCCTAGCTTTCAAAACACTAGCTTCCCAGGGAAACTGCCCCATGCTTCTATGCTGAAACAAAAGGCCCAACAAGGCAACACAACACCAGTATCAGGCCAAACATGCTGGATTTGGAGGTGGTGAGGGGTGGGTTCAAATCCTGGCTCTTTAGCTACCTATGTGAAGCTGGGTGAGTTATTTCTTGCTTTCCTCAATTGTAAAAAAAAAGGGACTTGGTCTTCCAACTCTAGATTTAAACTTGAGATGAGTCTGCTGCTTCTTCTTTGCAATAATCCTTTAGTCTGAAAGTAGTAACAACATCTCTTATACAAATTCACCTCATGGACTAGATTTCATAGAGGACTGTTATCAGCGTTCCTTGCATCTCACCAGAAAGGATGGGTGCTCTAAGAGTCAGCTTGTCTAAGAACTTTAATTGGGTTTGTTTATGGTAGAATAGACCTTGGCCTTCTACTGCTGCACATTCCTGCTTATGAGTAAACAGCTACATGGAAGACCCCCTTGTTCTTCTGATTTACATCCTATTTCTAACAAATCTTTTCTGCCTTCACCCAGTTTTTCTATGTTTTGGAAGTTTCAACAGGCTTTTCTTGGAAAATCAGATGGAAGATTTCTTTTCAATGGCAAGATCTGCCGAAAGTGATTTTAGAGTATTATCTACTAGGGAGACAATGCCATAGCTCTGGGTCAAATGGTAAGTAAGAGCTGTCACTTCTGGTGAATGTAAAACACACAAGAATAAAATGTAGGCTCCAGCACAATGTAAGTTTCTTGAGGTCATGGGGTCATTTCCTTTCTTGTCTTTTGATAGCTAGCATTTGTATAGTGACTTAAAGTTCACAAAAGGTTTTACAAATGTTCTCTCTTTTGATCTTCACAACAACCCTGGGAGGCAGGTGCTATTATCAGCTTTATTTTTAGAGATCAGGACACTGAGGCTTAAAGGGATGAACTGACTCATCTAGGGTCACACAGCTAGTATGTGAGGCAGGATTTGAATTCAGGTCTTCCTGATTCCTATGCTTTTTCTATCCCCAGCACCAAGGACAGAGCCTAACACTCAATAAATGCTTATTAAGGTGAACAAAAACGAAAATCTGTGACCTATGGCAAAAAAGAAAAGGTATGAATCTGGTGAGTTGTTACTGGTACTGCCATGCACAAAATCTAGTCAACAAGAATTTAGGTTAGAAAACTAATGGCTGCTGCTTCCAAATACTTAAATGACTGGCACGAAGAAGAGGTAACAATTTTTTTTTTTAGTTTAAAACACTATAGAAATGTAAGTTATCATTACTATGGCTGTTTAGAGAGTCAAAAGTATGGTTCAGTGGGTGAAAGCTAAAATGATTTCCTCTCAATGTGACCTTTGTCACTGTCACCGGCCTGCTCCCAAAATGAAAGGGCTCTTAGTAGGGAGAGACTGTCTATTAGGAAAAGGTAGCTCGGTTTTACAGATTCGGTAGAAGAGGTTGGGCTAAGTCAGGTCTTTACCAACTCTAAGACAGCAAGTGCAGTAATGATCCACTTACTCAGAGGCCAGTGGTGTTCCTATAACCTCAACTCTTCTTAATTCTCTGGAAGAGAGGCCTTAGCCAACAGAAAGGACTCTGAAGATCCACAATCACCATAAATGATGCTGGGGCACCAAAAGTGATCCACTTTATTGAGGCTCCTAGTCAACATCTCACTGGGGCTTACCACTCAATTTTAAAAACGAAAATAAAAAAATTATTGACATCTTTTGCTCTTATATCACCTTCATTTCTTAATGCATCACTCCTCTTCTCCCCAACCCAGCAAGCTAAACCTCAGAGCAAAGATATGAAAAGAAAGAGCCAATACATCAACTGTGTCTGACAGTCTAGGTGATATTTCTCATCATTCCTAGACACTCCTAGAAGTAACACATTTTAGAAAGGGTTTGGTTCTCAAAACATTCATTTTCACTTAGAGGGAAAATTCACTTATGTACAAAAGCACGTTGGCCCGATGATGTTGAATGAAGTATTAACGACATCTGGTGAGTGTAAGAGTTACAGTCTTCTTGTATTCCTTTAGTACATGAAAAGGCAAACTGAACTCCCCCCAGCTCCCACTTCAGAGGAAACATCCCAGGTTCAAGAACAAATTGTACCCAGTTTAGCTTAGTTCATTTGCCTACTCTTCTCCTTGACAGCAGTGCCTTCTAATAAGCAAACTCTAAGTCTTGGTAACATGAAGGAATCTTTATTGGTCTGTTATGTTTCTTCCGTTTACTTTTTTTTTAAAACAAGTACTAAAGTGTTTGGGCAAATCTGAGAATATTTCCCTTTTCCTTTACTGTACGGAAAAACTCCATCATCAGCTTAAAAAAAATTGGAAGGTGAAACAGCCCAGGCAATTCCTCAGGAGCTCTGCTTTGATTCTCCCTCATCGTGGCTTTTTATCCAAGCCCCTCCCGGTGCGATGAACTAGTCTCCTGTTTCTAAAAGCAGACGTGTTTCACTTACATCTTCACTCATTGTACTTAGATAGTTTTAGCCTGGGAATAATGTTCATTGACTGTAGCTCTTGGAACAGCAGTTTGCAGGCATAAGGGATTCGCAAGGAAGACACGTGACAGGAAGATTTGCAGTAGTGGCACCTGAAGCACAAATCAGAATACATGAGGTCAGGCTCTGCATTGGCAAGGAGGCAAGGACACACTTGGTTTTAAGAGAGAAGGTGGCTTTCTACCTGATTCTTCCACCACCCTCCCTACTGCCAGAAGTGTTTCTTTACTATCCGGTACAAAATACATGAACAGAAAGAAAAGAGCTTCATAAAATATTTTTGAATGGTATTTATTTTGCTTTTTGAAGGGCAACTGGGGTTAAGTAACTTGCTAGATTTTTTGTGTGGGTGTTAAGTGTCTGAGGCCAGAGCCGAACTCGGGTCCTCCTGACTCTGGGCTGGCGCTTTACTAACTGCACCACCTAGTTGCCCCAATGGTATTTTATTTTTTTAAATAAATTTTATTGATTTTTATTTTTCGGATTACTTCCATTTCTCAATGTGTCCCTTCCTTCTCTTCTACCCAGAAAGCCAAAGAGGAGGAAAAAGAAAATCAAAAGCCAGTTCAGTAAAACCAGCCCAGTCCCTGAAAAAGCCTGCCCTAATCTTCTTCGTCCCACAGCCACAGCCCCCTGCCTCAGCATTCTATTGTCATTATCAGGTGCACCATGGTGGCTGCTGCTATGTATGGTGTTTTCCAGGTGCTGCTTCTTTCATTCTGCATCTGTTCATGTAAGTCTTCCCATGTTTCTCCGTATTCACCAGTGTTTCTTTCTTACAGCACAATCACATTCCTTTACATTCAAGCATCACAACTTAACATTTTCCTCATCAATGGTCATGTAATTTGCTTCTAGTTCTTTTTTTGCTACTACAAAAGTGCTTCTCTAGATACTCTGGTGTATGCGGGACCTTTCTTTGTATTACTAACTTCACGGGGGCACAGATATACCTATAGGGCATTCTCTGTGTCAGAGTGGGCCACTTTGGGTCACTTTCTTCACCTCATTCCATTGCCTTCCATGCCCCCTCAAGGGCATGCAGACCTGGGTAGAGTTGGGACTCAAAAGGTAAATAAAGGTGCAGTATGCAGCAACTGAGACAGGGCAGAGAGGAAGTCAAACTTCTGGGAAATCGTTCCTAAACTAGGGCAACCATCTTTGTGAGCTATGGAATAAAATCTCTAACTTGAAAAATTAGAGAAAATGGAGTAAACAGCAGAAGAAATCACTCGCCAACATGAAATAATGCCAAAGGAACAGCACCAAACAAACCAACAAGTGTGGATCTATCAATATTGTTACTTTTACTTGCTGGTTTATATGATAGTTTTTCAACATAATTTACCTTTATTTGCTAAATGTGCTTTTATTACAGCTGTAAAGGGTCAAGTATACGTAAATGAAACAATATAATGAATTTCAGTTTTTAAACGCCTATTAAAGACTGGAGTTCAACATTTACTTTGGGCATATTTTTTGTTTAACTGTTCATCATTCCCGTTTGTGTTAATTTTAGCATTCCAACAACCCACAGAATGAGTAACTTCATGAAAATTTCTTTTGCACATTATATCAAGACTAAAAAATAAAATCATATGCTAAAAACCCCAGAATGGTTATATTAACTTGCAGCTCATACACAATAACATATTAGTGTGCCCATTTTTATCTAACCCTTCCAACACTGACCATTCTACTCTTTGGTCATCTTGATTGATTTGCTGGGTGTGTGTGAAAGCTGAAAGTTGTTTTGACTTATATTTCTTTTATTAGTTGTGAGTTAAAACACTCACGTTACTGTTAATAGCTTATATTTTTTGAAAACTGTTTACTGATATCCTTTGACCATTTATCTACTGGAAAATGGATTTTCAGACATTGTTTTTGATTGCCTAGTTATCTTTATTACAAATATTTCATGTTGTTTAGTTGCTTTTTAGTCACTCCTAAATCTTCATGACCCCATTTGGGTTTTCTTGGCAGAGACAAAGGAGTTGTCATCTTCTTCTCCAGCTCATTTTACAGATTAGGAAACTGAGACAGTGAAGTGACTTGCCCAGGGTCACAAAGTCTTCCTGAGGTCTTCCTACCTCCAGGCCCGGCACTCTGTGCACTGCACCACCTCACTGCCACAAATATTCGATACAAAGACTCTTTTCTCATCAATCTCTCAACCTTCTTCTTCTAGTTCCATTTATTTTAGGTAACTGAAATCACCTAATTTATCTTTTATAACTGCCTCTATCCCTTGCTTAGTTAAGAATTCCCCCTTTAGTTATAGTAGTAAAAAGTATCTGATCTGGTTCTCTTCTAATTTTTTTTTTTAAATGGTATGACTTTTAGTATTTGAGTCATGGATTCATTTTGAGTTTATTATGGTATACTGTATAAGGTATCAAGAATAAGTCAATAAAGTAATAAAAATCTAAACCTAATTTCTTTGAAACGACTTTTGAGTTTTCCAGAAATTCTCACCAAACAGGGAGTTCTTTCCTAGATAATTTATGTTCGGAAATTTATCTTATAGTGAGTTGCATTAAACTGTATTCATACAATTTTACAGACTTAATTAAAAGTTTTATTTTAATCAATGAAATGACTTAAATGCTTCTTTATTTTCAGATTTTTCCTTCTGAAATTCACTCAAACACAGTGCCATAAATCCTTCCTCAAATTACTCTCTAAATACATGAGAATTGGCAACTTCTTGAAATTTAGATTTATATTGCTGAGAAATGTTTCAAATCTGTTTAATCACTAAATACCAAGTAATTATTCACTCTCCTGGGTCCTATGGAATATATAAGATAATTATAGGCTGCAGCCCTATCCTAGAGGAAATTATAATCTGGATAGAAAAAAAAAGTAACTCGACAATTCAGAATTATGTAGGGAGAAGATAATCTGGAACTACATAATTTTCTAGTGGACTTGAATTATGAATATTCCTATGAACTTTTCTTTTCTCTTTCCTCTGCCTCCGTTAGTAAGATGACACAGGCAAGAAAACCTCAGCAGTCACTGGTCCGACCCATGCCTGAAGGGCATCCCCAATGTAACATAAAAGATCTCCAATGGAAGAGACTGCCATTTCCAGAGGCAGCCTCCTCCCTTGTGAACAGTTCCAGTCATCAAGAAGACTTTCCTAACATCTGTTCTACACTTGCCTTGCCACCCATCATTCCTGGTTCTCCCCTCTGGGCCCAAAATGGACAAGTCTAATTGCTTTTGCATATGAAAGCCCCTCAAATACTTGAAAGTAAGCATCTCATCTCCTGAGTCTTCCTCAAGTTAAATATCCCCAGTACGCCTTAGCAGATGTACATCACCAATCGCCTACTGGACATTTTAAGCTGCATGTCCTGGAGATGACCCAAATTCCATCTGTCTAGAACTCCTCCTCTGCATCACTCTGTCTCTTCCAAATTCACCTTTCTGCTGAAGAAGCTACCCTTCTCCAGCCTTTCCGATCTGGCAGCATCATTCTTCACTCTCCCACCACCTCCCCGTGGTCAATCCATTTCCAAATGCTGTCATTTCTGCTTCTATGAGACCTCTCTCACCTGAGCCCTTCTCCATCCTCCCGCACCTGCCACCTTCATTCAGGCCATCAACTCTGACCTAGGTGACTGCAGCAGCCTCCTAGGGGCTCCTACCACTCTTATGCCTCCTACTCTGTGCTACCAGAGCCATGTCTCCCAAGTAGAGATCTGACCATGTAACTCCCCTACCCAATCAACTACAGTGGACAAAACATAAACTCCTCTGTTTGGCTTTTAAAGCCCCAAGCCACCTGGTTCCAACCTTTCTAGCTTCATTGGACATTGTTCTCCTTTTCCAGCACTGTGGTCCAGCCAAGTGGGGCAGTGGGTAGAACACCAGGCTTGGAGTCAGGGAGACCTGAGCTCAAATGCAGCCGCGGACACTAGCTAGGTAAGTAAGCTTAGGCAAATCACTTCACCTCTGCTGCCTCTGTTTCCCCATCTGTAAAATGAGGATAATAACAACTACCTCCTATGGCTGTCAAGAGGCTGAAATAATCATTGTAAAGCACTTAGCACGATGTCTGGCAAACAGTATGTGCTATATTAATGTTGGCTGTTATTCCCTCTGGTCGTCAAATCCAACACTCCATCCAGGGTCTTAATGCCCTTGCACTGGATCTCCCTCATGCCTAGAGTGTGCTTCCTCTTGAGTTCTTCTCTTCTTGAAGATGCAGCTTGAATACCATCTTCTGCACGAAGCCTTTCCTGACCTCAGGTGTTGGTCAGCTCCCCCATTAAACTACTTAACTGTTTTGTGCACACCTCTGCTCATAAAATTTGTTTCTGCTGACAGATTAATGGCTGTGGATGTGAAGCTGATAAGCATGATGGGAGAGAATGATCCCCTTCCCATGGTGCTGCTAAGACCACTCTCACTGGAAGCTGAGGGGATACGAGGGGCCAGTGACCACAGAGGTCCAGTATGCAGTTCGGGGTCCCAAGGTACCCCAGAAGGGCTGGGTCTGCTGGGGAAAGAGACTCCAGGAGACAAGCGAATGCTCTTGATCTTGATTTTTCTTTTAGTAGATTCCTCCAATAGTCTTCCGAATTTCTGGTCTTCCTCCTAAGAGGCACATCTTTCTATTGCTACAACTTCTGGCAGAGAGGGCATTCATGAATATATGAAGACGTGCAGACAGGGCAGAGGGCAACAAACACACCCCAAGTTAATTTTCATTCACTGCAATGTGTATAGTACCTAACGTGGCCCTGGACTCCAAAGAAGTCCTTGTCAAAGGATTTTCCCCTAGATTTGGTTACTATGCTATTTTCCCCTCATATCACAGTCTGAATCGAGACATCTCAAGCCTGATGTCACTTTCAGACCCTTCTCGTCCTGTGCCTGCACTGGTCTGGGTCACTGAGTCACTCAGTCCAGTCTGCCTGGTTAAAGAGGAGAGCTTCTGGCTGGGGGACGCTCCTCTGGTCTTTTTCTACCTGACAAATGACTCCGTGCCCTCAAGCCAAGAACATGGATGTGCAATTTTCCTGCATAGCCATATGTATGATCCAGAAAGCATCTTGATCTCAGCAGCTGGAACAAAAAAGTTCACCTCTACTGAAAAGCTTTTAAATGACCTCGTGCACCTGAATCAGCCCCAAATGTGGATCTGTCTGTCCAAATGAACACCATGAAAACCGATGGATCTAAATCTGAAGGCAAAAGCAAAAGTGAGGACTGTCATTTCACAAGAGAAATTAAACCTTCCCTATTAGATATTTATCTTAATAGGGATCTTCTTTCATGGCGAGTTTTCATTTGGGCCCTTTCTCTTTGTGACTCCTGACCCCATGTCTTCTGGAGAACAAAAGTGTTGGCGTAAATATCCCCATAGCAATGCCTCACTAATGGGCAAGTCACCGATGAAGGGCTGGTGTGGAGATCCTCAGCGGCTCTAATTGCCTGGACTCCACTGTACTGCTCATTAAAGACCAGCTTTCACCCACCAACATTCCCAGCCCCTCCCATATCGGGTACAGTCAGGCTGCAGAAATGGCAGCATCATTCAATTCCTCAGCCAGAGGGCAGTTCCACAAGAAGCCTGCAAGGAGGCTAGTGTGGATTAGGAACTTCCACACCAGGAAGAGATCCCTCCAATCCCCTGCAGCACATTCAGGCCTATACAGCTGGAGACAAGATGCTCAGGCATTGATTGCTACCTGATTTAATGCTGCGTCAAAGGCCAGTCAGTAGATCACAGACAACAGAAACCACAAAATACAGGTCTGCTAAGGAAGAGTCTACACGAGCGTAATAAACTAGGAGTGTCAGATTTGAACAGAATCTCTTCTCCTAACCCATCCCTGTGTTTCTGTGCTTCACTGAGGAGCAGAGATAGCGGACGTCACATGTGAATCAAACCCACTGAGCTAACAAGGAAGCCCTCCGTGAAGCCTTTCCTTCCTACCTACAGGGCTGACCTGGGCTCCCTTTCCAAAGTTAAGCTATGAAAACCCTGCGTCACTGCAATCTGTCCCCCTAGAGACTGTGAAAAGCAAACTGAAGGCATTCTCCAGCTGGTCCTCAAGTACATTTCACAAGATGGACAGTCATCCCAGCATTGGAACAAACCAGAAAGGCCCCTTCTCATTCACACACAAAACAGCTGAGGCTAACTCCCAGAGTACTATCCCCCCAACTGCACAATCTGGTGAAAAGCATCATCTGCAGCAAGCTGGCTTCATTCAGCCAGGACAAGATGCCTCACTGGAAGGTGCCATCTTCTCCTCCAGCTGGGCAGAAAGGAGGGCCTGAACGGGAAACAGCACCCACCGGGATCAGGGCCTCTGGGCTGGGCAAAGTCCCATCATTCTGATGCTTGGGGGGCTTTATTCAGACAGAGAGGACTATGATGCCACCCAGTGAGCAAGTCACAAGCCACGTCCCTCAAGATCCCTTCCATGTTCAGAGGGCTTGGGATCTGGGTACCAGAGGGATCATTTGGGTAAGCCCTCTTGTTTCACTGGGGAAGAATATGGAATTCTGAAGGGAGTGTTCAAAAATGAGAGAAGATGGAAGTAGGTGCAGGGAACTAAGGAAAAATATTAAAAAATGGTGCAGGCCTGTCAGAAGGGTGTCTGGAGCACTAATGTTCACATGAGGCTGCTGGTGAATACCCAGAAACTCTTCTGTGGGTGCCCAGGGGGCGAGGGAAAAGTCACAAGAGAACAATGACAGCAGACAGCAGAACTCTCTCTCTCTTTACCTCTCGCTTTACTTCTGTTTTCTCTACCACAGAGAACTGTGTTTTCACTCAGAAAGGAAGAGCAAAACCAGGCCATAAGAAGCTGAAACTCCAGATAAGTGAGACAGAGGGCGGTAGGAAAGGCCGTAGGTACTCCACTGAACTCCATTCACTAGACCAGGCTGAACGAGAGTCCAAGGGACTAAAGGAAATGGAAGATAAGAAATGCTGAACTGCTACCAACGACCTCTGAAAAGAGGAGCCGAAGCCACCATGAGGTGGATTCTCACCCCTCCCCTTCCAAACAGAAGCTGGCGTTGGTTTTGTTGTCTTTGGTTCCTAGCAGAATTTTAGAAAATAAAAAGGAAAGTTGTGGGCTCCGGGAAAGGAAAGCAGTGACCACTAAGAAGCGTTCACAGTGGATGGGCGATGCCGCACCTGTAGGGACTGTATCATGTGACTGTCAGGTGGAACACTGACCACTCCTGAGCTTGGTGATGAGAATTTTTAGCAGGCTGTCCTCTAGATCTGAAAGGTGGTAATGCAGAAGAAAGATTAGAATTGCTCTGACTGACCCCAGAGGGCAGATTGAAGGAGAGAGGTTTGGGCTCCAGATAAGTAAAAGCTGTCTGAGGCCCAGAGCAAGACCCCAGTGGGACACTGTTGTGGATGGAAATCGAGTCTCCTATTACTGGAGATCGTCAAGCAGAGACCAAATGACCCCTGAAGTAAGTCCCAAGGTAGAGATTCTGTGAATTGGTTTGCCCGTGGTCACATGAACCAGGCAGAGCAAGAACCAAGGTCCAGGCCTCCAGCCTCAGGGCTCCTTCTGCTTCTTTAAAGAAGGTTCTTAAAATCCAACCCAGATAAGAAGAAGCCCTGCCACTGTGAAGCAGGGAAACCTCTCCGGCTTCCTTGTCCTTTTACTCAGAGTCTCTGGTCTTTGCTGGCTGCTTCCTGCTCTACATTACCACTGAGACAGGAGAAAGCACTGGTCAGCTACTACTCAGGGATCTATTCTGTGGTTAGGGAGTCAACCAAGCACTTACTGAAGGTGAACAGTACATCCTAAAAAACACAGCTAGGCCCTATCTTACCTCTAGGTAAGGTAAGTCCTACCTTCTTGGAGGACTGTAATGGCAAGCAAAGAAGTACTTAGCTCCTTGTTTCAGCTACTTAAGTATTTTGCACCTTGTTTGAGGTCAAGTGTCTGAGGCTTGCCCTGATTATATCAAGTCTTTGTTAAGAAACAGAACTTGTGAACCCCACAGTGTGAGGAACTTGCTGATGCAACAAGAAGGAGCTAATAATCATATACAAGGAGAAGCCCAGGCTAGGAAAGAACAGAATTGAGAAGGGGGACTTTGTGGAGGCCAGGGACTCTGTCTGTTCTGTTTGTGTTGATTTTTGTTTGTGATACTTTGTACAGAAACCCTGGGACCTTACTGGAAGTCCAAAAACAGGATTTTCTGGTTATCTGTTTATAGAAAACCTGGAGGAGGGTTTCAGAGGCCCTGGGATTATACTGACAATTTGTGTTGAGTCCTCAGATTTTGTTCGTGGGTCTGTGTTGATTCCACAGGAAGAAAGGGAATTGACGATGGTGCAGAAATGTGTATTAATGTTGTTTTGGCTCTGTTAAACTTTGTCTTCCCAGAAACAGAAACTGTGAAGGACTTGAGGTGCACTGGACACTGTGAGCTTCAATATGGAACGTGAACTGGACGAGAAGCCAGATGAGGAGCTGAAGGCTGCCTACCTTTGAATCCAGGTGACAGCTGGGTAGATTCAGGCAGGAGGTGCACCCATGGAACAAGAACCATGGAATCTGAGAGCCACCCTTGATTCAAGATGAAAAGACCTCTTCTTGGGTACCTAATGCTTACTGAGAAGATCATGATTTACTGTGATCTGGGGGTGGAGAACTTTGACTTTTGTGTCCCTTAAGGAGGCCTGCTCCTTAAGGATGATTGAATTAAGGACTTACTGAATGATATCTTTTGCTTAAAACTATGTGGCCACTTTAGTTATAAGTTGTTATGTTATAACATTGCAAATGCTGTACTTTGGTTTCTGAGGATGTTTTGTCTTAGTTTATTACTGAATAAATAGAGAGTTCACTATATTATGTGATCAGAATCTTAGAGCTATCCACAGCAGCAATCCTCTGGAAAGCTGTTTGTGCTTGGCTTTACAAGGAAACAAGACAGATCATCATGTAATCAACACGGACACGTATAGATAAACACAAGGATTACAAAAATTCCAGGGAGAGAGAAATCATAATTGTACTAAATGAATGTAATAAGTAATCGCACATAACTGTACTCATGAGTTAGCCAATGGGAAGGGAAGACAAATACAGAAAGACCTAATAGGTACCAAAATAATGAGTACTACTTCTAAGGGAGTAAAATTTGGGGGAAAAAATGGGTGCCCACTGAGTGGGGAACGGCTGAACAAATCGTGGTCTATGAATGTAATGGGACACCACTGCCGTACAGGAAACAAAGAACACGAAGCATTCAGAAACGTGGGGGCGCAGAGAGCCGTAAGAACAGCACGAGCAACGCGAGTGGAAAGCGCACTGACCGCCACTCAACATTCACGGAGCCCTGGGCGTCAGGGCTCCAAGGAGCTGGAAGGACGCAGAGCAGAGAAGGTGCCACCCCGGGGCCAGAGCTGGCTGCTGACACGGCCATGGGCCGGACCTGCTTGTGACAAGGGAAAAGTCAATGGGAGGCTGCACACGCAGGCAGAACGACTGTGGCACTGGGATGGGCCTGGACAAAGCTGTGTGCAAGATGCGTCCAAACTGAAGTTATTCAGGGTGCTCACTTAATCAGCATTAAATTACTGCTCACTGGGCGGAGTCAAGATGGTGGAGGAGAAACAGGACTTCCGCTGGGCTCCGGCTTCCACCTCCTCCAATTCATGTAAAAGGGGACTCTGAAGAAACTCTGGAGCTGCAGGACCCACAAAATGACACAGAGAAGCCAGCCTCCCGCTGAGGACAGCCTGGCAGGCCGGCAGGAAGTGGCCAGTGCAGCGCTCTGGGAGCCGAACCCAGGCCCGGTGAGCCGGAGGTTTAGCCCCAGGGCAGCCTGACCAGCCGCCACCTGGAGGGACTTCAGATCACCAGCAGTCATGGCGGTTTCCAGAATTATCAACACTCAGAAGCTAAGGATACAATGAGAGGTCAGTGCAGCATGGACTTTGGGATCCAGTAGTTGGGAGTGCGGTCGGCTTTTGCCTCCAGGGTGAGAAGCGGCTGAGGTGCAGCGGCCATGCAGCAGCCACGTGGCAGCTTCAGTTCCTGGCCTGCAGATTGTCTGAGGGGTTATCGCTCTTGCTTTAACTTGCTTGGGTCTGGATTACAGTCTAAGGTACAGGTCCTGGGGTGTGTGTCCAGCTTGCCAGAGTGTGTGGAGACCTCAGAGAGGGTACCCAACTAATACCTTTGGCAGCTAAGAAAACCCCAGCATTTGGGACGAGAGCTCCCCTGTCTGGTGGCAGAGTCCTACTGTGGCCAAAAGCCCAAAAGCCAAGTAATTGAGTGGCAACATGACCAGACGAAGGAAACAAAGCAGACAGAAGATTCCAATATTAGACTCCTATTTTGGGGACAAAAAGGAGCAAAGCATGGAAAAGGAGGAAGACAGTGAAGTCAGAACTCCTGCACCAAAAGCTTCAAAGCAAAATACGAGCTGGTTACAGGCCATAGAGGAACTTTAGGAAGCAGATAAGAGAAGTGGAGGAAAAATTGGGAAGAGAAATGAGAACGATGCAAGAAAATTATGAAATGAGAGTCGACAGCCTGACTGAAGAAAATAACACCATAAAAAATAGACTAACTCAAATGGCAAAAGAGGCTCAAAAATGTAATGAAGAGAAGAATGCCTTAAAAAGACAAATTCGAATTTGCCAGATGGAAAAAGAATCTCAAAATCTCACTGAAGAGAATCATTGCTTCAGAATTAGAATGGAGAAAATGGAAGCTAGTGACTTTATGAAAAATCAAGATACTATTAAACAGATCCAAACAAATGAAAGAATAGAAGGCAAAGTGAAATATCTCATGGGAAAAACCACTGACCTGGAAAATAGATCCAGGAGAGATAATTTTAAAATTCTTGGACTACCTGAAAGCCATGATCAAAAAAAGAACCTAGAAATCATCCTTCAAGAAATTCTCAAGGAAAACTGCCCTGATATTTTAGAACCAGAGGGCAAAATTGAGGTTGAAAGAAACCACCTCCTGAACAAGATCCCAAAAAGAAAACTCCTAGGACTATTATAGCCAGGTTCCAGAATTCCTAGATCAAGGAGAAAATATTACAAACAGCCAGGAAGAAACAATTTGAATATTGTGGAAACACAACCAGGATAACCCAGGATCTGGCAGCTTCTACAGTGAGGGATCGAAGGGCTTGGAGTATGATATTCCGGAGGTCAAAGGAGCTGGGATTAAAACCAAGAATCACCTACCCAGCAAAACTGAGTATCATGTTTCAGGGGAAAATATGGTCATTCAGTGGAATAGAGAGGATTTTCAAGCACTCTTGATGAAAAAACAGAGTTGAATAGAAAATTTGACATTCAGATACAAGAAGCAAGAGAAGCATGGTAAATAGGGAAAAGAAATCATAAGGAACTTATCAAAGTTGAACTATTTACATTCCTACATGGGAAAACTATAATTGTAACTGATGAAACTTTTCTCAGTATGAGAATAGTTGAAGGGAAGAGAAATGTATATGTATGTGTGTATACACACACACACACACATATGTCTATATAGGAGGGTATATGGGTATATGAATACATATGTGAATGTGTATATATGTTTACAGGTATACATAGTTAGAGGGCACAGGACCAATTTAATAGGAAGGGACAATACTTAAAAGGTGAAATTAAGAGGTGAGAGAGGAATATAATGAGAGGAGATGGGGAGAGACAAAATGGGATAAATTATCCTATACAGAAGAGGCAAGGGAAAATGGTTACAATGGAGGGGAAGAACAGGGAGGCAAAAGGGAATGGGTCAACCTTATTCTCATTGAATTTGGCTTAGGGAGGGAATGAAATACACACTAAATAGGGTATCTCACCCTACAGGAGAGTGGGGGGAAGGGGGTCTGAGAGGGGGGGATGATGGAAGGGAGGGAAGGCTGCGGGGGGAGGGAAGTTGGAAGCACCCACTTTTGAAAAGGGACAGGATCAAAGTAGAGAATAAAACAAGTGGGACATGAGATAGGAGGGAGGGAAATAAAGTCAGTCTTTTACAATATATCCACTATGGAAATGTTTTCCATATATATATATAAAATATATATATATGGAAAAAATATAAATATATATACTATTATTAATATTATTTTACATGTAACTGGGAATTAAGACATATAGGCACTGGGACATAGAGATCCACTGTGCTCTACTGTAAAAGTCAAAGAGGGTATGGGAGAAGATATGGGAGACAGCAGATTGGAGGAGGGGATATCCAGTGGGATCACTATTTTGAGGTGGTGGGTAGGGGAAAAATGGGGAGAAAATTTGTAACTCAAAATCTCGTGGAAATAAATGATGTAAACTATAAGTTAATAAAGCATCCGACTAAAATAAATAAATAAAAGATAGCTCATTTTGTGTGTATGTCTTCTGGGAGAATGTAAGTCCCCTGAGGGCAGCAACTCCCCTTGATCTTTGTATGTGTATTTCTAGCATGTGGTAAGTGTTTAATAAATGCTGTCTTACTCATTCCTTCACTTTTAACACCTTGTCCACAACGTTATCATGAGAGGCTGTCAAATGACTTGTAGTTGGCAGATATATTTTATCTATTTTGAGAAAAAGAAACACATAAAGACAGAAAATGGGTAAAGGTTTCTTGGGTGACAAGTGTTAAGAAGGAGGGACGGTGAAGCGATTTCAAGGAGGATGAGGCACAAAGCACACATGGTATCCACTTACCAGCCAGCATATCCCAGAAGTCCACACTGCCCACAGACATCTACCTCAAAGGCATCACTTGAAATCATCAATCTCTCTAGCAAAAGCATGCTGGCTCCATAGCCGATCAGGCAGTCACGTTCCATCTCTCCAAGACGCAAACCACCATCACGGGATCGACCTTCTGTGGGTTGCCTTTGAAACAAATCATTAAGACAAATGTGGTATTTGGGTTGAAAAGATCTCAAATTGATGAAAAACATCACTTGAATAAAGAATATAAGACCCTTATCTTGCACAGTTTCCTTCTATTTTCAAGATAAAAGAAATAGAACAAATAAAATAATCCAAATCTCCCCAAAGTTGTTGTCAGTGCTCACAAAAAGGCAGACCCAGGTGAAAGAACCTGTCATCTAAAAAGGTCAAAAACCAGGGAAACGTGTGAGTTAACAAATCAATCTTTCTATTATACACATCTATACATAAAGTATAAAAAATGCACTACTACTGATATTGAAAAGATGAGGGAAAGAGATTCAGAGAGATCCAGGAAGTTTCCCAACGTCCCCCAGCAATGGACAGAGATGGGTCCCAAACCCAAGCTTTCCATCCCACTATTCCATGCTGGGTCCTTCACGAGCACACTAACCTATCACATTGTTACATATACACACATACTTGGGACTGGCACATTGCTTTTCTTTTTTTTTTCTTTGTTTTGGAGGGCAACTGGGTTGACTTGCCAAAGGTTACACGGCTAGTTTTTGTGTTTGTCTGAGGCCGGATTTGAACTCAGGTCCTCCTGACTTCAGAGCTAGTGCTCTATTCACTGCACCAAATAGCTGCTCCTGGCATATTGCTTTTCTTATTCTAGTCACTAAATTATTGCAAAGTATTATTATAAATCAACTTAGGGAAAATCTGTCATGGATTACTGCCAGAAATAAACGTTTCAGTTGCAAATAAAAAGTATAGGTTGTTCTCATAATTACTGACAATTTCTGAAAAACAACTAAATGATGTTGAACATGTATGCGTGATGCATTTGAAGGCAAACAGCACGCCATCCTTCACATATCAAGGGGATGTTGGTGACTGGCTATCAGTACAGCAGAAGGTCATATTGCCCCCTCTCCCACAAGTAATGGCGCCAGCTTCATCTAGACTCTCACTCGTCAGCCCCACTTCTGCCCAATCATGTGCTTTGTGAGGTGACTAGCTGGGCTAACAGTGCAGGCTGTGACTGCTGGACGGAGTGAAATCAACTGGGCCCTACTTGGCACGATCTCATTCAGTCCTTCCTACCCTTTGTCTGAGCCTCTGGCCCCTGGAAGGCCAGTTACTACACAGGATCCCTCTCATCATAAGCAGCTGTCCTACTGGAAAACCGAACGATGTTTCATTCAAATATGTACAATTGTTTCAAACGTATGTAGAAACTGTTATGGAGAATCAAATACATACATTTAGAAGTATTTCTGAATTCACCACGGTTTCTGTCCCTATGAATTTTTTTATCAAATGATCACAAGAGCACCCAACTCTTAGCGTGTGGGGGTCCCCCACAATGTTAGCAACTGCTGCTCTCACAGAGATAACTGCCCAGAGTTTATTTGTGAGGACACTTTTTAAAGGCAGGAGTACTAAGGGTCATAAATAACTCCCCCTTGTACATGCCAAAACCGCACCTAGACAATATGCGCCCTGACATTTATGTCGCTCTCTCAGAGTTTCTGGCTGCTGTAACTTATTCAGAGGGAAGGAAGAGCATCCCCAAAGACACCGACCTGACCGCATCACGGTGTCCTTGCAGGGAGTTATGCGATTCAGAATCTCTGCTTTTCTCCCCGCTCTTGCACCTCCGCAGCACATGTGTCTATCGTTTCAATAGATGTATGCATTTGCTTTATATTAAAGGGTCAAAGGATTGAGTCATCCACACCTCCTCTATTGTAAAAAACAGCTGCTTCATTTTCCTCCCTCCTCTTGCTGGAAAAAGACTGAGCATATCATGCAGACAGTCTTCAATAAAGAACTGAATTTAATTGAACTAGGCTATTAGCATTTAAAAATATGCTGTGCAACTGAACTTCTGATTAATGTGGAACACAGATTCCTTGAGTAATTACACCGCTGAATAGTCACCATGGCCAGAGAATTCACCACAGCATCTAAGGGCTGGGATGGAAATCCGAGGACACTGAGTAGAAATCGGGCCCAAACGAGGGGGGTCCCTGGGCCTCTGGTGGGAGGGACAGCCCCCTTGTAGGAAGTGTTTTCCTGATGTTAAGTCCTTGGCAACTTTCACCTTCTGCCTTTCAGGGTCAAATGGGACGAGTCTATTCTGTTTTCCATATAACAATTCTTCGACTATTTGGAGATGGCCATCACGCCCCTGTTGGCCCAACATCCTGGTTCCTTGTTGTGGTGATGATCATACGGATATTTCTAGTCTTCTCCATTTTCCCACTTGTCCTCTTCTGCACTGCATCCATCTGCCCACATCTTCCCTGAAATGGGTTGTTCAGAAGCACACAGAGAACACTGTGCAAGGAGCTGAGGGGAGCATTCCCTTCCTGCCCTTCTCAGTCAACCCTCAGATCTGTCTTCACCTCATGGCCTGTCTATCAGAAACCTGCCTCTCTTATCAGCGACCCTGGGCCTTGGATAGAAAACAGTCTGACAACAGGAGTGTACTCAAAGCCCTTCTAGCACCATACGTGCCCCCTGTGGCCGCTACACTGCAAGGCATAGGGACAAGGGTAAAAAGCAGCGTTGAGAGACCACTGACGATGTCCTGAGTGGTTCTTTTCATGTGTGTCCATGTGATGATCCTTCCTCTTTTTTGGTATCTTTCTCTCACTCATTTGCCCTCCTGTGACGGCACCCACCCATCTAGCCTGACACAAAGCATGCACACATCTCTAGTGACATGCCAGCACAAGCCTGGGAATCTCACCCTGACCGCGCAGCAATGTGACTTCTCTGAGCCCGCAGGCAGCCCTCCCCTGTGCCATACGGAGGCGCTCAGCATGGCCTCTCTTGGGCTGCAGTCACTCACAGGCAGGGTGGGTGGTGCTGCTCCCTCTGCACCCTCTCCCCTGGCGGGGCCATGCTCAGCCAGCAGGCGCTCACCAAACCCCCTTAGTTTGAGTCACCTGGTGAGGACAGCGCGTGGCCCTCGTGCTCTGGCGTGCATCTTATCCAGCACCATGTGCTTCAGCTTCTGATAGTAGACAGGCCCGAAGTAGATGTAGGCTTCCAAAGGCTCCCTAGGAAGAAGCAGAGATTTGGCCCAAATGAAAGACATCCTGGTCTAAGTGAGAACAATGGCAAAAGCTGGTCTTAACTCGGTCACAGAGAGAGAGAGATCTGCGACAAACTGGAGGGGTGGCTTATGATTTTCAGACCTTGAGCATTTAATGAAGGTTAAGCTAGTGACAGGCTGGCCAATAAGCTAAAAGCAATAAGTAGGGCCCTTTGAAAGATGGCACATAATATAGGTAATTAGGCTACAGGGCTTTAAATTGTAGGAGAGAAATAGAACTGCTTGGCCCCAGAGAGCAGAACGAGGCCTTGGCAGTGAAGCCAAATTCAGCTCAATGTAAGGAAAACCTGCCTAATAAAACAGACCCCAAATGGAAAGGGCTGTGTCATAACGGTCTTCAACCAGGGATGAGATGATGCCTTGTGAGCAATCTGGGAGAAAGAATATAAAGGCTTGGTAGGAACTAAATCAGATAACTGGGGAGGCCTTTTCCAATGCTAAGATTCCTACTTTCTCCATCTGCAACAAGAGTAACCAAATTTTTGGATTACCAGTAATCAGGGTACTTGCTGCCTTCAATGCTTAGAGGAAAGGAAGCCTCATTTTCAGTTCAGTGGGCTGGAGGATGGCAGGCAGGTGAGCACCATGGCTACAAGCAGTTCACAAAAAGAGGGGTCTCCTCACATCAACTGTTAAGAGACAGGAAGTCCTGTCAGGGTTACAGTCTCCACTTTTACAGACGGGGGACTGAGGCTGAGATGACCTCCTTGTCCAAGGTAACACTGTCAGTAAGCAGTGCAGTGAGATCTGTATTTGGGTTACCTGACAACCAAGTTTGTGGCTCTTTTCACTATCCCCCAGTTTCTCTAAGCCAACAGTACTCATGGTGGGGTCTGGGGATCCCTGGGAAACCCTGAGACCCTTTCAGGGCATCTATGATGTCAAAACTATTTACGTTATAATACGAAGATATTTTAATTTAAGAATATAAGGGGGTCCTGAGATTAAAAAAAGTTCAACAACTGCAGCTCTAAGATACTGCTACTCCATCACTGAAGAAAAAGAGTTTTATTCAAAGCATTCTACTCAGCCAAACTAAAGAATTTAATAAGGCATCAACAATATGGATCAGAATGTTTCAGGTTGTCTGGGTGTAGGGGGAAAAGGATTTCCAGGATCAAACTGCTGTCACATGCACAAGGGTGCTTCTGAAGTAGATACTGTTTAATTATCCTAAAACATTTGCTCTACTATTTCAGGTATTATTCTGGAGAAAATGAAGAGGGACACTTTAATGACATTTGTCTGATTTATGGTCCATATAGATGATGGGTTTAAAACAGGCTTACGATGCTGAACAATATTGATCAGAATTCCTTAGTTATTGAGCATTTTCAGAATAGTGTAAATTCAAGCTCCCACCATTTTATTTGGCAAATGATTTTATGCAACTCATGTGTACATAGACTTTTCATGAGTTGTGATGTTTTCCAATTTATTTATGTTATCTATTTTGACTTTAAGATTTCCTGCCCCTTAGTCTTCCTCCACAATCTGAAAATACATTCAAATACAATGGGAAAGTTCAATATTTAAAGGAAACTTTTGTGAAATAAAGAATCTTTTGGAATAGGAATAAGCATTCTCCTAGTACATGTTTTCAAAATTTGGATTTCTGCTTTCCGAAAGGGTGATGCACATGAACAAAATTAAGGAAGTGAAATCTACAGAAGTTCCCTCGCCCGCCTCAACAAGAACAGCTCACTCCTTTCAGTGGGTCAGTGCAGGCCAGGATATGCTTACCCGGTGATGCCAGATGTTACATAGTCTTTTCCCAAGTAGTTATAACCATGACGAACAAGATCTTCACACACGTCCTTAACTTTGCTGCCTCCAAAAGCTGTTCCATAGTGAAATTTGCCATCAAGCACTCCAGCCTTCCCAGCCAACAATTCAATCAGTTTTCCCACCTGCATCATGTAAACAAATAAAATATTTCCTGGATTTGTGTGTCTATCCAGGTCCTTGTCACACCTAAATATACAAGGGCTCACAGGACATTTAAGAAATCAAATGTCACACTCAACTTGGTCTAATACTACTGGGCAAATATCTGTGCTCACGCATGAGTCTGTGTGTATATAACAAAAATGATTATGCATATTACACATACAATTACTTACATATTATACATATATTTTAAATCTGTAAAACAATCAAGTGGACTTAATTCTGAACTTTCAATACATGAGAGCTTCAGGGATTTATGATCATGTAAGTACTGGAGTAAGCCTGGGGACTTTACCTAGATGGAGATGTTCCTAAAATAAGCAGTGTAAACAGAATCACATTCTGAACGATTGGGGAGGTGTCCATTTAAAAGGGAAGCCTTACAGTGAGTGTCTTTTATTTTCATTAAACCTCTATGATTCCCAAAGCATAAAGCTAAAAATGCAGGTGAGATGCACAGCTTAAAAAGACATAGTCTGGACCTTCAGGGGTATGGTCCACTGAGGGTATATAACACATCCACAGGTAATGAGGATACCAATTAATCTGGACTTCACACAATTATTATGTAATAATAATTCAGGCATATGATTTATGCTTACTTCTTAGAACAATTTCATTTTAAATTAAAACCCAGCTGATATACAGTGAGTACACAGTAGGATCACAGGCCCTTAGAAAGCTCTTTGCATTGGCCACTACACAAACTAAATCCCCACAAACATTTAAGATAGCAATAAAAATGTCCAGAAATTCACATGAGATAAAATTTAAGAAAGGAGGTAATAATGATAGCAAGCAATAAATTTGGAATCAGAGGGCTTGGGTTCAAATCTAAACTCAACTGCCTACAACTTGAATGACCTCAGACAAATCACTGAGTGTCAGTTTCCTCATTTGTAAAACGAGGGGATTGGACTAAATGACCTTCTAAGGTCCCGTCCAGTTCTGAGTTAAAGCTCCTATACATTACGAATCACAGTGTCAGATACACAAACATACAAAACATTGGTTGTCACACAAAACTATTCAGAAATCTTAATTTAAGCAGACAAAATCTGACTTCGTAAGTATAACTGGGATTTGGTATGCTAGGACTCGTGACCAGAACACAGTGTTGAAAAGGGTTATATGCTTAAACTAAAAAGGACACATGAAAGGTTAGGTGGAGGAGCACTGTATATTAAATAAATATTCTCACAGGAGAAATCCAGGACCAGATGGGGGAAGCACAGCAGAGAACACTGAAGTAAAGAGCAACCAAAACTGACACAAAAATAACATTGTCAACAAGCTGTCTTACAGACAACCTGAGCGGAAGGAAATAGGCGAGTTCAGGGAAAAACATCAGAGACCTAACACAAAAGCATGGTATAGCAGTGATGTAAATTCAAATATCCATACACCTGTTTTAGGTTCTTTCTCTGCTAAAAGTTAAACAGTTACCAAATCTCTGGCTTGTCTTAATGATAATATGATGTTTTAAAAAATTTTATATTTGCCCATTTGTGTGGGCAGGGGAAGGAACAACTGATATTCACACTCTAATTTTTATAAAACGAAAGAGAAAATGATAGGAAATTGACAGATCTTGATCACAGGAAGTGATTTATCCAGCTTAGTCTGTGTGATGAAAGAAGGGAAACCAGGCAGAGTCTGACACGTACTTTAGATATCTGAGAGCTGATTTCAAAGGCAGAGAAAAGACCCAGGTAGGATTCCCATGGAATAAAACTCGACATGCTAAGTCAGTCCAGGAGAGATGGGAAACTTTCAAGAATGATATTATAAAGGCACGAAGAATAACAATCCCAATGAGGAGAAACCAGGGAAGCTGTCTAAAGAGGCGGATGTGCTACAAGGAACTCAGCGACCAACCTCGGATTTACAAATGACAAGAAGGTGGAAGGAAGAGCAGAAAACCGGATGTGAATATAAAGGCATGGCATCATCCTACCAGGTCACTGTCAGAAGAGGTCAAACTCAGCTGTCTTCAAGCATCTGAAGACTTCTGCAGAATCCTTAGACTTATTTGGATCATCCCACCCGTGCTATAAGGCCACACCAGAAGACGTGGATGAAAGTTGCAAAGGGGTATATTTAGGCTGGATGTCAGGAAAAACTTCTTTTTTTGGAGATAACTGGAGTTAAGTGACTTACCCAGGGTCACACAGTATCTGAGGCTGGATTTGAACTCAGATTCTCCTGACTCCGGGGCCAGTGTTCTGTCCATTGTACCCACTAGATGCCCCCAGAAAAAATGTTTCTTCCTCAATCCAGCCATCTGAGAGTAGAATAGCAGGCTCTCTACAATCCTTCAAACAAAGGACAACCACCCACCTGTCAAGCATCTGACAATGATTTCTTTCCAGGAAGCAGGTTGGGACTGGGGACCTCTAAGTTTTCCAGCAAAGCGGAGACTATGATTTGAATCTCAGGTGCTGATCACATCTACACCCTTATTTCTGGAAGGGAGGAATGCAAGCATCTGCACAAAGATCTCTGTGAGTTTTGTTACCTCTCACAAAGCCAGAAGTCAAGTTAAAGGCACCTGCTTCCTGCTTCTCATGGGCCTTGATTTTTGCTTTGGCCAATTAAGATACATGAATAATACTCATTACGTGCATGATACACATTCAAGCCAGAGATCCCTCCAGGCTAGAAGACACCTCTAACATCCTGGTTTATTAGCACTAAATGACCATGTTGTTAGGGAACTATTCTTTCATTTAAAAAAATGCATTCTTATTGATTTTTTATTTCTTGGGCACCTATATTTCTCAATGTAGCCCCTTCCCTTTGAGAGAGCCATTCTTTATTAAAAGTAAAAAAAAAAAGCAATTGACCAAAAAGGCAAAGCATCCAAAAAGTCTGATGTCTTCAGCACCCCACACTCACAGACCCCAGCTTCTGCCAAGGATGCAGGGAAGTGACTTCTCTCTCTTCTTTGAGGCACAGAGTGGTCACCATCACTTCATAGCATTCATTTTTTCTTAACTGTCACTGTGAATTTTTTTTTCTTGGTTCTGCTGGGGTTTTTCTGCATCGGCTCATGGCCTTCCATGCTTCTTTGTATCTAGCAAGTTTTCATTTCTTAGAGCGCAGTGATCTGCCATACACTACTGTTCATACACCACTTCTTGTTTTACCATCCCCCAATCAACAGCTGAGAGTCTCCTGTCTGTTGTTTTTTTTTTTTTAATGGGCAATGACATTGAAAAAAAAAAGCTTTCTCCGTCATTTTCAAAACTATGAGAAAAAATATGAGATTCATGTTCAGGGTTCATCTTTGCAAAAGTGATAGGGAGATGAGAGGGTGTATAAACACAACTGACAAAGCATGGTCAAACTGGGTGGCATGGAGAGCTTCAATTTTTTTTTTAAGTCATCTCTTGGCTTAATTAAAATACAACAATGTTGACTAATTTTTATGTTAAAAATTAAGGAGTATGTGGGAAAGTGTATTCACAGTTTCCTTTGACCATGAGAACTAATGAATTACTTTTATGGGAAAAAAATGCCAGAAGTGGTTTGGAGAAGGCAGCATGTAAACCAACAGGCTCTCACTGTCTGACAGTGATTAAAGGGGCACATCAACAGTCTCCAACTGACAAACAGGTTAAACCCTAAAAGCCTGTTTGTCAGTCACTTATCTGGAACTCAGAACACATTTTCCCCTAAGGAAAATGTAGTTAGCTTCCCAAATCAGCCCACAAGAACTAGTTCAACCCACAACACACTTGAATCCTATAGCCAAAAAGAAATCGGCTTGGCCATTCATGCTTGGGAAATAAAGTAAATGGAAAACCACATGTTGCTTGATTATATAGAATTGAAAAGTTTTGGCATGAACAAAATTAATGCAACTAGGAAAAGAAAGGAGAGTTTAAGAACAAGAGGGTATAAGCTGAAGGCAGTTAAGAGTAGAAGGCAAAATTTAACTGGGGGAAAAAATCTTTGCAGCAAATTTCTCTGATAATGATCTTATTTCCAAGAACTCATTCAACTTAGCAAGAAGAAAAGCCATCCCTCATTAATAAATGATCAAAAGATATGATGAACAGGCAATTTCCAAAAGAAGAAATCAAGCTCTCAGCAGCCATGTGAAAAAATGCTCTAAATCACTTAGAGTTAGAGAAATGAAAATCAAAAAAACTCACACTCATTAGATTGGCAAAGCTGACAAAAGAGAAAATGACAAATGATGGAAGCTACAGGGAAATAGGCTTGATTGATAGGCTGCTGCTGGAGCTGGGAACTGGCACCACCATTCAGAGAAGACATGTTGGAATTTTGCCCCAAAGGTGCTAAAGTGTGCATGCCCTATGACCCAGGAACACCACTAGAGACCTATAACCCAAAGAAATAAAAGAAAGAGGAAAAAGAACTCGATCTGCAAAAATGCTGACAGTTCTTTCTATGGCCACAAAGAACTAGAAACTAATGGGGGAGGGGGTGTTCACTCATCAGGTAGAGAATAGGGAATAAATTATGGTATGTAAATGGAAGGGAATACTCTTGTGCTGTGAGAAATGAAGCAAAAGATGGTTTCAGAGACATCTGGGAATTTCTGTACAAGCTCATGGAGAGAGAAGCGAGGAGATCCAGAGAACAATTTATAAGATTAATATCACTGAAATTATCAACCACAATTCCAGAGAACTGATAAAGAAAAACACTGTACACCTCATGGCAGAGAGAGACGATGGACTAATAAGAGTGAGAAAAATGTTTTTGGATGCTGGACATTTGTCTTTTCTTCCTTCCCCCTTCCTTCGTTCCTTCTTTTCTGCTTCATTTTCAGTGTGTGTGGAGGGGGAGGTGGCAGGGAGAAAAAAATGCTTGACAAATTGAAAAATAATTTTTTTAGGATTCTACGATTCTACTTCACCTTTCAGCTGGCTCTTCTCTGGTGAAATTGCCTCAGTCCCTTTAACTTTTCCTTACACAACCTTTTTCCGGAGGAATCATTCTTGGTGTCCTCTATATTCTCTCCTATTTCCTCATATCCTTTCAGAAATACGACAACCCAAACTAGCCCTGATCTAGAGTAGAACGTATCGAAGGACTATTTCCTGGACCTTGTGTATCACGTTCCTTTCAATACATTTTATCCTTTTAGTTTTGATAATAGTAATGACAGCAGTATACTCTCACTCACATCTACCTTGTGACCCACTATGACCCCTTCACTTTTCTAAGCAGGGGTGGGGAGGTCTGATCCAGACAGTATCTCATCCTGTGTCTGCATGTTTGGATTATTATTTATTTTCAACTTCATGACTCTCTTCAGTATTTTTTTTTAAAGCAATTGGGGTTAAGTAACTTGCTCACGGTTACATGGCCAGTTATTTCTGGGTGTGGTGCTGTCAGAGCCTGGATTCGATCCCAGGTCATTCCGACTCTGGGGCCGGCGCTCTTACTCACTGCGCCGCCTGGCCGCCCTCTCTTCAGTATTTAAAAGGATTTGATGAGGTGAATGATGATCAGTTATCTCTATAGTAGTAGAATATCAGCAAGAGAATCAGGAAAGGGAGAATTCTGAGGGGACATTAGAAATTCTTGGCCTTCGAAGTGCTAAGATACTCCAATGATTTCTTAAGGGAGGTCAAGGAATGACTGTTCACGTCAACACCTTATCCAGGACAGCCTGAAGGTCTGGAAAGGATGGGACCAGATAATTGCTGGAGGAAGATGTCTCCTCTAGCCTCATGACTCTATGATGAAAGTCTCTCTGTTTTAAAATTCTTTGTGTTTACAATGGACCAGGTGCTTCTTAATTTTGTTTTGTTTGGCAATGGAGAGGAAAGAGCTGGGCACAACCAACCCTAAGTAAGAATGAGGGGATGGCACTATGTATACTCCGTATTTATTGATGTAGGTAGGCAAACAGGTACAGCGACAAACACACCTGGACGCTTTATCAATAGATGTGCCATTAAGTGTCATAAATAAACGTATCTGAGTCTACCAACACTGTATATACTGACAGGCTAACAGGAAAGAAGACTTAATACCAAGATCTGGCCAGCTACCACACTGGGTCTCACAAGATTATCATTATTCTGATCAAAAGTGTGCCATATTGGTCTGACTATGGTCTGTTCCCAAATGTGGACTGTACACCCAAAAGGAGATCACTTGGAAAAAAATATATATATCTATATCTATATATATATATCTATATCTATATATAAAATTTATCACTCACACACACACACACACACACACACACACACACCCCTGAAGAAGACCACCACCATAAGCTGCACTAAGGCACTTTTTACAAGCTGTACTGGCAAGGACAGTACAGCTGATGTTTTGATCAATATTAGAATTACTGTCTAAAATGGCCAATCGAGCCAGTATGTTTGGAAAACCCCTCCCTGTGGATGCCCAGTACTGCCAAACCCCCCAGCGACAGCAGCAGTGTTGGGAAGGAAACGGCTCCATAAAACACTCTCCGCACATGGAAAGTGCCCGGCTGCTGAAGATCAGCTGCTTAGCTTGTTTAAAAGTCAGTTACTTGGGTGACTCCAATCTACAAAGGGCAGTTCAAAAAAATCTCTCTTCTCTCTACTTAGGCTTAAATACCAACCCAGAAGCTTCAATGTGTCCTGGTTGCGACAATGGAACACATACTTCCTTACTTCCCAAGTAACTTAGCAGGGTAAGACAGCACTGTCTAGAATTTTTACTACAAAGTTCCAAGTTTTTAGTTCCTCCAGTGACTGGGACAAAACCACATACCCAACCTTTCTCTAAAAAGTAGCACTTCCTAAGAAAAGTCAAGGCAACTGACCGTCATACGTGATGGGAAACCATGAGGATTCATTATGATGTCGGGACAGATTCCAGAATCACAAAATGGCATGTCTTCCTGAGGGACGATCAACCCACAAACACCTGGGGGAAGAAAGATTGGGAATGAAAAGCAAGAAAAAGAGCCCAATGGGAGAACAGGGTGCTTGCACTTAATCTCCTCACCCTGCCCCCAACTGTCTCCCCACCTTCCCTAATCTCACTCACCAAAGCAATTTCTAACAGACCTGTAGTAGCCTGGTGGATCGACAACTCCCTCCAGGTGGCAGCTAAAAGCGATGTGCTGACCCTGTGCTCATCCAACTCAGAACACCCACATGAGTGAATACTGGAGGCCTCACCTACAACCCCTTCCCAGTAACAATCTCGCCCCTCAGAGGGCAACGCCAGGAGCCTACAATTCCCTCTCCTGCCCAAGTCCCAGGGACAGTTTCCTAATTAGATCCCCCCACACACATTTGTTGTACGTAGCTGATGTGCAATTAAACCAGAGAGAAGTTTAGAATTCAATTTTCAAATAACAAGGGCTAATTTGTCTCTGATGTGCTCACAGGTCTGTGTACACAGTTGCATACACTCAGCTCCTTTGTTTGTCCAAGGTTCCTCTGCATGGGCCTAAACTGCCTCAAGGAATTACAATGTCGATCTACGGGTGGAATATAGTGTATGGTTTGTTATTAGCTCAAAGTGTAAAGTTTAACAAGAAAAATCAATTCTTGAATCATTTCCAGCATTAAAGACAGTAACTATGAATCAGGATGCTAGGATTCCCAAGGGGGGAAAAAAAAACAAAACATCTCATAAAAAGGCAGAGGTTTTCTAAATTAAGTGAAGTAAACTTCAGTACTATCCTAGTATCAACATCTTCAAGAAATGAGAATGATGCTAATAAATAAAAGGCTAAGTCTGGCTAGTTTTTCTAACTGTGATTTCTTAGTTATTAGGATACAAATAATGAATATGATTTAGTGTTGGAAAATCAGTTCACAATAAAACTGGCCAAGGATGAGTAAAATCCCAAAATGCTCTTATGTCAGTCGAAGGATGCCAACCTTTCATCTGTTCTACCTCCCAGGGTCACTGTGAGGCTGGAATAAGAGAATGCATGGAAAATGGCTTTGTCAACCTGAAAGTCCCATAAAACTGTCAGATGTTTTTTGTATTATATTTAGAAATGGATAAAATCATCAAAACGTTGAAAAATACTTATTTCTGTAAGAAATGTTTGGTGCATCACAATCATTCATTCTTTTGGTCTTACAATCATCAAATTAGAATAGAAAACCATTTTTTTAAACCATGGCTTAAAGTCTAAAATTATATATATTTTCTAAAGTGCTGATGTGGGGTGGGGGGGCAGAGGGGGTAGGGAAGAAAAACTACTTGCTTAAAAGTACTCTGATTTCTGGGGGGCTGAATACACAGTCATCAAGTTTGAGAAGCTGAATGTTAGGGTACTTATTTGCTTTATTATTGGGTTTCTAACACTAAAGGATCCCCACTAAATCTATGGATGGTAAAGTTAGCAGGAATTAGCAGGAGGTCATCTAGTTGAGTACTTTCTTATCTGTGCTAGAGTCAGGTTTAATCCTTCCTCACACTGCACTAAAAATCCATCATGTCCACACTGAATTTTGCTGACAAAACACTGGGACTACCAAGAAGGCTAGTCTGAAAGGGATCAAATTGTAAATCTAGGTTCACAGACACAAACAATTGTCTGTCAGGACACAAAAATGTTTAAAAAAAAAGTTGGTGAGAAGGCTGGCCCTATGACTTTTCTCCAGAAAGAATATAATTTTGGATTAGTGGGAGTGCTGGGAGATGGCTGATGTAGTTGTATCCCTTAAAAAAAAATCTGAACTAAAAAAAAAATCCCAAACCCCAAAACAAAAACCAGGCACCCCCCTCACCAGTCAGTTCACAGGGGGGTGCTGGCGTCTACTCAGGAGGGAGCTACTTGTCCACCCTCCAAGAAGAGAAAGTGGGGGTGTGGAGAAATAGGTGCCTGAACTAAGAGCCTGAGCATGAAATGGTCCTGGAGAGGGGAAGAGCAGAAAGATAACATATACTCCCATTTTAAGTCTCAGTTGATGTTTTATTTGAAAATACAGTCTGCTTATCAAGATGAGATAAATTCTTCTTAAATCTCAATTTCTTACAACTGTTAACTGAAATCTAATTGAAATCTAGACCACAACTCCCTTTCTGAAGACTCTTTTCTTACAGGACTTTTTTTTTTTTTAAATAAAACTTTTGGGTTTTTTTTTCCTTCCACTCACTTCTAGGAAATCCCTAGGCTGCATGTGTACCAAAGGCACCTGTAAGCCAAAAATTAAATCTTCCCTAACTTAAAATCACTTTAGGCTCTGAAGACCCTTTTCTGTGCCAAGATGGTTCCCATAGCAGACAGCCCTGTGTTGTTTGTTTTGTGTGAAAGTGAATGATAAAAGATCCATGAAATCGACACAGAAAGGCAAAACAGCAGAAAGAGCTGAGGGCTCTCCATCATTGCGGCTTCTACCCTCTGCTGACTTGGAGAACAATGGCAGCTACACATCCCACCGCAGATCTAACACAGCTGTGCATTTCATTAAATGGAGAGCACTAGTGCCACAAGTAAATAATTAACTTATTCTGGTCCGCTGACTGTGCTTATGAGACCAGTCATAGCTGACAGATTTTAATACAAGTTAACACAAAGAGGGCATAATGAGCTTAGAAGTTAAAACAAAATATTTAGACAGAATCTGATGATCTCAAATGAGCTTGGCCAGTGGAAAAGTTCAGCTTTCAACAAAAACTTCTCCATCACAGATATCTTCTTGAAAAACAACCAGCCAAGAAAACTCCCTTTCTTCAGTTTCAGAATCATTCACGCCTCTAATCACAATAGCAAAGTTTCTCTTCGTCCTTCACACAAAATGGTAAATGTGGATTTTCTCTAGGGCCTGGGGAATAAAATTCCTCCCAATATTTAAACTCTTAAACGTTATGGTCATTTTCCTCTAACACTGGTTTAAAAATGTAAATGATATGCGGTTCATTTCAATGTGTTAATACTTCCCTGAAAGCCCGAAAAGAGGATGGGCAACAAATAAACCATATCGAATGGAAAATGTTGTGAGACAATTACCAATTCATAGCTCAGATGCTTACACAGCATTTCATATTTTAAAATAAAATCTCAGTCCCTGGCTCACGCTGCTTTCTCAACACCACTGTTTAGAGCACAACCTCCTGGCAGTGAAATGCAAATACACTGGGTTAATATGCCTAAAAAAAACTCAATAAGCCAGCTAACTATGCAGTAAGGACTCCAGCTAGGGGAGCTTCTAAAAAACAGAAAACTGGCAACAAAGAAAACTTTTCCATCATTAAAACAGCAGCATTCTGATGTCATCAATCTTGATACTGAATTTATGAAGATGAAAGCAAAGAGGAGATTACAAGTGCCTCAGTCCAAGGGCCAGTCTGTATCCAAAGGGCCTCTTCTTACAGTGGCTACCCCCCAATCAGACATTTCTGCTCATTTATCAAGTCTGTTTTGTGGCAAATCGTGAGTTTTTAAACTCACTGAGTCTGCCCCACACACCCCCCTTGTGATCTAGGGGGCCCTTTGATTCTCCTGGGAAGCATGTCCAGCTACAACTTTGATTTCACTTTTGATATTTTTTATACCCTCCAACTCTGCTATAAAGGATTAGTTTGGGGTCCTATTTTAATCTGATTATAATCATTAAAATTAAGTAAAAAAGAAAATGTTTTAACATGTGTTGAGCATGGGATGATTCATTATTTTACTGACAACCAACCCTAATTTAAGTACTGGCCCCTACTGTTTTATTATTTACCCTTATTATTTAAAGTGTTAATACTTTCGGACCTGGAGTCAGGAAGGCCTGAATCCAAATTGAGCTTCATATACTTGTTAATTCTATAACACCGGGCGAGTCACTTAACCTCTGCCTCGGTTTCCTCCTCTGTAAAATGAGGACTGTTGTGAGAATAAAAGATTGTAAGTAAAGCACCTTGCAAACTTTAAAGTGCTATACAAATGCTATTATTATGAACACACGCGCAGCACTTATGCTAACAAGGCTGTTTCATGTTACTGGCTCCTCCCAAACCCTTTCCAGGTGAGGAAGCCGAGATGAGTGCCGGGCCCCTGCTCCGGAGGAATCGGCACCAAAGCACCGCCGTGGCAGCACCAGGCCGTGAGGGTCTCCACTGGGCCCACCATTCCATTAGCATATTTCCAAAATGGAAACAACACAAGTTCAGACACTTTCTGAGGCTCCCGACAAGAAGGCTACAGAGCAAATCATGCCGTTACTCCACTGAACCACATTGAGAAGCCTGCTCCACAGAGACTGGCCACCTCTCCTACTCACTCTCAGTGTGTCCGAGAGCCAAACCACCTGGGTACTGAGTGCTGGGCTGAAGTCATCTCGTGGGGTTCTTCACATCCCTGGTGACACGGGAAGAGGCTGGGTGGTTAGCAAAGGAAAGGAGCTCCACAACATGTCCTCTTAGCAGCTTCCACTAAAAAAATTCAACTGGTCAATTTGGGAAAAGAACTTTTTCACAGAACTCATCACGACACCTCAGTTCAAGACATCTTTGCCCCAACTATGGGCTGGATTAATGTGGAATTTACAGTTTCTCTGGGTTGCTTTTCTATAATAAAATAGATCTTAATACATCTTTTAGGGATAAAACAGTTTCCTCTAGTCAGGAAAACTCCTTTTCTTCAGGAGCCTATTAATAAAAACCTAAAACCAAAATAAATCTACATCCTGTTTTCTTGGTCATCTAATTTTAGTAAACTGAGTAAGATCATTATTCTATGATGCCATGGAATGGACAATATTCTGAACCAGGCAAGTGCGACTGATGCCCCTCTTGAAGAGATTTCTTGTTTGATGATGGATAAAACTCAGTTTCACTTTGATGGGCCTTAGTTTCTTGCTTTCTGAAGTGGGAGTAACTATCTACCCATTTTAAGTATTGTGAGAAAAAGCCAGCTAATGGCTACAGAGCACTTGGAGGTCCTCAGCAGAAAGTACCGTATAATACAAGGTAGTATAATCATCATCATTATTAATGAACCTAATCTCACTCAGCAGAAAGCACACTGGTAAAGTTAAGAGAATAAGTCAGTGAACAGAGGTAGCAGTAGTGTTACTGATTTTTGCTGAAGGTGAAAAAAGTCTTGGATGGATCTGTGTGGGTCATTTGCCATTATTAAGAGAGTTCCTATAATAACCTTAATCCCATCATGCCCAGGGTTGATAATTCTGCAAAACTTGACAGAAAGTTTACTGTTGAGGAACATGTTGCTAAGAAGGGACCAGGTCAGAAGAAATGCAGGAAAGCTTCTGAACCAAAGTGTCATTACGGTGGAACAAATGTTTTGTGTAGAATACACTTATCTCTTATGAACCTTTAAACAATCAGAAATCAGGATCTCTACATGCCAGTGTGAATCCTGAATGAAGCAATCCTCCCTCTCCCCTTTCTCTCCGCCAAGGCTCGTTATCAAGTTAACCCTTTTCCCCTACACATCACTGCCCCTAAACAATCCCAAAAGGGAGGACAGAAATTGTTCAATCATATTAGCTTTGTCCTGCGGCTGAATCATTTCCAGATCTGTCACATCACTGGGCACATCCCGGCTGACATAATTTTAATTCAGCTCTTCCTTACGTGTTAACAGATAAATAACGCAGAGGAAAGTGCGATTAGCTTTCTTATTAAAACATCACTCTAAATGAGAGGAGGTGCTACAAGACAATGCCGTTCTTTACATGGCTTTCCCATGAGCTGTGGAATGGTTTGATGTGATAAATTTGCATAGTCTGAAGCACACAAAGGGCTAATTAATTGAAACCCCTACAATGGTCCTGGAAGGCGCGACTGTAAAACAAGAGCCACGGAACTTTACCAAACACACAGCACCCAAAGTGTCAAAAGCTTAATCAAACGTGTTCAAGGTCCACTATGAGGTAACCCAATTGGAGATTTTTATTCTATGCCATAAAACGCTAACCACCCAATTTCAAAGGTTTATTTGGGTATTTACTGAAAGGTCAAGAGGTTACTTGTCAACTGTTTACCCCAAATTTTGTCCTGCAAACAGCAAGTTAAATAATGCCTCAGCCCAACAAGGGATCTGTCTTTTTGCACCAAAAAATGCTGAATTTTTACTCTCTGTGCCAGAGCTGCCCAAATTTCTTTTCTGATAAAAGCCTGGGAAGATCACCGACTGATCGCCTTGCACTGACTCCTTTTCTTCCCCTCGCTCTGGGAGCTTTCATTAGAGCAGGATCAAACAGAGGAGACACCCCAAGTCGGACCAACAGAAAGGGGGGCTGTTTCCAGCATCAGATTGGCAGGAAGTGCTTTGAAAAGCATAATGCACTACAGAATTGTGGGGTGTTGCTATTACTAATTATTTGCTCATTAATTTTTTTTTTAATGTGGACTCAATTTTTAAGCACTTCCAGACATAAAAAATGGAAAAAAAAAAATGAAGGCCTGGAGACATTAGCACTTTCACACATGAAGTATTATTTCTTCCTTTCCACAATCTCTTTATAATAACTTCTCCAAGATTAACAATGTGCTTTCTTGACAACAACTCTATGAAGCAGGAATTCTTTTACAGGTGAGGAGAGCAGGGTTTTTTCATCTTTCTGGCCAATAATTCATCAAAAAATTTGGGGGGGGGGATTAATGAAGCAGTTTCTTAAGCGCTTCCCTCCTTACCCCCAGTGTTAACCCAAAGAAGAAAAAACGAGGAAATGGAATTTCCCTTGATCAAGAAGACCCCAAAAGAGCAAAACAATATAATGTTAGCTGAAGTTTGATGCACTGAACCATCCCATGAAGAAACTGTTAATTCTGATGAGAATAAGAGTTCATTTGCAAAAACAAATGCTGCCTTTATTCAGTTTGAACAAGTTGCCTTTTCTTGAAGAGTTTAAGTGCAGATACTGAAAGAAGGTTTAAACCATTATCTCAGGTCTGCAGCAATTAAAAAGCTTCTGGGTCCCTCCTTAGGGATGCTGCTCGGTCTGGCTTCTTAGTCCTGTGACCTGCACGACCTTTGTTGGAGGTATTAATCCTTTCTCACATGAGAGACTGAGAAATGCTCTTTCAGAAGTGATATATGGCTTTTTTCTCCTCCTCACATCAAAGGAGTCCAATTTTGACAGAGAAAATATGGGAAAATGTGGAAATATAATAATTTTGTTTGCTTGGCACACAGATGAAACTTCATTCGGGTTCTTCCTCTTCACTCTTTGGATCAACAGACAATTTCAACCAAAGAATTTAAGAAAAAAGTGGGGCCAAAAGTCTGCTTGCCTTTTAAATAAATACAACAGCTACATTTGAAACAAAAGACTTATAACAAAATATCCCCCTTTTTTTGAATACTGTTTCTATCTGTAGAATGTATATATATATATATGTATATACCAAAGTGTGAGAGGAACAAAGTTTCCACCTTAACAGAACAAGCCGCTTTGATGCGATTTTATCCCCCCACGATACGCCAAGGAACACCCCTATTCACTTAGTACAGTCTTTAGAACTCGACAACTGGAATGTCGATGGGGAAAGTGAGCTGAGAAAAACAGTCCACCCGACGCCCTGGTTTCATGGTCTTCTCTTTGCTCTCCTTTGGCCCCATCATGGTCCGGCAATCAGGTAAGTCATCGCTCCATTCTAAAGCACTTGGAAGGCTGAATGGAAAACTTGAGAGGGAATCGATAGTTCAGAGCTCTAAATTCAGTATGCTTTCCCAACTGAACTAAAAAAAGGAAAAAGAAAGATGCCTTTGTCAAGATACAATAATTACTGCTGCATTGTATGGTGGGGTTGTTTAGCATCTAGTATAACTGGCATCATTATCAATTTACTGGCCTTTACCAGTATTTTGCATGCTTTAAAGATGATTTGCTTGAGAGTCTTGATCAAAGTCTCCCCCTCTGCCGTACACACACACTCTTTCTTGGACTAACAGCTGATTGCACATTTACTGCTCAGATCCATAAGTGAACTCACAAAGGAGGCAAGAAGAACCGAGGCTCTGTGGAGCCCCCGAATGTCTCGTCAGAAGATCTGAAGAATGAGAACTGGCTTGCCGAAGTTCGTGGATCGGAAAAGTGGGCTGTGAGTGAATACTGCCTATTGCTGAACCCTGACCTGCCTTTCTGTTCAACGGCAGGATCATCTTCTGCTGGTTTCTTTACAGAAATGACTTTCCTTCACTCCTCAGCTCCCGGATAAATCCTCCATTTCTGAGGTCACAGAAGGTGATACTGCCGTATTGTGTCTTCCTACATTTTTAAACAGCTCCTGATAAAACACTTTCACTCTTTCCCAGCCCAGTTATTACACTGCACTCATGCTGATTCCCAACTAATTACTATTTAATCTCTTGCTTCAGTTTACCCACTCAATCTGTCATCTTCAGTCTTTTTCCTAAAATGTTTTTTTTAATAACTTTTACATGCATCTTTATTCTTTCCCCCACACGTGGTACTATCTGGTTAGACTCCCCTTCATATTGCTTCATGAATCTACAGATTATCTTGCCAGCCTGCCAATGGCTGTGAATTAACAACAGAAACAAAGCTGTTGTAACCATGGTGGGTTTTTTTTCCATTTTTGTAACACTTGGAGGTAATATACTAAGGGGTATGGAAAATAAACAATACAATTTACACTGTCTTGCAATTCAGGAGGAATCTCTTATGTTGTACCTTTACGTGGAAGACTTAATTGGGAAATCCAGGGGCCCAGGCAGAGCAGAGGAACAAGGGCTAACAAAATGAGCATGAAGCCAGCTTTAAGAAAAAAGCTAACACAAGCTCAAATGGGCAAGGTGACAGCTTAAAGGTATTCCCACAGTAGAGTGAACACCCATCACGCAGATATTCCACAACTAAGGAGGCAAATATTAACTCAATCCACTCCAGGGCCTTGTTCTGTCTTGTGTCTGGATGGAGTGAGACGCACACATACCCACATATGTACATGCATGGTAACAAACAGCTACTGCCTAAGGCCTTCTTGGGGCTCAAGCCCATAGGCTAGGGAGGCTGAACTGCTACAGCTACCTTGAGTAAATTTTGCCAATGCCTGGTATTCCAGGCTGAATACTTCAAAGTAACCTTAAATCAATGCACAGACATCACCCTGTTTCAGGTTCTGTGAAGACAACCTCCAAACCCTTGGTTGAAGCCCTAGGCCTCCCTGGTCCCCCACTTGGATCCCAGCACTTCAAGTTCAACACAACAAATAACAACAGCTTAGGAGGCAGCAGGAAGATGGGCTGGGAGCCAGCCTTGAGCCAAGAAGGCCTGAGTTCAAGTCCTCCTTCTGACACAGTGATCACCAGTAATTCACTGCCCTGGGCAGCTCTCTAAGGCTAGACGTTACATGGGTGGAGAATTCCCAAAGCAGGAGATTCCCCTATTGATAAAATCACAAGCCCCAACAAAAAAAACACTGAATATCACAGTGCTCTTAATTAACACAGACTGGTGCTCTTAACAAGGTGAATCTTAATCAGTGGTAGCCTTGATCTCCATCTGTGGTCTCCAAAGTGGGAGCCGTGAAGCGGGGCATGTGATCAAACCAGCACCTCCTAGGGGTGAGGTCCCCTCTCCACCCCCACTCCAACGCCATCCCTTCCACATCCTCTCACTTGGTCCCCTCTCACTGCAAGTATCCCTTGAGGGTCCCTCTGGGAGTTTATTACCCCCTCCCCACACACACACCCACAGGAGCTGGGCAGGCAAAATGCCTCACCCTGCATCCTCCCACACAGTACTGCCATACCACACATTCCCATCACAACTGCAGTAAGCTTACCCACACACACACACATCTCTTCCACTGGAAAAGAGCAAAACCACAAGATGAATTATCATGAACAACTTACAATCATGATTTCTAACCCCCCATGCCCACCTCCAAATCTGCCTTTCTCAAGTAATAGAGTTGGACTTGAAATTCCAAAGATCTGGGGGCTCACTTTGAGAAGTGTTCTGTGATTTGATATGGATTCTGGGAAGCCGTTGTCCTGAGCCCCCCGGCTCTGAAAAAACCCAGATGTTGAAACCCAGATGTTGACTGGGTATGGATGTAATGGTTGGACAGTTTGAAATCTGTCTACTAGATCTGTTTCTGTCTTGATAATTCTGTCTGTGTACTTTGAAGTTCGGAGTGCTGACCTTTTCCCCTGAACAAGGTAAACGATATATATGTCTGACTGATTAAAGTAAGCTTGTTAAACCCCCCCCCCAAAAAAAAAGAAAGAAATTCCAAAGATCTAATTCTGCCTCATATACTTAACTAGGTATGTGACCCTAGGCAAGTCACATAACCTCTCTCAGCCTCAGTGCCCTTATCTGTAAAATGAGGATAATAACAGCACCCACTTCATTGAATTACTGTGACAATCAGATTAGACAAGGTGCTAAATGAATGTTATTAATATTACTGTTATTATTCCAGGCTCCCAGGTTCTCAACCTCATTCTCCTTGACTCCTCAATTGAAACTCCTCTCTTCAAAGTTATTCTCTTAATCACCAAATCTGATGACTTTTCTCAACCCTCACTGTTCTTGACTGGTGTGGCACGTGACATTTTATCACCCCGTCCTCTTGCTTACATGCTCGGTCCTCTCTGGGTTGTCATGGTATTTATCTCTGAGTTGCCCTCCTCTTTTCTGGGTGTTCATTGATTTTCTAATTTTTAAAATGCATATTCAGTTTGTTAATCTTCTATTTTTTCTGTTTTGTTAACGTATGATGTATGGATATGATTTGCCCCGAGGACTGCTGCAGCCATATCCCAGAAACTTTGCTAGGATGCTTCATCATTATCATTTTCTTGCTTTTTAATATTTGTTTGTAATATCCCTGTACCCTACTGCATGGTCAATTTTTGTAAAAGTTCCATGTGACAGAGTAATATGCATGTTCTTCTTCTGTCCCATTTAGAAGATATTAAAGCTTTTAACTCCAGTTCCTCCAGAAATTTGTTCAGTTCCATATTTTCCCTTTATCTTTCTGTTAGGCTTATCCAAAACTGATATAAGGATATTGAAATCTCCTGTTATTATTGTGTTACTGTCTATGTCTTCTTGAAGCTCAGATAATGCTTTCTTTATCAATTTGGATGCAAAGGCATTTGGAACATAAAAGTTCATTATTGATACTGATTTGCTGTCTATGGTTTCTTTTAGCATAATATAGTTTCTTTATACCTTTTTTATGTTTTAATGTTTTTGCTTCATCTCACAGCATGATGGGAAAACATTTTTTAAAAATCCATTTTATGCACAGTAAATTTTTTTCTATCCTCTGTTTTATTTTCTGCATGTCTCTTTTGAAAAAGTGTATTTCTTGTAAGAAACAAGATTGCATGATTTTATTTTTTAATCCAATGTTTACTCTTCATTTACTGGACTGTTTAATGCATTCACATTTAAAGTTGAATTTTATATTTTTTTCTATCTCTAAAATAGGTGACTTTTTTTAGTTTATGATTTTCCCCCTCTTCTCTTGTAAAAATACTATTATGTTCCTTCAGTTACTTTATTTTAAACTTTTTTTTAAAGTGGCCCTGTTCTCACTGGCTGTCTCCCCTGAAGCCTCTCTTCTCATTTGTCATCTCTTTCCCTTTAGGGTTTTGTTTATTAGTTCCTCTCTTCAGATTTTATCTGGTTATATACTTCTTTCCCTCTTTTTTCTTCTCAGTGAGGTAGATATCCCCTTCAGCTTCCTGTTCATTCGTTGGTAGGATTTTTTTTGGGCTCCTTTCTTAAAAAGGTTTTGTTACCTTCATTACCCATCTTCTCTTTGTTTACTTTGGACCTGTATTCTCAATTCATGACTCCTATAATCATCTGGTCTTTCTTTTCGCTGTATTCTTCATTCAACAAGTCCTATTTTTGTTACTACTATAATCCTTATGACCTGTTTATGTTCAAGGTCTCTGACATTTCTTGTCCCTGGAATCTTCAGTACTTTCAGCCTCCCCTCCACCCTTATTTTGCTTATCATTCATTTCTGACTCCCTCCATTCTGATTATGGTTTCCTTGGGGGCTAGATTTCAACAGGTCTCAGCTCCCTCCCACACAGGGCAATTCAGAGTTCCCCAGCCTAGAAATCTGCCCCAAATGACTTTTGGGTGGTTGAGAACTGGTCCCAGCTACATGCTATACTTTTCCTTCAGGCTTGGTGGAGTTCTGTATAGCCTGCTACATGCACAATGCACTATCCTGGTGACCTGTCCCATTCCCTCTGTTCCTTAGCTCTCTGGCCAGCCATGAACAGCCCAGAGCTTGCCTATCATGGCATTGGCATGGGTACTTCCAAGTTTTGGTACCCAAAAGGCTTTTGCTACTGAAGGGCAAGCTAACGGTTGAGACCTAATGGAACTTCCAGAGCCTGGAGCCAGGACTCTATGACACTGGAAAAGGTGAGGGAGAGGGGGAGAATCACAGACTATGAGTGAGTCTTGATGTAAGCCTCAGTTGTATCCTTGGGTACAGCCTCATAGTAGAGAAGGTGTGCTGCATGAGCTCAGGGTCAGTAAGCACCAGTTTATGGTTTTGGGGGTTTGTTTAGTTTTCTTTTCTTTTTTTTTTGGATTCTTTGTATCCTAAACCATAGAAACAGCTAAAGTTGCTTTATCTTTGGTGAATAATTTCTGTTTTGGAGAAGTTTAAAAGGTCATGGGGATCAAAGACAATACCTAACCTACCATCTTGTTACCCCTGTGATGCCTCCATCCTATCTGACCACTACTCTTTGTTGAATCATTATCTCTATCACACTCCCCAAGTCAGGCCTGCACAACATTCGGCCCACAGGCTCCTGGCAGCCCACCAAAGATTTTGGGTTGCCCGTGAAAAATGTAGAGCATGTAAAACAAGCCTCACAACACACTGCCTGTGGGCTGCTTTGGCAGGCCAGAAGCAACCTACAGGCCATGTGATGTGGACCTGCCCTAAGTGTAGGTTGTCTCCCAAAGCTTGTCCTGCACCCTGTTCTCTTTTCTCTGCCTACTCTCTTACTTGGTAACCTCATCCATTCCCATGGGTTTAATTATAATCTCTATGTGGATACTCCTAGATCTATAGATCTATAGACCTAACCTTAACCTCTCTCCTGAACACCAATTCTGTACAACCAGCTGCCTATGGGACATCCTGAAGTAGATACCCCATAGGAATCTCAAATTCAACATATCCAAACCAGTAACCATTATCCTTCCTCCCAAACTCACTTCTCTTAAATTTCTCTATTTCTGTAAGGGCTTTCCCATCCTTCCAGTCATTTAGGATGACAATCTTGAAATTATCCTGGACTCTTAACTTACCTTCCACCCTACATATTCAATTAGTTACTAAGTCTCATGTAGAAAGAAATGATGTCTTTTACATCTGTCCATTTCTTTCTACTCAGATAGCCACCTTTCTGCAGGCCCTTGTCATATCTTGCCTGGACTACTGAAAGAGTCTCCTAATGGGTTTCTCTGACTCTCCTAATCTCCCCTCTCCTATCTATCCGGGACATAGCTGATGAAATAATTTTCTGACCATGCTATTCGCCTACTCAGTCAACTCCAGTGTTTCTCACAACTTTGGGATCAGATTTGATTCATTCTTTTAAAATTTCCATTTTGTATAGGTTTTAGAATACACATTATTATCAGTACAGTAAGTAATTTAAGAATGAGTAAATATATACAGATTGGGAATGCATCATGCTCAAAAATTTTTAGGGATGGGAAAGTATAATTTTAAAAGTTTGGTTTGATCTAAATTATTATTTAAATCACTAGTTGGGGAATTTAATTCAAATCACTCACCAGAAAGACTTGATTTCAATCAACATTTTCTACCAATATTATGTTCTTGTTGATTATTATGAAACACACATTCTTATTAAAAAATTATAAAAGGCATTCTTCCTAAATACGTATAGATGTTACACTGTTATTTTAACAACATGTCCACTAACTGAACTCATCATTTCTCTGCCTTTCCCAACTATCTTTCACACAACTCCCTCCTGCTCTCTTGCCCCCAAAATGAAAAAGTTCCTTCCTGGAAACAAATCATTCTGGTCATGGAAAACAGATTCACATATTGTGTATGCCTGAAAATTCTGTACCTCTTGTCCGACATCTCTCTGCCAAGACATAGCTGTTTTCAAGTATTTGAAGGAGCCTCACTTGGAAGGGGGACTTGATTTCTTCACTGACAGCAGTGAGTGGGAACTTAAGGTAGGTCGATTTGGCTCAATCAAAGGAAAAGCTTTCTAATGGTAGAGGTAGAGCTGTTTCCCCAATGGAATGAGGTTCTTTGGGAGATAAATGAGTGGCCTCTCACTCAGGGTCTTTTGGTGAAGGCTGGCTAATTCTGGGATGTGGTAGAAGGAGCTCGTGTTTATGTTCCTGCTGGACTAGGTAGGACTTAAGACCCTGAGACTGTTCAGTTCTTAATCACCCCAAGTAGGTTATCCACTTCTTAAATTATCTCTTATGTCAAACATTATTTTAAAAGGGCAAAAAGAGAACAATGAATCGTTTAAAAAAAATAAGCTCAGCAAAACAAAAGGAATTTCAGAAGGAGAAAGAGACAATCAGGGTAGTATGAGAGCCACCATATCATACTTGGATTATTTTTTAAAAACAAGCTGCGGTGTGGAAAATAAAAACTATGTGGCAGAAGTTCGTAATCCCATACATACATACATTTATACAAATAAATATAAAATTCCCTTTGTGTTTTTTTGGTATATTGAAATGTATACTTCAAAGAGATATATATGAAAATGTTGATGCTTACCTGAGTTCATGATAACAATAAAATATTTTTTTAAAAGAAAAATAAATGAAGGCTCTAATTGAGCCTTGCTCTGTGATAAGATCACAGATTTTTTTTTTAGTTACTGTTCAAAAGCTGTAGTGGAAAATGGAACAGGGAACAATATTCCCAGAATCCTATGTGTCGAAACTAGACTGAGAGGCGAGGCTGGCTAGGACTAGGGCTTTCTAAAGCAGCCCAGCTTTGTACGTAACTAAAAGAAGAGCAGGTCCAAACTGAGTCCTGGTGCGCCTGCACCCGCCATTCTACAAAAGCGCGGTTACCTGCCTTTTTACCCCCCCCTCCAATAAATGTGATGGAGTTGTCACGGAGGACTGACAAGGGAATCCAGATTAATCAGAGGATTTTTACCCTTGGATTAAAAGCCATCTGGAAAAGGAAAACCAGAAAGACAAACTCCTCAGCACAAGTGAAAGGTCATTGAAGCCCAAGAGAAGGCCTTTCATCTGGCTCCACAGAGACGCACCAGTCACTGTCCCCCTAAAACAGAACCTGTCTGTGAGCCTCTGCCTCTGGAGATTCTGTGAGGTGAGGAGGCAGGGAAGGTCTGTGCCAGTGAGCCTTCCTCCCTCTCCTCAGCCCAGCTAAGTGACGGCCAGGGCCCCCAGGTGTGCTGGGGCTTCCCTCCAGAGTTGTGCTTCCAGAAGTCTGGGCCAGGCTACAGCAGGGAAAGCAGGCTGGGCTTGCAGTCAAGAAGGGCCTGTGTCCCGATCCTGCCTAGTCGCTGACTAGCTATGCGACCCCCAGGGATGGACTTTGCCCTGCTGCCTCTCATCTGCACCTAGCTAGATACTGCTTTCCCCACTGGAATGGGGGTTCTCTGAGGGCAGTAACAGGGCTCTGACTTTCTTTGCATCATCAGCACTGGAACACAGCAAATGCTGACTGACTGACCAGCATGGGGCAAAACCCTTTACCTCTAAGAGAACCTCATTTTTTCACCTGTAAAATGGGTACATTACCTACAGCACTGACCTTAAGGAATACTAATGCATATAAAGTGTTGTGCACCTCTGGTCCAATGTAAATGCCATTATTATTATCACTGGAGCTTATTCAACTATCAGAACACAACTGCCTAAGTTACGGCATGTTCCTGAAGGGAATAAGTTCACCTTATTCAGCTGGGAGAAGCCAGACTGATGCTACTTCACTAAGTATGCCCTGCTTAATTAAAGTGGTTGGGGCCCATTTTTGAGGAATTTGAGTTTTCTGCTGGTTTTGCCAGGAAGTCACACTTACTACTGCTCTGGGAGTAAATGGTCATTTCCTACAATGGAGTCTGGAGGCTTATGTTATTACAACCCTTTGGCCCAGAGTGTATCCCTAAGAGAGGCAAAGGACAGGGATACAGGAGACGCTCTGAGGGGTAAACAGGAACAGCTATGTAAGAGGCAGGGAGGGAGAGCAGTCCTGGTAATGCTCTACGGTAACACAAGCTTAACTGTGGACCTGGGAGAAAAGATGAAGCGGTCAGAAAACTGAAATATGGTTTGAGAAATCTAGTCATTTGTTCAGGGGGGCCCTGAGAGGGGGAAATGTGTCAAGTTCAAAAAGATGAGGATCATCCTGGGTTACAAGAATAAACAGAAACATTCCCTTATAGGTAATGAACAGGTAATGAAACAAAAGGCCAGCAATACACACGTCACATAGTTTACTGCTCGGCAGCTACGTCCATCATGGGTTTAAAAGCAGTTCCACAGTATGCAACAGTCACACCATTCAGTGTCTTAGAAAAAACTGAAGGTGAGAACGAACAACACATCTTTTCAATAACAAAATAAATGACTGAAAAAATCATTTTAAAGCGGATAGATATAAAAGTACTTACCAGGTAGGCATTCAGCTATTTTCAACGAATTCATTCTGAAAGTTTTTCTCTTAAATGCAGTTTACCTTTTTGTCCATGACGACTACTGAATTTGTCTCCAATTTCCGGGCGTCTCGTCTGTCTCAACAGCATTTTGATGAGAAAAGCATCCTCTGCATTTGAGGATATCATCACTTTTTCAATGTAGGAGTCTGTCGCACCTTTGTAGCTAAGGAAAGGAGAGAAATAAAATGTTTTCTCACTCTGCCCTTCCAGAGCCCCAAGGAGAACCCACCTGGCTGCCTCCCTTCCCCATCATCAAGTCGAAGCCACACTGCCTCCCCCACACACGTCGTCCCTTTTCTCTTAGGCTGTCCCACCTCTCCCAAAGAAGTTTCGAGCCAGACTGCGTTTCTCCCCCAATGACTCTTCTGGCAACTAACTCCACCCCTCGGTGGGGGGCTCCTGATAAGGTTCTCGTCACCGTAACAGCAGCAGTTCCCTGGTAGGTTCTCTCTGAAGTTAAAGGTAGGATGGAACTCTGACTTCTAAAAAGCAGAGCATCCCAACAGGCTACAGGATGTTTCATCCTGTTAGATTCTGTGTCAGTTTTAAGTCCCGGCTTTATTTTAACTGAGGGGCAGAGGGCATTTGCTATCATCTCAAAACGTCTCCTGACATATAAATAACTCAGATAAATTCAAAGCCACAAATAAGAAAATGTGGATGCTGAGCATGGCACATGATAATTCCTTTAGATAAAGCCCTTATAGACACTGTGCCCCAAGGGCAGTAAGCGATCCTCCATTGATCAGTGAGGATTTATGTAGCGCCTACTATGTGTGAGGCACTGTGCATGTGTGTGCGTGTACCCACAGAGACTCATGAGGTACACATCCATCCTGCGAGGCAATTTTATTTTCCAAAAATTGTTATTGATAAATTTTACTTTGCTGGTCCAAGAACGACAGCCTCAACTACCACCTAATTCCTCCATAAAATGTCATTTCCCAAAGCAGCGAACAAGCACCAGCATGCAATTCTCATGTCACTTTTGTGGACGAAGAATGGAAGTTGCATTTCCACCTGCTCCATCCTTCTGTCACTCTAAGAGACCTGGGGGCATGTGACACACACACGCACTCACACACAGACACACATGCACTCACACGCAGACACACACACACATGCACACACACACGCGCGCACACACACGCACACACACACACACACACACACACACACACACACACACACACACACCCCACCCCTCTCACACTACTGAAAGCCTGCCCATCCTTTAAGGCCTAGCTCCAATGGTCTTCCTCCTTCCTTGGGCCTCATGTGGCGCTGGGACTGAGCCTCTCCTATGTACTGCATCAGACGTGTGTGTGTGCGTGTGTGTGTGCAGGGACCCTGCACACACTATCTCTGCACACCTTTCCGTAGCACAGGGGGCTCAGATCCCCTGAGGACTGGTGCTAGGACCCAAGGGCACCCGCTTCTCTTTCCCTGCTTCCCAGACCTCGAGGGCCGATCCCCACAACCTGCCAGGATGGCAGTGCACAGACACTTACGTTATCGGCACATCTTTGTACTGTGGCTGCTGAGGTACGCCACTCCCCTCCAGAGGAATCTGGGTGACTGTCGGCATGGACTTGTTCACGAGCACTTGTTTGTTTTCGACTTTCTCACCTAAGAAAACAGGAGAACGTGAGGTTTCCATCCCATCTTCTAAAACAGGGTGCTTCGGTCAGACTTGCTAAAGTAAGGAGGGAGACTTTGCAAGTGGTTCAAACCCAGTGGGACGTGCTCGTCACCCCCCTGCTTTTCAAGAGCACAGAATCTCACCCCCAAAGCAGCAGTTTTCAGTCAAGGGATTCAAGGTCATATGTAACCGCGCTGCCATGTAGCTGGTGCAGTGCACAGAGTGCTGGGCCTGAAGCCGGGAAGATTCCTCTCCCTGAGTTCAAGCCTGGCCTCAGGCACTCACTAGCTGTGTGAACCTGGCAAAGTCACTTCCTTCTGCTTGCCTCAGTTTCCTCATCTGTAAAATGAGGTAGAAAAGGCAATGGCAAAGCCCTCGGGTCAGACATGACTGAAAATGACTGAACAACAGTAACATTTCAGTAAAGCAAGACAAAGCAGCTTTCAGTAAACATTCAAAACCTGATGGTGAATAATAACTATGATGACATTTCTTCAAATAATGGCAAACCTATAAGTCGGCTTAGAGTATATCAGCAAAATAAAAATATTTTCTTCTACGAGCAAGGGCCAGTTTTCTTTTCTTTTTTTATTTTTGCTTTTTTTGGAGGGCAGTTGGGGTTAAGTGACTTGCCCAAGGTCACACGGCTAGTAATTGTGACGTATCTGTATCTGAGGCTGGATTTGAACTCAGGTCCTCCTGACTCCAGGACTGGTGTTCTATTCACTGCACCACCTAGCCGCCCCCCAGTTTTATTTTCAAGCCAAGAAAACACTTGCGGTCTTTGTCTGCAGAGGGAGCATTTATTAATCACATGTGTACAGCTGCTGTTGCAATGGGCTCTCCATGAAGACACCTCGGCATTCTCTGCAGTCAGTCCTACTCTGCAGGACCAGAGCCTGCTTGCTCCCTCTCTGCAGGGTTTCAGGCCAGGTCTGGGCTGCTTGCCACTATCATACTAAGGCTGGTCATTACATCATGATGGATTTGCCACAGTCCCAGACTGGAACTCAGGAAGGGACCTTCCAGTCCAACTTTCAAATCATGAAATAGTCACATGCCATTAGAACCTGATGCAGTTACCATATGTCACATTATAAATCCTAATACCTAATGCTTTAAAAAGGTCTGAAATATACTCTACGTCTACTCAAACACACCTCTTCACAGAGAAGTTAGTTTCCCAAACATTCCACCTTCCTGCCCCACCCCACCCCCCCACCCACAGAGCTAATCCTCAATTATAATTTAGCAGGCGCAGACAGGACGTGAACTTGTCCTCTGTCACTGGGGAAGTGTGGGGGGTGGAGGGAACTGGAGCTGGGATTTTATTAGTGTATGGAAGCATTTTCTCCAGGGGGACACTGAGAGGTTAAGTGGTGTACCTTAGCTCACAGAGGTGGCAGAAGGGCAGCCTCTGCCCCACGCTGTGTGACCCTGTGTGTACAAGTATGGGATAACTGCTCTTCAGCATGCATGACAAAAAGCATGTCCAAAGTGGCCCTTACCTGGAGAGCAGATGCCATCTGCATCTAAAATCTCGTGCCGCCAGATTGGCTTTCTTGTTGCTGCATCCAGCATCGGTCCCATCACTTTATCAAAAGTCTGATTGGTGTATCGTTTCAATGTGCACTTGGCGTTTTTATACACGAGGCATCGTCCAAAGCCTGAAATGAAACAGGTGTGAGAACCACCCTTCACAGCACCCTCACCGAAACCCGGGCTTAGAAGGTGGTGCAGTGCATAAGCACCTGGCCTGGGGGAAGCACAGTCAGTGAGAGAAGATAAAAAGGGGCCCTCGAGCTGAAGCAGATCCAGTCACAGAATTCCCAGCCCAGAAATGATCTCCATGTTTGTTCGGTCCACATGCCTCATTCTGCACACATGGAGAGGGGGTTAAAAGCCTCGCCCAAGCACTAGCCAGAGGTCCCCTGCCTTGGGTCTAGGCTTCTTCCCACCACATGACGTGGCCTCTCAGCACAGCACAGCCCCGTCACCCTCCCTCAGACGGTGTATGTTTGTTAACAGGTGGGCAGAGGGAACTCGACCCTCCTCCTCCTTCCTATACTCTCAAAGACAGATGCTCAAGTTCTTTTTGGGAGATGAAATTGGTTCTGTCCTAGAACGGGAGCTCTCTGAGGTTCCTATTTGTTTCCTCCGTGCTCAGTACGATACTTCACACCTAGTGAATGCTTCGTCCATCCATTCCTTCATTCCAGCCGCCAGCCTCGCCAACACAAGGCCCTCCCCAAGGAGGCCGGGCCGTGATATTTCAGCATGTCACTGGTTTGACGACACCGTCTATAGAGATACTCTTTCCATGCCCTCTCACCTCCTGCTATAGCCACTGATAAGGCCCACCAGCACAGGGGCTGTGCTCACATCACCAGGGCAGCAGCCCTTTGGCAGCCCATTTGTGACACCTCTCTTTTTAGGGATCCACAACCTCAACGACATCTTTCATGAAACTGCCAACACAGGCGCCTTCACTGTGATGTGACGCTACCCAGGGTCCTGGGAACTCCACCAAGCTGAGGAGGTCTCCAGTTCAGCAGGTGTCAGCCAGTCCAGGCGGACGCCTAGGGAAAGGCTCACCCCCAGCAGGCTGGCTGCCAGGTGCCAAAGGTGACCCTTGAACAACATAACAATGTGCAACGGGCCTCAGTCTTATGCAGACCCACTTCTCCCCTTCCTTTCACAGTGATGAGAAAGGAGACAGAAGATGCTAGGAATCACATATTGTTTAAAGTTTATTCTATTTTAAGAGCTAATAAGTTTTAGTAAATAGATGACCAGAAAATGAGACGAACTGACAGTCCAAAGACCAACTGGGATAAACACCAAGGAATACTTGAAATATCTGGGTAGGGAAAGCCTGACTACTGGCTCCCGTGGGATTCATTAAATGCATCTTTTTTTTTTTTTTTGCTTTTTTTTGGATGGTGGAAGGCAGGGCAATTGGAGTTAAGTGACTTGCCCAAGGTCCCATGGCTAGTTTTTGTGTTAAGTGTCTGAGGCTGCATTTGAACTCAGGTCCTCCTGCCTCCAGGGCTGGTGCTCTATTCACTGTGCCACCTAGCCGCCCCCATCAAGTACATCTTCACCCAAAAAGCTGCTCCACAAGACACAAGACTGGAGCTGCAAGTCTGGGCTGCTGTTTATTTCTTTGTCGTGTTTGCTTTAACTTGATATACTCTGTAAGTCAATTTACTTCAATAAACATTTATTGTGTGAAGCACACTATATGCTAGAGACTAAAATGAAATGAATGGTCTTTTGACCTCTATAATCCGTTTACTGCAGAAATATCTTTTCAAGATACACTAACATGTCAGAAGAAATTTAAATAAGAAAACATTTCAGCATTAGAAAGGAGCCTTATAACTAGTGAAATAAATGTCAGTTCTCAATATATCAAATATACTCAATATACTAAAATCTAACTTCTCTGGAAAACCTGGGGATCTGGTTAAGAAAGTCTAAAAGTGAAAGCAAGTGTCTAAAAAGCCCCCAAACCAAAAGATGACACAAATATGAAGCAAATGATTAGGCTCGGCTCAAGAACGTTTCAGGCCCTCTCACCACCTCATTCTTCATCTCCTCCACCATAACCCTATGACAAGACTGCCCTGGCAGTTCTGATCTCAGACAGGAGCTCCAGTGGCTCCGGGGAGAGCGTTACAGGATCCTCGAAGGCCTTGCAACTCTAATTAACGGAAATGGATGCCAGCGTAACATAATTTGTGTCAAGGTAGGATTCTCTACTCCCAAGAATAAATTGTCACTTTATTCACAGGTGGTTGCTGTAAAGGCAGGGGCAGCAATCTCAGATCCTTAAACAGCGTTGCAGAGTTTCTGACAGACATCACAAAGTCTTCAGGTTTCCACATAAACATTACCAGTTAATCAGAAAGGAAAACATCTAGTTTTAAAGCATGGCTGTTGTCGTTTGGGGAGAAAAAGAAGCATAAATTAAGTGCAGCCGACATTAATGCCAAAGACACATGTCTAGGAGTACTGTTATTGCTGCCTAGCAACTAGCAGGAGGGTGGGGAAAGTCCAGTGGGCAATGCCAAGGAAGGGGGGCAGTGGGGAGAGACCACAAATAAAGAAATCGGCTTTCATTTCTACTTACAAAAATTCAGTTATCCACAAATTTAGAGAAAAGAATTCCCTTATTAATGTTGTTTATGATCGCATCGAAGAAAAGTTACTATGTATTATTGGGGTGATGTCCTCATTCAAATACGTGACCTTTAAAGCCCACGTATCACCACTGCCTCAGTCAGCAGGTTTACAGTCACAACAAAGCAGACTGATTTTAAGACCAGTGATGGCAGAACTATTTATTTCATCTCCCAGAGAGAGAGAGACTAACCTGAGACTTCTTTCCTGATGTGTTAACACCAAAAGTTACTGTTGGTATAAAAGGGTAAAGGTTCTACCCACTACTCTAGAAACCTGCTATAGCTGATGCAAATAGAAAACCTTAATCCTAAACAGGACTTGCGTCTGGGGAACAGAAAGTCGCCCATCAGGTGATCAAACTTCTGTGTGAATTTCAAACAACTGCTGTGTTCAACAACTACAGACTGACTGAAGCCATTTTCCTGGCCTGCATTTTCACCACCATTATCTTGGTTATCAAAGGTGCTTTGAAAGCGGGCGGCACCCCATCTTCCAGATTCAGAGAGGGGCATGCTGAGGCAGGTCCCCCACCCAGGTGGGATGGCACTGTGCCTGGAAGCTGGGCCTTCTGGTTTCTCACCCAGCCCAGGGTCCTTCCCAGTCCGCCATGCTGTCTTGGAGAAATTAAGAGTCTAGACAGGCCCAGACTGTGTGTGTACAGACATGTTCCAGCAGTCTACTGGCCACCCCACCACGCTTGCTTCTTACCTCTGTCCAAGGAGGCCTTGTTGAGGACTAATGCATCTTCAATATCATAGCCACTGTAGCTCATCACGGCGACTGTGGCATTCTGCCCAGCTGGGAGTTTCTCGAATTCTATCAGCTCAATGGTCTTTGTTTTAACCATCGGCTTTTGCGGATAGGCCAGCAGGTACATGAGAGTATCAATTCTGTTCCGTTGATTATATCCAATAGTACCTTTATCAGCAATGGGGGAAGGGAAAAAAATTTATTTTAGTATTTGAAAAAAATGGGTAAAAATAGAGATGATTAAAAGTGCATTTCATTTATTCATTCCACAACTTTTATTCAGTGCTGACTGTAAGCAGAGGTCTATGCCAGGTGCTACAGCCTCTACAGAGATGAGTAAGATTTCATCCTTGCCCCCAAGACAGGCAAAAAGTGGTGTAAGAGTGAATTCAGGAAAGGAAAAAATCACTTTAAGCCTGGGGGGCAAGGGAACGAGGGAGGAGAGGCATCTGAAAAAGGTCATCGCAAAGATTAGAAAATTTTCACAAATATAAATGCAAAAATCCAGTCTATAAAGCTAATAATACATTTTTGCACATTTTGTTCAACAATATTTAAAAGTGAAGAACCCCAAATTAATCTTTAATTCATTAGAATTGTACAGTAACATCTTGAGAAATTTGAGATTTGGTAAAAAAAAAAAATCAGTATATAAAAACCTTTTATCTTTTAAACCATGGAAATGATATAATCAGGAGGGGGAGAAGGTCCATAATGAGGAAATAGAAGGAAACATACAGGAAAAAAAAAAGATATAACAAGAGTTTAAACCATCTTCAATTTCAGTGGTTGGTGATGGGAAACAGGAAGCAAACCAGTATGGAACACAGTCCATTGTGTCCTTTGCAAAGCTTCTCCAGATCATGGGACTTGCTGGAGTCTCTCCTAAGCAAGAAAAGCTTAATGGCCTTTCCCATCTCAGCTCTCAGGCCTTCCTGCTGGTGCCTGGAGTAGTCCTGGGCAGAGTGTGATGAGGGCTGTCAGTCAGTGAACTTCATCTCTGCAGCCACCTTTTTGCTTCTCCCCTCTGAAGGATTATCTGCCTAAGTAAAAGCTCTTTATGATAAGCCCAAGGAATTTAAAGAAGGAGCCTGAATTTTAGCCTAGACATACAATAAATATTCCAGGTGATCTAGAAGAATTCAAAAATTCAGACTCCAGATGATTCTAGATTAGGGTGTAAGCTATGTTCTAGTCCTCCCAGGCCACTTATCTGACCTTCCCCTCACCCCCAAATGCTTTGTTCCAAAAGACCAAGAAGAAAAAGCAGGTGCGATAAAAACCAGACAAGACATAGTGACTAGAGCCTGCATGAACTGGGGCCTCGTTAATGCTCTTCCAACCTAAAGTGATTCAGCAGAGATTCGGGGGCCCTACACTCTATTTAATTTTAATTCCACAAACTAATACTTGTAGACTAGTGAGAGACACAGAAGCTCCTTAGTGCAGCCCTCCTGCTTCAGCCTACAGAATCTCTAAGCCCATAACACATAGAATTTAATTTTGTTGTTAATGTTAGTTCTGATTCTGAGAGAAAACAATCATATGGAGGAGAATAAAGGCTTATCATTATACGGGCACCATCAGATCTTTGGAAGCCGTTAGGAATTCCATGGTGTTCTGCCCAACCACATGGATTTATTCCAGGACCTCTGGCTAAATCTCTGAGGCTGGTCTGAAAACCGAGAGCCACCTGAGGCTTATGGACTTTGCTCTATAAATCACCAATTAATGTATGTTGATATGGCATCACAAAGGGCGTGATCCAGTGTGGCACTGAAACGTTCATTGTGCAGTAACAGAACGACTGCTGTGAGGCCTGTGGTAAAAGTTCACTCACAATAAGTGTGTCCTTTTACGTGGGATCACTGAAAATTTATGTGCAGATTTCACCTCCAATTGTGAGCCCCTCCCCAGCTTGAGATGAGGACTGAGGCAATGTCCCACCAGGCTGCCAAAAATGTCTTCTGAAGCCCCAGAAGGGCACTGCTAAATGACAGGGAAAATAAACCACAGCGACTGGATCCTGCTATAAATTGTGCTATCCTGCCTGGTGCGAACATGGTTTTCAGTCATTATAAGGGACCACTGACCAAACCAAACACTAAAAAGAGTTAAGAGGTGTTTTGTGTTTATGATCTCATGGTAATTTTTCCATTTAAGTCTTTTAACTTGGGTAGTTTTTCTTTAAAAAGGATTAAATATTTATTGAAAGTTTAAAATTAGCTTATCAACGAATTTTTTCTGCATCCCATTAATTCTGCTTCAATAGGACTGGATTATAAAGGAATAGACTTAGAGAGCACCTCCCCATCCCAAGACCTTCTTAGTCATTATCTAATTCTGTAAAAAATGCTTCTCTACAATTTTGTAAATGTTAAAAATCATGAAAAGCAAACTATCTATCTTAATGGGCAAGTTATTCCAAAACATCTATCATCTAAGAATTCAATATCGGAACGCAGAGCCTATACCAGGACGATGTAACGTGGATGATTTGGACAATGTCACCATCTGAGCACATCGTTCTTGGAGCTTGTGGGCAGCCCACCTCCTCCTCCCTCCTCCCCTGATTATTTACAAAAGTTTCAGTGTATTCACTTTATGTGCGGCATGCCAAGGATACCAGGGGAGTCCTAGCAGGGGAGTGCCCAGCATGGTCCAGAAAGAGCAGAGTTCAAATCCAACATCTGGGGAAATTTAGTTAACCACTCAGTCTCAGTTTCCTCATCTGTAGAATGGGGATAAAAATAGTGCCTACATGAAAAGGTTATTAAAATGCTATGTAAATGTCGATCACAACCAGTCTGTGACTTAATAAATAAGTATCAGAGGCCTGTCTAAAGCACAAGAGGCTGGAGACTTGCCCAAGATCAAACAGCCAGCATCAGTCTTGCAGGCTCCAGGTCTAGCACTCTATGTAATAGGTTACTCCACCATACAGAGTTTAGCCAACGATGACGTAGTGTGTAGAGAAGCACAGAGAAACGCCTACCGGGGGAAGCACTGTGCTGCATCCTGGGAAAGAAAAAGGCTCCAGGCCAGGCCCCTGCTTAGGGAGGTTTCTCTTAGTCAAGGAGGGGGGTCAAATCACAGCACAAACAGCAAGAAAAGGTGAGGTGACAGAACAAGGGCATTAGCATGTTATTGGAGGTCTGAGGGGGAGGCTCGTCACAATCAGCGCACTTGGGATCCATTAGGAGGATGAAGAAGAATTCCCTTCAGAAGCAGAGGGTGTATTGAGGTAGGAGGGAGAAGAAGGGGAGGATGAAGCAGCCCAGCAAACTGACACAGGAAAAATGAGGTGAGGTGATAACCAAACAGGACAGTGTCTGTCTGCCTGCCTGTGTCTCCCTAGGAAACTCAGCTTGGGCCATGTCTGGGGCAACAGGACTCTAGCAGTCACTCTGTGCGAATAGGGAGAGGTGATGTCTGCTCATCACTAAAGCTGATGATGAGGTATGATCCCTCTGAATAACTAAGAAAGTGGCCAGAGTAGGAGACGTGAACACAGCCTCCCTGCCCAGTGCTACGTCTGTGGCTGTACCTGGAGATCACAGACTTTCACTCCTGTCTACTTGACTCATTCTCCTCATCTCCATCTTCGGGGAAACAGAATAAGTGAAAGCTAAGCAAGGTTGGCACCTCCTGCTAAAATGAGAGCTCACTGCTGGGGCAGGAAATCAGATGGAAAAAGGCCACAAATCTGCTTGCCACAGTCTCCTGACCTCCACAAGGCAGAACAGAATGCTACCGGCTTCACAGGGTTGGTGTGAAGATCCAATGAGATAGGTAATGATTATAAAGCATTTAGCAAAGTACCTGGCATGTAGTAGGTGCTACAGAAATATTAGTTCTTACTGTTTGGTTTTTTTAATTCAGCTTTCATTCATTCATTCATTCACTTCACAGCAAAATCCTTTTTGCACCAAAAAATCAAAGCGGCTTTTCTCCCCACATATGTGTAGCAGAGAACTAGAAACAAAAGCAGATGCCCATCAACGGCAAAACTAAGCAACATTTATGTAGTGGAGTATGGCTGTGAAATAAAACCCGGGGCATGGACAGACCCTGTGCCGGCCGGCTTTCCCATTCTGTGTTTCTGACTTGCTAACAAGCTGAAATACACAGTAGTGAGCCCTGCATGTCAGGAAAGGCCTTCTACTGGGCTTACCAAACCACTTTGTTCTGCAGTTCTTTCTAAGGGATTCCCCATCAGTTATATTTTAAATAGAAGGAAAACAACCATGGAGAAGAATTCAAAGAAGCATGGGAAAATTTATATGAACTGATTCAGATGAAAACAAACAGAATGAGGGAGACAATAGATAAGGAAAAAACCACCACCACAATCTTGGTCCTGGAAAGAAAATGTTAACAAAATATATGTGCATTTTCTCTCCACTGCAGGAATCAAGCACTACACAGGTGAGGAACACACACACACAAAACATATACAGGGGGGTCCCAAAGGTCTCAGTACAATCTATTAAGACTTAAGCTTTAGTAGCAGACTGCACTAATGCTTTTGGGACACCCTGTCCTATCAGTACCCTGAGATGTATTCAGCAGTTTGCTTACCTGCTTCTTCCCTGCTCTCTTTACATCTTTGATAAAAGAGATGATCTGCTGGCAGGGAAAGGGAAGAGGGTGAAAGCCTGAGTGTGACATTACAAAGAAGGCACTGTGGCTACTGCCTCTTTCTTCACCTACCTCCCTCTCCATGCTGCTGCTCTAATTTACTCTGCCTCTCACCAGTCATGGTCAGGGTTGGACTCTCTCTGAAATCTAGAGTCCAATTTCTATAAGCTGTCAGAAAGGACTGGTACTAAGCAGGAGAAGGTGATTTCTCCCCAGAAACACTGTGCACTCAACATTCAGGGAAACTGGGTCAGAGATGCATTTGCCACACTGCAGAAAACATAATTAGAATGGTAGCAAATAAGGTCTTCTTGTCCCAAAAAATGACTATTACGATCCCCCCCTCAAAAACCCAAACCTAGCTATGATATTTAATCTGTGTTTCACTTATTCATTCCTATTCACTTAATTGTTAAATGGGAAAGAATGTGAGTTTTCTACACTAGCCATTCACAGAAATAAGCACCTTCTTTCAAGCTTCAAAGGGAGGAGGGAATGTGGAAACCCAGCCCC
>NW_027185720.1:7595327-7606786 GCF_028583685.1 Petaurus breviceps papuanus | reverse complement strand
TCCCTTATCTTTTGAATTTTTAATACAGACTGGCTTCAGTCTTTTTTGCAGCTATTTCAGTGTCCAGAGTGAAATATGGCCATGTCATGCGCCAACTTATAAAACGTAGTTTTATCTCAGGGATTTTCTTTAGAGTCAGGTGTTCGGTAATAACAAATAGAAACAAAAGATTTTTTTTTTATTGCTAAAGATATTCAGTGGCTTTTGTCTTCCCGGCGTCAGCAGTAACGTCAGAAGAGTGTATCCAAGGAGCTAAATGTGCTGGACCCAGGGTCAATGCAGCTGAATACACCAACCTCAGAAAACACAGACAATGAATTGCAAATGACACTCAAAACAAAACCAGAAAAAACCCTTCACACAGCAAACTACAAAAGAAGTGCAGACACTGAATTGGCTTTCTGTACACAGTGATCCTGCTTAGCTGTGTGCACTAGCTAGCCCTGCACCCACACACTACTGGGAGCCACAAAACAAAGACTCAGGCTGGGTGGGACAGCCATGAGGATACAAACGCTGTTCCTTTACTCCAAGTCTCCTCTTTAAGGAACCACAAGGTAGAGGATGGCTCTCCTTCCCTGCCCTTTGGGGACATTTTCTCAGACATCCCAAAAAACAGACTGAGCGATGAGCTGACTCTTCCCTCCTTAATTCGGCAGGAGGTCCCACACAAAAGGTGGATTGTTCCAGGCAGGATTCACAGCCCAGAACAAAATGATTTGGTAAACCCAAGGGAAGGGATGGGCCTTTCATGACATGCAGGGCTCACTACTGTATATTTCCACTTGTTAGCAAGTCAGAAAAACAGAATGGGAAGCCAGTCTCATTGCTGCCGAAGGATGAATGGGAAAGGCAAACTCATGAACTGCTATTGAGCTTTTCCCTTTGGGAATGATTGCAAATTGACAGAGCATGACATCATTCAGGTAAAGAACAGAAGGCAGCATTCTGGGGACGATGAACAGGAGAAAAGCCAGGGTGGAATCTGGGACTCCTTCATTGCAAACCACAGTCAGTTACAATTCTAAAAAAAACTGGAAAATTAATCTCCTAGTTGCTCCCCAAAGGTGATGCCACTACCTTCCCTAAACCATTTTCACTTTTCTTTCTAAAGGATTCTCCATCAGTTATATTTTAAAGTAGGACAAAAAGCCCACTTAGCAGAAGATCTGTGATTTCGGGATCACTGGGGCCCTTCTCCCCATGCCTAATCCTCTTCATGGGCTGGGGACAAAAATTCCACCACCTGAAGACGGCCAGCTTTCTTTGATGGAGTTTTTTTTTTTTTTTAACTGAGACCAGCTGGTCCTTGGATGAAAGATACAAAGTCCGTGGCTGGGCCCAAACTCTAAGTTTTTGCTGCCAAACAGAATGAAAACCCTTGTGGCAGAGTCTTCAATAACTCAGTCAGGAGAAAAAAAGGCAGGCTTCACCTCTGCACTAGGAAGAGACATCACAGCAGAATGGAGGTGGAGGATGGGAGCAGCAGCAGAAATACAAAAGCCACACGGGCTGTTCATCAGCATGTCAGTGATTTAAAACCACCACATCACACAGCAGACACTTTAGAGGGACTGAGTCTGAGTCTGAGTCGAGATTGGTTTTTTTGTTTGTTTGTCTGTTTTTTGGAAAGACTTTGCTGATGGTAGTGGTCTTCTGTAGACTAGAGTCCAACACCCTCAGATGAGGAAATTGAGGTCTAGATAGGACGACACTCTCCCAAGGTCACAGGGACACGAAATAGCAGAACCAGGATTTGAACCCAGGCCTTCTGACACCAAGTCTTGTACTCATTCCCCTCCACCATGGGCCTTGATGAATTACAGAATTAAAAAAATCACCTCCCTCTTCCCCAGGCCAGACATCCAAGCGGCAGCAGGAACAGGGCACAGATGTGTTAAGCATGAGAGAATGGGATGGCAAATCAAACAGACCTCATTTCCTTTTCAAAAGTAAATAATCTACTTTCACAATAATCTTGGTGTCTCACTGTCCCTGAGGTTAGAAAAGATCCAGTAAGCTCATGACCCACTGCCTCACCTGGGCCTGGGCCACCAGCCACTCATCAATCAACAACCATTTATCGGGCATCCAACATGGGCCAGGCATCCCCACCCACCACGTCTACCTTGGCCTTTCCATTCCTTTATTTCTTTCTTCTTCTTCCCTTCCTTGGGGGGCAGTGAGGTAGCTCAGGGGATAGAGCATGGGGCTCTATTCAGAAAGACCTAAGTTCAAAGCCAGCCCCAGACACTTACTAGCCTGGTGACCCTGGGCATGTCACTTAACTTCTGTTTGCTTCAGTTCTCTCAACTATAAAATAGGAATCATAACAGCACCTTCCTCCCAGGGCTGTTGTGAGGAATCAGTGGGATGATATTTGTAAAGAGCTGGCACACAGTAGGGGCTTTATAGGGATTTGTTTCCTTCCTTTTCTACTCGCCTTCTTTTTCATTTTCCTTTATTCCTTTTCTCTTTAGAGTATACCAGTGGAACCCCCACTGCTTAGCTCCCTTGGTAACTCTCCAGATTGTAAGGGATTGCTGGTTACTCTGTTACAGAAATGATAACACCAGTGAATGAGAAGAAATTATGGATATTATTAAAAATTATATTTGAAATGATTTTAGTACCACTCTGAAGTTCAAGAAGGAAAAGCTTACCCATGGCTTGTTTCCCCATAGCACACTGGTAAGTATTCCTAGGGGACTGGTTGTGGTGAGGGTATGGAATAAGCCCGGCACAAACACCAAGGAGAGTAAAGGGTTCAATCTCCAAGTGGGTGGTATCCCTAAAAATCAAAAATAGATAAACAAATAATGAACAAACAAATACATAAGAGTACTGAGGCAACAAATGACTATGGCTTTCTTCTATTTGGTCATAAGACTCGCAAATACTGTAGAAAAGAACATATAGAGGAATATTTGCAAATAAATATAACATGAATGACAGACGGTAAAATCTGGAGAGGAAATGTGTTCTGTTTTATTAACAATTTAATTTTAACCTCAAGTGATAAAATAAACACGTTAACCTGCTCTTAAAAAGTCATCAGAACAAGAGAAAAGTCAGGAAGAACCTCCAAGGCTCCACGGTCCAACCACTGCCCCTGCCCACGAGTTCCTTCACTGAGCCAGCTGGATAGTGTCTGGGTTAACATCAGCTTCTGGATGCCCCAGCCATGCCAGGGACCACCATGAGGAAGGGAACACCAACTCCAAAATGGCCTTGTTATCAGTAAAAAGCCAAAGAGCAATGAGGGGAAGCACAGGGGCGTGGTGTGTGCACTCCCTTTCACACAACATTGACAGTGATGTGAGAATACCACTTCCCTGTACTTCCTCTGCCATTATGTGATTTCCTCCTTTCAGAATAAACAGAAATAGAAAAGATGACTTGACTCTGTGGCACTCTCCGGATTCCACTCCAGCCTCGTCCTGGCCCAGCGCTGGGCCTCTCCCTCTCTCCCTTCTTCCTCCATTAGACTGTAAACTCCTTAAGGACAGGGGCTGTCTTTCCTTTTCTTATCTGTATCCCCAGTACCTGACAAGTATTATGTGCCTACCAGCACACAGCAGGTACTGTACGAGAGGTTAGCCTCGGACTAAACTCAAAAGGCACATTACAAGCTGCAGTTGGAACAGAATGAACGAGCTGCCTGCCTGCTGGGTTTCCCCAAGTGCACTTATCAAGCCCATGGCTTACGGTCTGAACTTTCTATTCTTTTCCAAAGGCTTCTAATGGCGCTGATTTGAATTTGTGATACATGCACGGCAAGAACCCTGAATCTTACATCCTTGCAACAATTAATTCAGCAGGGTAATGAACTCTTCAGTTCTACTCTCCATGGAAGAGAAGCTTTTCCATGCAGCTCCAGCTCCTGGTTTAGGGGTCATCTTCATTCAACAGGGCACGCCCCACATCTGAAGGCATAGCAGGTAGTCACACCAAAGCCCTCTCTTTCCATAAACAACGCTGCTTTTACTGATGTCAGGCAGCCCATTTTAAAATGAAGCCCTCTTAAAGTCCCATTTATGGTCTGGGTCAGAATGGTATTTGTTTGAAATGTACCCCCCTCCCACCCCTTGTTTAAATACCAACAAATGAAATTCAACAGTTAACATTCCTCAAAGGGAGAAAAGGGCAAGGGACCCTTTTCAACTGTAGAAAACAGGGCAGACTGAAAAAAATGAGAAAGGGAGACCTATAAGATGACCACATTATGCTCAGGATTTTCATTATAATTTATAAACACCAGTAAGATTATTTTTCATACAGAACACCTGCAAAAGCCCTAATGAAATATGCTGGATTTTGTTTTTATAAAGAAAGGAGGCAGAATGTTCTTTAAACAAACAAAAAGTGATGGCCTATTTTCCCACTTGAGCAGGAGTGGGAACAGAGCCTTACCTAAGGTTGCACACCTAAAAATTTTCCCAAGGTACTCTGATAATACTGGACAAAATTAAATGGAATTAAAGACATTTCCCCAAATACTCTGAGAGTCTGCTTCCCTGGCATCATGAAATGACTTCCCTCAGGTCTAGTTCATTTTAAGAGAGTGATATAAAAGAAGCAAGACGGGCTTGATGTGAGAACCTGCCTTCAATGCTGCCTCTCCCTCACCAGCTGGGGAACCGCAAATAAACCATTCCCCACTCTGGGTCTCTGGGAGCTGTGGAAGCCCCTTATGCTCACCGCTGTGATCTCAGGGTGACCATGATGGAGAATGTCCAGGTTCCAACTGCCCTTTCTTACTGTACAATTTCTAGATGAATCATCTCCCACCTGAGAAAAGGTCTAGTTTTTCTGTTATTTCCCCCTTTTTGCCTGCAGTCAGCTAAGGAAAAATCCTAGCAGGGCATGTGCTAATGAGCTTCTCACTGACAAGGGAGAAACAATGCAATCCATCACGGAACTGATCAATAACCCAAAAGAAAAACACCTCCTGAAGGAAGGAAAAAAAACAAACCAACCACCCTCTTCTTTAGGCATTCAAAACAGAAAGCTTTCCTGACTGTGAGTCACAGACACACACACATGATGAAATGATCCCACAATTCCAGAAAGCAATTTCAGACTATTAGAAAAGCTGTGGAACCACCCATACGCAGCAATCCCACTGCTTGGAGGAGGCCAAAGAAAGAGAAAGCTCCTACATGCATCAGATAACTGGGACGGGTGTCCTGGAATGTCACACCACCAAAGAAACCACCACCAACTGAACACTTCATGGCAACTTGCCTGAACAGATGCTGACCAGAATGAGGAAAGAACATCTACGCTGCCACAGAAAACCGAGAGGAAAACAATATGGAAGCCATAAAAACCTGGCTCATCAGAGCACCGGCTTCCAGCTTCAGACCGTGTGGAGCAAGCCGTGCGTCGTCCGACTAAACCAATGAGTTAATTTGCTTCTCTTGTATTTCTTTGTCACAAGGGCGGGTTCTATTAGGGATAAGGAAAGTCAATAGGAAATAATGCTGCTATAACCAAGAATAGCAAAAACAAAACATTCTGTGAAAAACTGTTTTTTCAGAATCTCACTTGTCAGTGAAATGAAATCACTCTCTCATGGAGAGGCTGCTGGGCTCAAAGACAGGAAGACCTTATATCCAAATTCTGACACTTTCCAGTTAGATGATTATGAAAGAGCTGCTTAGACTCTCCAGGCCTCAGTTTCCTTATGTGTGAAATGGGCCTAATAACACCTCTATTAGCTACCTCATAGAGTTTACTGAGAGCGAATCACTTTGAAATTTTATGGTGCATTATCACGTAGTAATGCCTAACATACAAATAACAAACCACTGGCTGACATAACACATAGAGGGCACTCCGCTTAGATGCACAGAAACGCTATCAAACTCTTGGCCACTGGCTGAGTGAGCTGAGTCTCTCCTGGGACGCCGCCTCAGTGGACGGCTGCGTGTGAAGATGGTCGACACATAAGACACAAATGAAGAATCCCGGCACATCAGCTGCCCTCATGTGCGTTTGTCGCTGTGAAGACGTTAAGCAGAGCACTATTCCGTGGTCTCAGCAGCCCCATGGCAAACAGCTCTCGGATGAAGAAAAGAGCTCCTGCTCTGCCCGCAGATGGCGGCAGTGCCAGTCACCCTGAACCGAGCACCTCAGGACGGCTTCAGTAAGTGCCTTAGGCCCCTTGGCCTGGAGAGGTCAGGTCAGCTTTCCTCATCTGCTGTTAGTACTGCGACAACACACTCCACAGCAATCACTGCATTCTATTTCTAGGACATGGTGACAAGGGAAAGAGACACCCCTAAGGCATGACTGAACCCAAAGAAGCCCTGAAAGCATGCTCTACCACTCCTGGGTTTTAAATAGGGACAAGACTTCAGTGATGCCCCTGACTTTACAAACTGAGAGATTCAAAGGATCCATGGTAGGAACCTCTTTCTCAGATTCTCCTTTCAAGGCCTACGCATAGGATCAAATTCTGGCAGAGATCAGAGATCAGAAGAAAAGCCATTCTTATTTTAAAATTAACAGAAGTATCACAAAAACAGAGGATAATTAAAGTGAAATGCATGTATGATAAAGCATTTATTAACTGCTTCAGGCACTGTGCCAAGGTCTGAGTGAGCAAAACAGGGCTTGCCCTCTAGGAGCTTATGTTCTAATGGGAAAGAGAAAACATCAGGGGGAGCCACAGAGGGGGCATACAGAGGCATATGGGAGGGGGAGAAAGACACTCATTAGTGTTTGCACACAAAGATTATACTTAGAAGAGATATTAAAATCAATACCAAATTCAAAGGTTACAGATGAAAAGAGAGCACGTACAATGAATGCCTTGATCAAACAAAGTTACTGATGCTCAAAAAATGGAATATAAAGAATGGAAATGACAATGGCTTTCATAGTCACTATTTTAAAAAGAAGGTTAATCAAAGAAGTCAGCAAAAGAGGGAAGTCATTAAGAGCCCAGAACCTGCCACAGACAGAAAAGACAGGAGTCAGCAGCCCAGGACCACACTGATTAGGGCAAATTCACTTGAAAAACATCGCAGAGAACGATATCAGAAGATCACCTTAAAAAACAGGGGGAGGCAGTTAGGTGACCCAGTGAATAAAGCACCAGCCCTGGAGTCAGAAGGATCTCAACTCAAATGCAGCCACAGACACTTGACACACTTACTGGCTGTGTGACCTTGGGCAAGTCACTTAACCCCACTGCCTTGCCTCCCCCCCAAAAAAGGGGAAGGGCGGGGGGAGTCAGCAGAAAGCTTGAAGTTGAGACCTAACTAAGCCACATACTGTTGAGAGCATTTTAAAAGGAAAGTGGAAAGACAACCACCAGATGCTGATAGACAGGTCAGTGTTTCTAAATCCATTTTCAAAGTCATCAACAGTGAGACACTATATTTGGCCTCTAATGCCCCAGGCCTCAATATCATAAGAAATCTATGTTAGATGTAACATAATTTTGAAAGCAATGAAGAGTTCTTTTGCAAAATGTCTCTGCTTGGGGTCATGGGGAGGAAAAATTCCAAGAGAATGAAAATAATCATAGGTGATATTTCAAAAAAGAAAGAAAAAAGTGACTGAAATGGCAGAATAATTACAAATCCTTATGTTTGTTTTCTTACTGTTATAAGCTCTGTACATGACTGACTTTCACCTGATGAAAACAGGAAGGGAACAGCAAGGCTCCTTCCCACCACTCTCTAGAGCAGAGCAGATCTTCCAGTGTCACATTAAGCCTGGGAGGCACACAGAAGACAGGACTGGTATGGGTTGTTTTCTGATTAGAAAAATGCTGCGACATGGTGTTGTCTCAACCAAGATAAAAACATGGGGAAAACAGGTCACACAGAGAATGGGGACAGACAGAAAACCCACCCTGGCACCTAGAGTATAAAACAGCCTAGAAGGAGCCTCTGGGAGCACAGGCTAGACCCCGCTGGAGAAACTGATGGAAGAACAGGGCAGAGCCACACAAGATGGAAGACCCTGATCAGGCACCAGCCCCTGGCACGGGATTATGGATCCACTTAAGGACTACACACAAAATGGTAGCCTCAGCATAGTTCTTTCCAAACAGAAAAGAGGAAAACTAAGGATGTTCATGACCAAGAGGATGGCAGATTCTAAACAAAAGAGGTTTTTAAGTTGCTGGTATGGCTATTACTTACTTGTTAATTGTATGTTCATACAATGCAATGTTACAATCATTTTCTTCATTCACATCCAAATATTCAACCAGGCTCTCATGTAGAAAATCTTCAAAATTTCTGAAAATGCATCAGAGATGTGTTAAAACATTTCTGCATCAAAATAGTTAATTCTTAAGTATCAGATAATTAAAAATAAAATAAGATATTGGTTTTCTTGTAAGGTAAACTTTTAAAACCCTGTAAATAGAAAATTTATCAAAAAAGTTGATCTGTAAAGCTCATACTACTCTTACTGTAATTAAGAATTTAAAAAGGAAAAATTGCAGTTGTATTTTACAAGAATAAAAATGCTGTTTTAAAAAAAATTTTAATTTAATCATCACTTCTTAATCACAAGAAGAAACAGAAGGTCAGGCTGGCTAGGTGGCACAGTGAATAGAGCATCAGCCCTGGAGTCAGGAGGACCTGAGTTCAAATCTGGTCTCAGGCACTTAACACTTACTAGCCGTGTGACCTTGGGCAAGTCACTTAACCCCAACTTCCCCTCCAAAAAGAAGAAGAAGAAGAAGAAAGCAAAGGCACAGAGGTCTTTCCAAACACAACATGTACAGAGGCCATAACTACAAGCCCATCTATTCCCCGGATCTTCCTCCTCCCCCAATGATACCACGACCCTCCCAAGTATCCAAGAGTCGCCTTGGTCGTCCCTGCCTCTTCTCTGTGCTTCTTATTTTGTGACCTGCCAAACCCTATTTATTCTGCTTATGCGATGAATCTTGCTGCCTTCCCCTCCATTCTGTTCTCACCGTGGCTCCCGTCCATCAAGGCCTCACCATTCTCACCAAAGCTACTAGAACACTGTTACCTCCATCCTTCAGAGTTCTGCCCAAGTGCCCCTTCTACTGCCCTCATCGGATGCAGGTCTGCCTCCGCTCAGAATCCTGGCACTCAAGGCTCTCCAGCATCTAGCTCCATCTGCCCATGTGGCCTTTTGTGAGTCAGTGAGGAGAAGGTTAACACTGTGAGGCACTGGGCAGAGTGGGGATGCAGACGCTTCTGGTGCCCAGGAGCTGCCACAAGCTGCAGAAGAGAGTGGCAGCTCTCTGGACCTCTACTCCCACCAGGATGTTTAAAGGCAGGTAATAGAGGTTTCTGGGATCAAGTCAGCCTACGTACAATGGTGGTGGAATGAATACAAGAAGAGGTCAGTAATGCTCAAAGAAGCTGCCCTGCTGGAGCCCGGCTCCTCCCTGCTGTGACCATTGTGGTCACGGGGGTAGATGTGCCCAGTGCTGCTCCAAAGTCACAGAGAACACAACCCCAAAACTGGGCAAATACGGGGGGGAAGGGAATAAGAAATTACATAGCACATTCTATTTGTCAGGAATTGTGCTAAGTGCCTTGAAAGTTGGATTCTCACAACCACCCTGGGAGGTAGGTGGTAATATGATCCCCATTTTACAGCTGAGGAAACTGAGGCAGACTGCAGCTAAGTGACTTGCCCAAGGTAACACAGCTAATAAGTATCTGAGTCTGTATTTGAACTCAGATGCTTCCTGACTCTAGGCCCAGCGCTCTGTCCACCGAGATGCCCCCAACTGCAGAGTTGTGGTCAGATTCAGACAATACGTGGCCATCTGAATTACAATAACTAAGCACACTTCTAGTTTCCCATCCCTAGAGTTGGGGCCCAGCAGCAGAAATCACAGGGTTCTAGATGTGGAACTGTAGGGACCCTTAAAAGCCCTTAAGTTCAATCCCCTCATACCCTCAGTTAAGTGACTTGCCCAGAGGCCCATCGCCAGTAAGAGTCTGAGGCCAGATTCAAACTCGAGTCTTCCTAACTCCAGGCCCAGCAATGTGCACTGTGATGCCCTGTTGCTGGCAAGAGCTTCTTACAGGGGCCCCAAAGCTCTAGCACAGTCCCACTGTACTTCCATCCCTGGGATGGCGCAGCCCCCACGACCTTCCAGTGCTGAGAACCCGCTTCACTAACTGCCAGCCCAGCCCCTGCAGTCCACGGTGACCTCTCCCACCTCAAAACTGGCCTAGCCCTTGGAATGGCCCAGCCTATGCACAGACCACAGCGGTCATCAGTGCACAGCTCTCTCCCCGGGGTCCGCTGAAGAGAAGGATGCTCTTTTTGAGAGCAGGCACTGTTTCCTGCCTTATTTCTGCATCCTGGAACATGGCCTGACACATGTCCTGGATGGGGCCTGCCTCAGACCCTGTCACCCAGCAGTCTGGGTTTGAGGCTGGAATAAAATGAGACACTCACAGGTCATCTGATAGTCAACATAGGAAGGGTTCCGCCATTGCAGGAAGAAGAGGCCGTAAAGATGCCACAAGGTGATGAGCTGAAATCCAGCAGCCAAGCCCAGGAGGGACTCTTAGAAACAGACTCTGGAGGGGCATCCAGGTAGCACAGTGAGGAAGAGCACCGGCTCCAGGATGACCTGGGGATCAAATCCGGGCTCAGACACTTAGCACCCACCCAGAAACACCTAGCCGTGTAACCTTGAGCAAGTTACTTAACCCCAATTGCTTTAAAAAAAAAAAAAAAAAGAAACAGACCCTAGAGGTGGTTTATGTCAATGGTCAAAACCTTGGGTCTCTTTCGCCAACCAAGACTCCACACCTTTTAAGAAAAACCAGCCTAACTTGCCGGGGGGAGGCTTAGGATTCTGCTCTCCTAGCCCTCCTGGAGGGCAGAATCTGTCCCATACGCTGACCTCTGAATTCCTGACCCCATCACAGTGGCTGGAACTTAATAATCACTTGCTGAATTAAACAGCTGCAGCACCCTGAGCAAGTGACATCCTCGCTCTGGGACTCAGCTTCCCCATATGTACAACAAGGTGCAAGACAATACTGGAAGCATCGCCTGCCTTTGTGGGTGACCCCCCCACTCTAATCATTCCTCATCTTGCCTCTCACCAACCTGTTCTATGGTGTTAGTGTCTACGTGTATCAAGAACCTTCAAGTCCTGGTAATCAAATGTTGTTAAAACACTAAGCAGGCTTCCATTTTTCAGTTAATAAAGCTATACTGCAGGATGGCTTACTGAAAATGGGCCACAGTTAAATTCCTATCAAAAGGAATCTGACTGAATGACGAAGGCCTGAGGGAAAGCAGTCAACGAAACCAAAACTACGACTATGGCCTGATCAGCAGCACAACCTGGAGAACACTTCCTGTAATGAAAGGCACTAGAATTGCCATTCTTTTAAAAAGGAAGAAATGAAATCGCTTTACTTTAAGCATCTTTATTACCTGTAGCCCTGGGCCAGCTCTTCCATGTGCTTGTCTGTAAC
>NW_027185720.1:7560518-7594927 GCF_028583685.1 Petaurus breviceps papuanus | reverse complement strand
CCAACACTAAGTATACCATGAAGCTTAGCTCATTGGTGGTCTCTTCAATCAGCTACTTAAGAAAAAAACTGGATTTTCCTTCCATTTCTAACTCTCCCCAAACTGATTATGCCCTTCTCCTATTCCACATGCGACATCTAGCTTGGACAAGGATCCTATGCACTGTTCATGGAGTGGCCAGGCCAACAAAGAAGACCCCTGAGAATACCCCGGGCATTTGAACCGATGAGTTCCAAGGGAAGATCTCACTTTTTACAAGGCATCTCAGCTTAAGCAAACATAACGGATCAGGAAGATGCCGTGCTTTCAGCTGCATCTCACAAAGGGAGGGCTCTAAGTGCATGTGGGGACAGAGAGGGAGACGACACTGGCTTTGCTTTTCCAGTTGCATAACAGGCCTAAGGTATAAAAAGTACTCAAGCTCCAGGTCCTGTCCGATTGATCTATAACTGTCAATGCTGACTTATGCCTTAGGACTCTGCCACTACAGGGAAACATCCCCACAAAGGAAGGCATGTGAGATCGAAACGTCAAAGGCTGTTGCTATTTGGACAAGCAGCTCTTACAGAGTGCAACCAATACGACAAGATACTTGTGCATTCTGCCCCAGAGCCCAAAGAACCATCTGGGACTAATGAGCACTTTGAAACAGTCAAGATGAGGATCTGCACCATCACAAAGGGAGAACAAGTTGCTGAAAGGGAGCTGGGAGAGCTTTCCATGGAAATCCCCACGACTCTGCAATCTTGCCTCTCCTGCCTGGGTAAAGAGGTCTCTCACCAAGGCTGCAGCTCAGCCTGCCTTAGAGGATGCAAAGGAAGGAGAGAGGAAGCAAATGGGGAGGATGAGGAGGAAGTCACTCCGGCCAGGTGGCTGAAATGCCCCTCCTTCTCTGCATAACACCAACCTCCTGGCTTCGTAAGAGATGGCTCAGAAGACAGACATGGTTCCTCCTGAAGAGGCCAGACTGCATCAGAAGGAGGCAGTTAGCAACTCGAGGGCAAAATGTCCTTCCCTGAGACACTGTGGCAGAACAGAAAAAGCACCAAGAGCTGGAGTCCGGAAGACCTGAGTTCAAATCCAGCCTCAGACCCTTACCAGCTGTGTGACCTGGGCAAGTCACCTAACTCTGCCTCAGTTTCCTCATCTGTAAAATGAGGGTGGTAACAGTAGCACCCACTGGCCATGGCTGTTGTGAAGATCCAGTGAGACAGTATTTGTGAAGGGTTTTGCAAACCTTAAAGCAACTGTGTAAATGCCAACAACCATTATTCCTATTACAGTTACCATTAATGTTGATGATAATGTGAACTGAATATTGGAAGAGGAGGAGAAATGACAGTAACTCACCCTCATAGGGCACTGGATGGGCTGTGAAGTGCTACACACGTATTATTTTCACAATGACCTAGGGTCACCCATCTAGGAAGTGTCTGAGGCAGGATTTGAACTCAGGTCTTCCTGAGTCTCAGGGCTCTATCCACTGTGCCTTTAGCTAGGACATTCCCAAAGGGTCTGAGGAAATTTAGGTAAAGAAGAGGAAAGGAAGGCTGAAGAGAGACAGCAATATCCCAAGTAGGGGGAGGAGATCCCCAAGGGATAGGTATTGGAGCCCCTGCCCCCAACCACACGTACCTGCACAACCTTCCTCCATCTGAGGAAATGTAGACACATCTATCAGTGAGGTTTGTTGAGATTGAGACAAACTCGTTGATATAACCAGCCCTTCTCATGAGCCGAAATGTATTGACTAGCTTCTTGTGATCTCGGATGACACCCAAGATGTTGCCTAAACATAGGAGGTTACCATACTTAAAAACAGAAATGTTTCCTTAAATCGTTCAGAAAGACTCTTTCCTAACACGTGAATTTTAAGCAAAACTACAAAACCCTTTACAAATCCGTTCTTAGCACCTCCACAGCCTTCTTTGGTTTAGCTAATAAAGAAGTCACTACCTAAATTAAAGATTAGTAAGTGACAGACCCTGAAATTCTGCACATCATATCAAGCAGAGCTGATGCTCTGGTGGGTTTTACTGAACTGGTTTTTTTTCCTTTTAAAATCTTTGTTATGAGGGAAAGCTTGACAAGTACAGGAAAAGGAAGGGATATATTTGGAAATGAATATGAATAATGAAATAAAAATATAACAAACAAACAAAATGAGGAACTCAAATGAAGTCAATAGAACTTATAATTTATAAATCAATACTCCGGCCTCCTTAGTACCTATTAAAAGACTACAAAGGACAAATTTCATTTATTACCCCAAAATGGTCTGGTTATATCAACTAACTATAGAGACCCATGTGAATTTTTCCCACTAACTGGGATTTGAGCTGTACCACTGCACAGACTCATGGTCCTCTTACTGCCTCACCCAGCAGCTACTAATGTGCTGAGGTCAGATCTCCCAAGCACCTCACTGGTCCTGGCATCAGTAGTCACTAACAACCACAGTGGGAAAGACTGCGTGTATGGGATGACTTATTTCATAAAATTTAACTGCAAAGTCAATTTATACCCTAAAAATTATGGTGTATCTGCTGTCAAATAGTAACTTGTCCCTCATAAACTATGATTCAAAGTCTATGTTAAGAGTACTAACCATTGAGGAAGACAAGGAAAACATTTGGGTAAGAGAGCTCTTCTCCACAGAGAAGGTTAACATCCTCTACACCCAGGTTACTGGCTAGTTTAACAATGGGGCCATCTTCCATGTCAGTAGTAATGTGTGTCATCAGAGCCAGGTTTTTTACCAAACCACAAGCCTAAAAAACAAAGAGACATAAATCATTCTTGAGAACAGACATAAACTCTACAAAGCTGATTTGTGCCTAAGTGATGTACCCCAACTGCAAAGGACACTACTTCTAAATCTAAAGCAAAGCAGCTATTAGAAGAGAGAAGACAAAGCCAACAAAAACGGGGGAGACTTGAATGCATGGATGTCTCCCCCAGACTCAGCCCCCTCCAAGCTTTCTCCTCTCCCCCAACCCATCAGTTTGTCTTTTTGTAGGTTCCTTCCCCCAAATGACTATTTTTCTGTTGTTTCAATCATACATGCTTCAAATTACTTTTCAATAAGTTAAAGTATTCTTTAAATATTGAGAAAAGCGTAACTAGCTTGTGCCCCCATCTGAGCACGAGCCCTGCTGTCCCTGGCCCCGGCAGAGTCCTGGCCATCCCACAGGTGCTTCACAGAAGGGCAGGAATGATGTCAAGCAGTGCCCAGCAGAGCAGAGTGAGTGGTTCAGAAAGTCCACCAGCTCCTTACCTCTCCTTCAGGAGTATCAGATGGACAGAGCATTCCCCACTGAGATGGCTGTAGTGATCGAGGACCACTCACTTTCCTGGTCTTCTCAAACTGTGACGAGATTCTTGTCATCATGCCCAAAGCAGATATGTAGGACAGGCGAGAGAGCACCTGGGTCACTCCTTGGCGGTCCATCTTAAATCTCTTCAGGGACCAATTTCCCTAGAGGAGGAAAAGCAGCTGAGGGGCTAGAACTGGGAATAGCTGGCCTGGCTCCTGGCTGTCTCCACTGGAGAGCTGTGGAGAACCTTGAAGACTGTCGCTGACTCTGCTTTCTGGGCCACTCAGAGCAACTCAAATGCCTCATATCCCACTCACTAATAAAATTTCCAGCTGTTCAAGTTGTTGGGTATGATTTATACAACGATTCTCAGCCTGCTATGGGACCACAAGGAATTACAGAATAGCAGCATTGGGAAGGACTGCTGGCTCTTCCCCAAAGTCTACCCTCCAGATCACAGAGTTGAGCACAAGGCAGGCAGTTCATGTTTCTGAGAGGGAAGATTCTGATCGTCCTTCCACCTCAGGCCCTGCCAGGGTGGTCCCTATTTCTGGATAGCTGTCATTGGTCAGAAAGCTGAAACCTACCTCCCCCTAATTCTCGCCCTTTGGTGCCGGTTCTCTGGCTGGGGCCAAGCAGAACCAATCTTACTCTGCTTCCTCATGAGAACTTGCAAACGTCAGACAACTCACTAGCAAGTCTCGCCCTCAGTCTTCTCCTCTCCTCTCCTCACTTCAGCCCCTTCTCAGAAAAGCAGGACTCACACCTTCCTATCTCTAGGCTCTCTTTTTCTATCAACAAAGCTGAAATTATTAAACTGGGCTCTGGAAAGTCCTCAAATGCCAACTGATAACCAGCAGCACTTCCCAGCCTGCGCTCGTGCCTGTGACTTTCTAAAGCCAAGAACGCACCTTCATATTTACCAGATCAATTCTTAAAACCTATCAAGATATTTTCACATCATGACTGTGTCACATAACATATTGGCTATTCTTTCCAGCTCCCTGTCACTTGCAAACTGAATCAACGTGTCCTTTATGCCTTTATCCAAGACACTGATAAAAATGTGAACCAGAATATCTTTAAAAACGGAGAAGAATAATTTTAACTATGATCTCAAGTCTGTAAATGAAGAGTTTTAGGGGATAAAAGTAAAAAGAGAAAGGGGATTAGGGAATTTGAATAACAAAAAGACACCGGTAACCATGAGAAAAGGGGAAACACAAAAGAACTATTAAAAGAGACCCCTTATTGGCCAGAAACTTTCTCTCCCAAATGAATCTTGTCCATTTTACCACTGCTTTTCACACAACCTCTGCATTGCATAGGTATTATTGGCACTTAACTGATTCCAATAATGATAATTAGATGTGTCTAAAACGAGGGGCTTCCACAAAGGTCCGTCTCAGAAGTTTCCGAGTGGCATGGAAGGGGGCTCTGCATGCCCACAGACTAGGCCAGTGGGTACGAGCCTTGGCAGATCCTCCCACTAGCTAACCCTGTCAAAGTGTGCTAAGTTTGAAAAGCACGTTATGTTTATTATCTCAACTGGACCTCACAAGGATCCTGTAAGGGAGGTGCCATGATCCCCCTCCCCCTTTTTTTTCAGATGAGGAAACTGAGGCTGAGACAGGTAAAGTGACTAGCCTTGTATCACACAGCCAGGGAGTGTCTGGGGGATTTGAGAGCGCAGGTCTTCCTGACTCCAGGGCCCAGCACTTTCTCCAAGTTTTTCCAACTTTTAACTAAGTGGTAAAAGCTTCCTGTGAGGCTTGGCTTGGCAGTGAGCCCTATGTTGGCTATCTAAGGACCAGAATCATTTCAAAGAGACTTATCCTGAGCTGGGTATGAGGAAATGAGATTCTCAGCACAGAAGCTATTAAGACATAGGAGCCTCTCACACAAGAGGAATGAGCCTTCACAGGGACAAGATCACAAATCTTTAAAGTGATTAAGTAAAATCAGGAGAATAAAGCACCAATAGCCTCTGGTTACCAATATGCCCTTTGGGAAGGGCAGCCAGTAGTCACTGAAAAAGCCACCAGTCGTTTCAGTGTGCGAGTCACAAGCCAAAAGAGGGCTTGAGACTATGGCTAATGATGATTAACAAAACTGCCAATATAACCCTCAAGGGGATCTTGCTGAGTCATTATTCACTTTGAAGAATTATTTTTCCTTCCTTCCCTATTTTTCTTTAATATAGGATGGTTTTCTGGAAGCAGGAAGAGATGACATGGGGAGATTGAGCTGATGTAAAAACAAAAGACATCCATTCAAATCTACTTTAAAAATACTGCTGGCATTCAGATAACATTTTAAGATTTGCTAAGTAACTTCATGGGGTGAGACAGATGCTATACTAGGAACATTGTTACCTCCCTGTTTTGCAGAATTTTTTAAAATGGAAGATCAGGGGTATTAAGGGACTTGCCCCAGGTCAAGCAGCTGGTGAAGTAGCAGAGGCAGGCTCCAAGGCTCCTGATTCCAAGGCCAGCACTCCTGCCTCCATATAAATGGCCCCTGGAGTTCAACGTGGCCACATGCCTCAACAAAGCAAGTGACCCCCCTCCTTCTCATACTCAGCACCAAGACTTCACAAGAGACAACCCAGTGCAATGGCGAATAAGGCATCCTTAGTCAAAAAACTATGCCAACAAGGGAAAACGATTCTGGATCTGATTCTCACTGACCTGATTGCCGGGGTGGAAATGAGGAGAACCCTGTAGGGAAGTTACTGTTCCCTTCTAAAGCATGTGATAAAGGAGAAGAAATCCAGGAATAGTTTGACACACCTTCCAGATACAGGGAAAGCAATATTTCAAAGCAATCAGAGAAAGGATAGGCAAGATGCCATGGACTAAAATTCGAGGGGGAGGGGAGTATTAGCCCAGGAGGAGATGATCAAGAACGAGATTCTGAAGACATAAAGGGAAATCATTTCAGTGAGGAGGAAACAGAGGAACTGTCCAAATAGGCCAACAGATGCACAGGGAACTCAATAACTGACACAGAATTTAAATTATGAGGATCAGAGAGTGTATGATTCTATGAAAATAGTGTCAAGACGGTAAAAGTTCCTAATGAGTTGAGGTTGGAGAGTGAAAATAAGGACAATAAAGATGGTCATGCCACTCTAACTTTGTTACTGAACTCACACAAGAAGGAAACACTGCAGATACAGCTTACTAGACAGTAGCAAGACTTCCCATAAAGTAGCTCCTGTTCTTGGGGAGAAGCCAGCAGCATGTGGAACAGACAACAATGCAATTAGATAAATTCAAAATTAATTCAATGGCTGGATTCCAAGGGTAGTTGGTGATGGTCAATGTCAACATGGCAGGCAGGCTCCACTGGTGCACCCCCAGAATCTATGCTTGGTCCTGTACCTGTACTGTAACATTTTCACCAGCCAACTGGGAAAAGGCATAGATGGCATGGCATGCTCATCAAACTGACAGAGGACACAAAAACCAAGAGAGAAATATGACCCACTAGATAGCAGTCAGGATCCAAAAACATCTCAACAGGCTGAATTTTGTAAAATTAAATACTATAGGGATAAATGTAAAGTCTTACACTTGGGTACCTCCCCCCAATATCCCCTAGCCTCACCAGTACAAGATGTGGGAGGAATGGTTTGGCATCAGTTTGAAGAGGGGGTGAGAGGGTTAGTATACTGCAAGCTCAATGGGTGAAGTGGCTGTCAGGAAAGGTGATACAATCATGGACTGCACTGAGGAAGGCACAACTGCCAGGAATAGGGTGGCAACAGTCTCACCTGGCAAACTGGCATGACGTTGTAAGAAGGACACTGACAGACTGATAGTTAAAAGGACTGGGAATACTGTGGCCAAGAGAACACTCAGTATGAGTATGATAGGCATCTTCAAATATCTGCAGGGCTGTCCTGTGGAAAATCAATCAAAGAGGGATGAGATGTCCTCTGTTTGGCTTCAGAAGGTAGACCAAGCAATAAGGCTGGGAGGAGAGGGGGCCATAATGGGGAGACAGCAGAGAAGATTTAGGTTAGGTGTCTGTCAAGAACAGAACAGCTTGCCTAAGGAGGTGGTAGGTCGGTTCTCTTTCATCGGAAGTCTTCAAGCAGAGGCTGGATGCCCATTTGTCAAGAATGTGAGAGTAATTAACTTTCAAGTAAGGGCTGAACTAAATGGCCACTTGAACCTCTCCAATTCTGCGATGTTGTGAAAGTGCTGGCCAAAAAACCATAGTCTAACTGCCTAGGACCCAAACTGATAAGAGATGAGAGCAGGCAAAGCCCATCTGTGAATGGCACAAAATGTGCATGGATAGGAGGATCAGACATTTAGAGCCAAGAAGGACCCCACGGACCATCAAACCTTACAGACGAGGGCCCTGGGAGCTCAGGAGGTAAGAGTATGTGCCCAAGGTCCAAGAGGCAGCAGAGTCAGAATTTGAGGCACTCTTCTCTGATTCCAAATCCCAAACTCTTCTCACTGGACCACGCTGGATCTGAGACTCTCCAAAAAGAGATGGTTTTTCCCATACCCCTAAAGTAGAAACAGCTACGAGTAAGGTGCTAATGAGCCCCACAGATGTCCAGTGAGACGACAGCCAAAATGCGCCTTAGGGAAGCTTTGCAAAAGCAGAAAAATGAGCATGTAGCTGTTTTGGGGGAGAAGGAAGAGCTTCATATTTATCCAAGAAAGGTTTGAGGAATCCAAGAATCAAGTCTTTGTGAGTCTTCAGGCATTTTACATATATTCCTTGGTTACCCTGGCACTCCAGACTTTCTGAAAACATACTGATATAAAATTCATTTTGAACACTGAATTTACTTCATCTCCTAAAATGGGAACATTAAGTCTTCCTAAGGAAAATATTTTTAAAGGTTAAGGGCAGATTTTTAAAACGGCTTGCATAGTAACTGAAATAAAACTGTAAAAATGAGAGGGAAATCGCCATGTTTTAAACGAAGTGGCTGACATATCGCTATCTCTCAGTTTAAAGGCATATGCCTGTAACCCCTGCTACAAGGCAGGCAAAGGCTGGCAGACCCCCTGGGCTTAGGAGAGCTAAGTTAAGGGGTGATGCTGTAGTGTTCACACTACATTTAATATTAATATAGTGAGCCTCCAGGAACAGGGAGAGGCAGGGAACCACCTAGAGGTCACCTAAAGAGGGGCGTACTGGCCAAACAAAATAAGGAGGAAAAACTTGCAGCGATAGGAGGAGGTTAAAAGGGCAGCTGGGTGGCACCATGGGTAGAATACCAGGCATGGAGTCAAGAAGACTCATCTTCACAAGTTCAAATCTGGCCACAGACACTTGAGGCCCCGGCAGGTCATTTCACCCTGCTTGCCTCACTCCCTTATCTGTAAAATGAGCTCAAGAAAGAAATGACAAACCACTCCACTATCTCTGTCAAGAAAGCCCCAAATGGGATCATGGAGAGTCAAATGCAACTGAAAACGGCTTAACAACAATAACAAATAAGGGGGAAAAAACCCACTAGTAGATTCAAGACAGTCTGAACTGAAAGTTGCAACCTGTTTTGGGAATCCTTTCATAAAGTTTAGGATAAGGCAATCATTAGAACAAATATATAGCACTAAAAGACCAAGATACAGTGATGATTATTTTTTTTTACCCACGAATATAAAAATAATATGTGCAAGTATATATTTCTAAATTGTAAAAAAATGAAAAAAGAAGCCTAGGTTCAAGAAAGTCTCGTCTGGTAGCAGGCAGGGGAAAGAGAAAGCCAACAGGTCTTTTTCAGGACAATTACGTAAATCTTAGGAAAACAACATTTAAAGAATGTGAAATATCATCATGAGGAAGCCCCAAAGGCTGCCAGCTGTATGTGCCTAGTATAGCATGTTCATCACATTTACCCTTTTAAGTCACTGGCCACTAGCAGAAGGCCTCAGAAATGGGGATTAAATATAGGAGAAATAGCTGGCCTAAAACAAAACAGGAGATGGGGTGTGAGAACTAAGAGCACCACAGAAGGACTTGTGGATGACTGTTCTAATATCTGCAGAGGACAACACAAAAATTGTAGAGGGGAAACTGGGGGTGAGTCTGAAGATTTCTCGGAGTCTATCTGAGCAGCTGAATGGCAGCCCCAACATGACCCCCCAAACCTGATCTCTGTTCTGATTGCCTGGGTGGAACATAAGAGGCCCAACACCCAGCACATAGTGGAAGCTTCCTCACTGACTGCTGGCCAATGAAAGGGAAGGGTTCATTTAGGAAAAATGGATGTTACTGCCTCTTACAGATTTCTAAAAAGCTAGGCAGCTAGAGATTTTTAAAAGTAACAGAACCAAAACTTTCATGACTGAGAAGGGAAGAAGAACGGCATTATTTGTGGCAAAAGCAAGAGACAAATAAAAATATTTGTTTCAAAGCAGAAGAAAATTCTTAACTTCTAGACTGTTGATTTACTCTAAAAATAGAAAAGTGAGACAATCCAAAGAATTCTAGCAAAAAGATGGACTGCTCATTCCATTCTTCTCAAAGACAAGTAAAAAAAAACCGCCAAGCACTGAAACAAGTTTCCCACCAAGTTCACCCAAAAGACAGACGGCAAGTAAGTGGTTACTCACGGTGGAGATGGCATTGACCATGCCGTTGGTGATCTGATCTTGGCGCATGTGCTTCACCACATCAAACTGGGCCGCCCTTTGCTTGGGAATGACTTGATCAGCAATCTTCTTCATTTCAGAATTGAATTTTTTGAACAAGTCTTCAAAGAGAAGAGAGAGAAGCTGCAAATAAAAGCACAGAAACAGAAAATGCCTTTTTTAAAAACATGCTTTTGCTTCTTCCATACAGTGAATGTAAATGGGATGAACTCAGCCATAAAATGGAAGCAGAGGGCAAAAAAGTGGATTAAAAAAAAAATCCCATGTTGTTTACTAGAAACACACTTGAAACAGAGAGACATACAGTATATAGAGTGTACATATAGAGTAAAGGTAAAGTACTGGAGCAGAATCTATTATGCTTCAGTTGAAGTAAAAAAAAAAGCAGTGGTGACAATCACAATCTCAAAGGAAAAACAAAATTAGAGCCATTTAAAAGAGATAAACAAGAAACCTATATTTTGCTAAAGAAAAAAAAGTACCACAGATAACGAAGCAATATCAACGTTAAACATATATGCACCAAGTGGTAATAGTATCCAAGATCTTAAAGGAAAAGTCAAGGTACAGAAGGAAATAGACAATAAAACTATACTAATGGGGGACCTCAACTTTAAAAAAAAATAAGCAAGAAAGAAGTTAAGAAAATGGAAGAATTTTAGAAAAGTTAGATATGACAGACCTCTGGAGAAAACTAAATGGGAATAGAAAGGAATATACCTTATCTCAGGGATACATGACACCCACACAAAAACTGATCATGTATTAGAAGCATAAACGAAAGCAAAATATTAAATACATCCTTTTCAGACGATAATGCAAAAAAAATACATTCAATAAGAGGCTGTAGAAACATAAATTAAAAATTAACTGGAAACTAAATAATCTAATCCTAAAGAATGAGTGAGTCAAAAGAACAAATTGTGGAAACAATCAACAATTGTATTAAAGTGAATGTCAGCAATAAGACAACATACCAAAATTTATGGGATACAGCCAAAGCAGTATTTAGGGGAAAATTTATATCTCTGAATGTTTACCAAAAAAAAAAAAATAGAGAAAGAAAAGATCAATGCATTGGGCATGCAACTAAAAAAAAAAACTAGAAAAAGAACAAATTAAAAATCTTCAACTAAACACTAAACTAGAAATCCTGAAAATCAAAGGAGAAGCTAATAAAATTGTAAGTAGAAGAACCACTGAAGTAATAAATAAAACTAGGAGCTGGTTTTATACATATATACATACAATAAAATAAAGCATTAGTTTAATTTGATTTTTAAAAACAGAGAAGAAACTCAAATTACCAATATCAAAAATGAACAGGGCAAATTCATCACCAATGATGAGGAAATTAAAGCAATAATTAGGAGTTATTAAAAGTCATTAATGGGGGCAGCTAGGTGGCACAGTGAATATAGCACCAGCCCTGGAGTCAGGAGTACCTGAGTTCAAATCCAGCCTCAGACACTTAACACTTACTAGCTAGCTGTGCAACCTTGGGCAAGTCACTTAACCCCAATTGACCCTTCCAAAAAAGCAAATAAATACTTTTTAAAAAAAAAAAAGTCATTAATGAGCTCCCTAAGGAAAAAATCACTAGGTCCAGATGGAAACGAATTCTACTAACATTTAACCATTTTACTATTTGGAAAAATAAGCAAAGGCGGAGGAGTCCCACCAAATTCCTTTTATGACACTTATATGGTGCTAATACTAAAAACAGTAAGAGTCAAAATGGAAAGAAAACTATACACCAATTCTCCTAATGAATACTGATGCAAAGATTTTAAGTAAAATATTAGCAAGGAGATTACAGCACTATATCACAAAGAGCATACACTATGACCAGATGGGATTTACATCAGGAATGCAGGGCTGGTTCAATATTAGGAAAACAATTATCATGACTGACCATAACCAACAGAAATCATATGATTATCTCAATAGATGTTAAAAAAAAGTTTTGACAAAATACAATACTAATTCCTATTAAAAACACTAGAAAGCATAGAAATAAATGGCTCTTTCCTTAAAATGATAAGTAGTATCTATCTAAACCACCAGCAAGCATTATTTATAATGGAGATAAGCTAGAAGCCTTCCAAATAAGATAAAGGTTGTGAAGCAAAGATGCCCAGTATCACCACTATTATTCGATACTGTACTAGAAATGTTAGCTGTGCCAATAAGAGAAGAAAAAGAAATAGAAGGAATTAGAATAGGCAATGAGGAAACAAAACTATCACTCTTTGCAGATGATATGATAGTATACCTAGAAAACCCTAGAGAACTAAATAACTAGCTAAAATAATGAACTTTAGCAAAGTTGCAGGATATAAAATAAACACACATAAATCATCAGCATTTCTATATGTTGCCAACAAAATCCAGCAGCATGAGACAGAGAAATTACATTTAAAATAACTGTAGACAACATGAACTACTTGGAAGTCTACCTACCAAGACAAGGTCAGCAACTATATGTAATATGTAATGAACACAATTACAAAACATTCTTCCCACAAATAAAGTCAGATCCAAGTAAGTAGAAAATTATTAATTGCTCTTAGATAAGCTGATCCAATATAATAAAAATGAAGATCCCACCTAAATTAATTTATTCAGTGCTATGTCAAACTACCAAAAATTATTTATAGTGCTAGAAAAAAAATAATAACAAAATTCATCTGGAAGAACAAAAGGGCAAGAATATCAAGTGATTCAATGAAAAAAAAATTGTGAAGGAAGTTGGCTTAGCCGTACCAGATTCAAAACTGTATTACAAAGTGGTAATTATCAAAATTATTTGGTACTGGCTACGAAAAAGAATGGTGGGTTGGAAGAATAGATTAGGTACATGGTAGTTATTTAGTGTTTGATAGAACACAAAGATCAACCTATTATTTGACAAAAACTGCTGGGAAAATTGGAAAGCAGTTTGGCAGAAACTAACTAGAGACCAACATTTCACACAGTATACCAAAATAAGTTCCAAATGGGTACATGATTTAGACATAAAGGGTCATACCATAAGCAAATTAGGGGAGCATGGACTAGTTTACCTGTCAAATCAGTGGATAAGGGAAGAATTTATAAACAAACAAGAGAGTATTACAAGTTGTAAAATAAATAATTTTGATTTAATTAAAAGTTTTGCACAAACAAAACCAGTGCAGCCAAGATGAGAAGAAAAGCAGAAAACTGAGGAAAGAAAATTTTTTTTGTCTTTATTAATTTGTTTGTTTACTTTTAGTTTACAAGATTCAATTCCACAATTCCTTGAGTTTCAAATTTTCTCTCCCTCCCTCCCCTTCCCCACCCATGATAGCATACAATCAAGTATAGGATCTGCAAATACTTTCACATTAGACATTAGTCAGGTTATAAAGAAGAATTGTATCAGATGGAATGAACAATGGGAAAGAGGAAACAAAACCAAACAAGAAAAAGAAAAAGATCAGGTAGTTTACTTCAATCTGGATTCATACTCAGTTCTTTCTCTGAATGTAGACATCTCTATCCATCATGAGTCTTTTGGCATTGACTTATATCACTGCATTGCTGAGAAGAGTCCAGTCTATCAAAGTTGGTCATCATACATACGTTGCATCTATAATTGTGTACAAATTTCTCCTGGTTCTGCTCTTCTCACTCAGTATCAGTTCGTATAAGCTTCTCCAGGTAAATATGAAGTCCATCTGCTCCTCATTTCTAATAGCACAATTCCATAACATGCATATACCACAATTTGTTCAGCCATTCCCCAATGAATGGGCACCCCCTTAATTTCCAATTCTTTGCCACCACAAAAAGAGCTGCTGTAAATATTTTTGTACATATGGGTCCTATGATCTCTTTGGGATATAACCCTAGAAGTGGTAGGAAAGAAAATTTCTATAGCAAGTTTCTCTGATAAAGGCCTCATTTCTCAAATATATAGAGAACTGAACCAAAGAGAACTGTAAGAGTACAAGTCATTCCCCAAGTAATAAATGGTCAAAAGATATGAAGAGGTAGTTTTCACATGAAGAAATCAAAGTTATCTATAGCCATATAAAAAAAATGCTAAATCACTACCAATTAGAGAAATGCAAATTAAAACAACATGACAGAAAAGGAAAATAACAAATGTTGGAGGGGAATGTGAGAAATTGAGAAACTAATCTTCCACTGGTGTAGTTATGAACTCATCCAACTATTCTGTAGAGTAATTTGGAACTATGCTCAAAGGGACATATAACCATGCCATACCCTCTGAGCCAGCAACACCAATACTGGGTCTATATGCAAAGAGATTTTTTTTTTTTAAGGGAAAAAACCCATACGTACACAAATATTTATACCAGCTCTTTTTGTCGTGGCAAAGAACTAGAAATTGAGGGGATGCCCATCAACTGGGAAATGGCTGAACAAGGTACAGTATATGACTGTGATAGAATACCATTGTGTCGTAAGAAAGGATGGGCAGGACGCTTTCAGAAAAACCTGGAAAGACTTACAGGAACTGATGCAAAGTGAGCTGAGCAAAAGCAAGAGAACCCTGTATACGCAACAACAATACTGTATGATAACCAGCCGTGAATGACTTGGCTGTTCTCAGCAATACAATGATCTAAGACACCTCCAAAGGTCTCATGATGAAAAAAAACGCTATCCTCCTCCGAAAAAATAACTGATGGAGTCTGAATACAAATCAAAGCCTACTGTTTTTTAAACTTTATTTTTCTTGGGGTATTTTTGATCTCTGTTTTCCTTCACAACATGACTAATATGGAAACGTTTTGCATGACTGCACATTTATTACCACTATCAAATTGCTTTCCCTCTCAAAAAGGAGAATTTGGAACTTAAATTTTAAAATATGAATGTAAAAAGTACTTACGTGTAATTAGAAAAAAACAAAATATTTATTAAAAATAAAGACAGATTTACAAATACATTGTTGGTAGAACTGGAATGCCCTTCCCCATCTCTACCTGTTGGAATGTTCCCTATAACATTTTTCAGATGCCCACGCTGTCAGGGCAGTGTGGTACTGCGGCTTGAGGCTGAATCCTTGGACATGGCTCTTACCACCCATATGACCGTGGTGGGCATTTAACCCTTATGGGCTTTCATTTCCTTCTCTGTACAAAGAGGGGGTTGGATTATGTGAACCATACAGAACCTTCCAGGCTAAATCTGTGACCTTCTGATGCCGTGAAGGTTCCTTACGGGGTGACCAATTATTCTAGAAAGCAATCTGGTATTATGCTAAAACAGTAACTACAATGTCCATTTGCACCCAGAAATTACACTGCCAGACATGTACAAGAAGATCAAAAAGGAACGAGAACGAAAAAGGTCACATACGCACCAGAATATTCATAGCAGCAGCTCTGTATGTGTGTGGGGGGAAGAAAGGGGAAGGGGGATGAGACACGGCAGAGGAGGGCAAGTTGTGTACGTGTATTTATGTGCGTGTGCGTGTGTTTTTTTCCATTTTTTCCATTTCTTTGTGCTCTCTGTCCATTCTCTTTTTCCATTTCTTTGCTGTCATACAGGCAACGAATATGAAAAATTCAAAGCATAATGGAAGGATTTATATGAACGGATGCTGAATAAAAAGCAAAAACAACTTACACAATGATTACACTAATATAAAAGAACAAATCCTATGTGGTTATAATGACCACGAATCATGGCCCCAGAGAAGACTCTCCACACAGCTCCATGCTTTACTGAGAAGAGGGCCTATGGGTATGGAATAGTGCATCTACTGTCAGACTCAGTGGGTTTGCTGGTTGGGTTTCCTGAACCACTTCTTTCCCTCACCTCCACTTTTTAAAAAAATTTTTTCTTATAAGGGAAGGCTCTAAGCAGGGGAAGGGAAAGAATTAGCTTCAGAAATGCAAGTGACATAAAAATACTAATAAATTTTTTTAAAAAGAAATGCTCATCTTTCTTGCAAGGCTCAGTTCAAATGCTACTTCTTCCAAAAGTGTGCCTTGATCCTCCAGCTGAAAGTGATCTTTCCTCAAATTTCTGCAAGCAAGACAAAGTCTAAAGAGACTGTGTTCTGTGTTCAGATGAGGGAATGTTCACGGCATCAGAGGATCACAGATTTAGCCTGGAAGGTGCTGTATGGTTCACATAATCCAACACCCTCTTTGTACAGAGAAGGAAATTAAAGACCATAAGGGTGAAGTGCCCATCATCGTCATAAGGGTGGTAAGAGCCATGTCCAAGGATTCAGCCTCAAGCCACAGTACCACACTGCCCTGACAGCGTGGGGCTATGAAAAAAGAAGACTGATGTGACAGGCAGAGATGGAGAAGGGCATTCTAGGCACAGAGAATGACACAAACTAAGGATCAGGGCTGAGAAAGTGAGAAGCCCTGTTTGCAAAGGGTCCTGAAGGACCTAGTGTAGTTGACTCACAAGCAGCAGCAGCGTAGGCTGGGGGGATTCATTTGAAATGACGACCCAACAGCTGAAAATACTCAAAGCTCTCTGCTTTCTGGTTCCTGCTATACAAGAGGGTTCATATCAAGAAAGAACAGACAGACAGACAGCAGCAAAGGACAGCAATGCAACACTTTTTATTTTTTACAAAGTAAGTAACTATTTCATGGAAGCTGCCACCCTGGGCACTGAGGGGACACCCCCAGCCTCAAAGAATTCAGAGATGATGGCATACGAGAGTAAAGCTCCTGTCAGCATTTCAAGCACACACAATCTCGATGGCAGGAGGTGCTCCCTATGCTGGTGCAGATAAGTCAACCAGCAATGCTTCTTTAGTGCCTCTTATATCTGAGACATGGGACTAAGGACTGAGAGTCAAATAAAAGAGTGAGGCACGTCTGCCCTCAAGGAGCTTATGTTCTACTGAGGGAAGACAACAAACCAGACAAAGAGTGATGGAGGGTGCAAAGAGGAGTCACTAGTGGAACCAGGAAAGGCTTCTGGAAAGGCACGGCACTTGAGCTAAGCCTTAAAAGGTGTTAGGAGTTCCAAGAGGCAAAGGTGAGGGAAAGTATTCTGGGACAGGCTATACAAAGGCCTGGAGACAGGGTGGAACAGCAAGCAGGCTGATCTGCTTAGGGGGAGTATGGCAAGGCAAACTGAGCCTGACTCTGAAGGACTATAAAAGGCCTGTATTTTATCTTAGAGACAACCGAGAAGGCTGGAAGTTTCTAAAGCAGGTGGCTGACATGATCAGAACTGTGCCATGAGAATATGACACAGCAGCTCTATAGGAGGCATTGAGGAGGGGAGACATCCCCCTGCACCTTAGGAGATGGTTTTATTAGTTACTCAGTCTGAAAAATTGATCATTTGGCAAGTCCCTCATAGTGATCAGCCTCTCTCTCTTTAGCTTGGCTAGCCCACCAATGGAGCTGCACTTGAAGCAAGGAGAGGGCTGGTCAGACCACTGGCACAGCCTTTGAGAACCCAAGGTTTGTGCCATAAGGAAGAACGCTATAGAGCAAGGCTTAAAACAAAAATGAAAGCCAATGGAAAACAACAGGGATGCTATCATAATAAAAAACGAAGATGTTAAATTTCAAGGTTACCAAATTAAGTATGAAAATCAGTGATAAAAGAAATATTTTTGCCCTAACATGGGAAATGCATTCATTCATAGAGGCTTAGAATGAGAAGGAATGCATCTTCCCTAACCCTCGGTAACCTTGGTAAGAAGGAACGGTGTCCCTGGGTTTTCCTCGCACCCACACCAAGGGCCTGCTGTCTTGTTGGCAGATGGGCTGTATGGTCAGTGAGCTACAGGACCCCAACAACAGGGAGCTCTTCCTCCTCCTCCTCACTATGCAGCCCTCCAAGCCAAAGATGTTGAACTAACCTACGAGGGAGCTGTCGAAGTTACAGGGCAGCATACTGACTTAGAAAGCCACCTATTAACATTCTCTGTGTTCTGCTGTATTGTTATTTATTGTGTTAAATGTTTCCCAAGTACATTTTAATCCGGCTGGGGAGGCCCTTTGGACACTTCTGCTGCAGGTCATTCAATCCTGGAAGGACCTGACAGCCTGCCTTCCAGGGGCTGAGGCTTCCAGAGTCCAGGTCATACAAGTACCAAATGAGGAGGAAACAAACTTTACTTAGCAGAGTCCATCAGACACCTAGTAATTCTGTTCAATTCCATAAGCAGCCATTGAGCACCGATTATCCCATGCATATGTGCTTGCTGATACCAGATCCAGGAAAAGTCTCACTTTTAAAGAGCATGTGAAGAGCCCAGAGAACCACACAAAAGGAAAATCTGAAGGTGAACTTGTCTGCTAAGTGGGTAATCATTGAGGCTAAAGGTACTGACCTACTTGATACAAACATCAAATGTAACTAGGGTAATCAGATTGCTTTCCTATGTGACCTAAGGAATCTGTCTACTTCATACTTCATATTTTGTTTCCATTCAAAGGACTTTCAAAGTAAAAGATAAAAGCCATGGAAAATAAGTGACGGGAGCAGGAAGTTTTGTCTTACTCATGAACCCCATGTATATTCAAGAATGAAGGGTCTTAAATAAGATGAGGTGACTGTCTTCCTGCTTTCTTTGCGCCGTAATGCTTTACAGTGTACAAACACTGCTCACATGTTTTCCCCTATTACTTTAAAACATGAATGTTAAAAGGCTACAGAGCATATGGAACACATCATGAGTGTGTACAGACATCACAGTATTTTATGCAGGTCATATAATCCATATGTATACACACACGTGAGCACACACTGTGCAGTTGTGGGCTGTTATCTCTGTCCTGTTTGCTCAAAGTGCCCTTTAATCCACTCCATCCAAAGCTAACAATGGCTGACCCTGGGCACCTAGCATGCTTCATCTCACATGGTCCCACAGTGGGACACTATGAAATAAGTCAGGCAATCGTGACCATGCCCCCTTTAAAGCTGCTGCAGGCCCTGAGGCTGGAGGGCTGACTTTCTCACAAGTGCATGCGTGGTTCCTAAGAGGAAGACGCAGGCCTCCTCCCTCACAGCTCCAGGGGCCTCCCCACTCTGACACAGCCATCTTGAGCAAGTGAAAGCCATGACCCTTTATCTGAGCACAATGAACATGAGATGAGGTCAAGGTCTATGTGAGAAATGTTGAACTTAAGTAGGAGAAAATACTAAGTGAAAGCAAGGTTGTAATTCATGTATTGAAACAACACAAATGATGCTGTGTGCCTTATGGCCTTTCACAATTAACAACTTCTTAACTTATATTTGGAATTCAAACGAACATAAAAAAGCAGAGAACATGCTCCCCAAGTCCAGGCCCCATCTCCCGCCTCCTCATACGGGTGGTCTCACCTCCCATACCTGAGGCATCCCCCCTTCTCATGCCATCCTCTCACAAGCCTTGTCTTCTTCCAATGTACACATCACCTTCTCAAATTTCCCCTCTGACCTCGATCCGCCCCTACCTTATGCTTATGTATAAGTCCAGTATTCAGTTCAGAAAAATATAAGCTTCTATGGATGGGGACCCAGCACCACACTCTGAATACAGCAGACACTGCAAGTTCCACAGCTACTGAAAGTCTCGGGGAGATTTCTTGCCACCAAAGTCCTTGGCTTTGTGAAGTGATATAACAACAGACAGACGTGGCTTGATCAATGAAAACGATCTGAGAACATGCATTAATAACTGCTTTGCCTCTCTGCCCCCTAGGCAGCACAGAGGCAGCACCTGACAGATGTGCAGTTAAAGGCTCCTATGGGCTGTCTCAGAACAGGGGCTGTCTGACCTTTGTTTGTACCCCCAGCACTGAGCAAAGTGCTATGCACATAACAAGGGTTTAATAAATGTTTTTTCTATTAATTTATTAATAAATATTGAAGTGAAGACTTCATTTTCATACTGATTCAAACATTTAAATAAAACCCTTACCAAAAGTCTACAGTAATTTCTAAAAAAAAAAAGTCACTATGATCAAGTCAGATTTATATCAGGTATACAAGGATGATTCAACCTTAGACTTAACATAATTAATTATATTTTTAAAAAATCCAGACCACATCAAAGGACTATAAAAAACTTTTGACAAAATACAACATTCATTTGTGATTAAAAACAAAGGAAAGACACAAAAGTATCTTTTTTTAAAATATGACAAAAAGTATCTAAAACCAAAAGCTACCATGCAATTAGGGCACAACAGAAGTTTCCCCAATAAATACAGGAGTAAAAGCAAAGGTTGTCTTCTTTCCTTTTCCTATCCCCTAACCTGGATGTTTTTCAACATAATTCTAAAAATGCTGGCAATGGTAAAAAGAGAAGATAAAAAAATAAGATAGGAAAAGATGAGACAAAACAAAATCCCTTTCTGCTGATAACATGGTGGTTTACTTAGTAAAAGTCAGAGAATTAGCAAAGAAAGCAAATGAGAGAACAGCTTTGACAGAGTTGCAGGCTACAAAATAAAACCAAACAATCTGAAAGCATTCCTATATATCAATAACAAAATCTAAAAGGCAATAACATAAAACGAAATCCTAAGCAAAATAACTACCAAATGCATGAAACATTTAGGAGTTCACCTGCCCGAGTACATCCAACAGCTGCTGAGTGACAATTATAAAATGCTCATTAAAGAAACAGCAACCTGAGTAACAGAAGGACGCCAGCACTCGTGGCTGTGCCGTATCAAAATAATAAAACTACAAGATTTACAAAGTCAATGGAGAGACGGAGAGTAACACCAAACTACAAAAGAGATCCTTTTCAGAGTTAGACAAAATAACAAAACTCACTTGATGGAACAAAAGATCTAGAATATCAAGAGAAATTTCTAACTCCCCAATTGCAGCAACTCATTACAGCAAAAACATGAAAGTCACTCCACACTGAATGAAAAAGAAATCTGACTTCTTCTACCCTAGACCTGTACAAAAAAATCAAGCCAATTGTCCCAGAGGCAAAGGGAAAGGAGACCTCCGGCAAAGCAAAAGCCAGGAAAGGCACAGGAACCCAGGTACTCAGCCTCCAAGCCAGAGACACCCTGTGTAGCACAGGGTTTAAACATGTCTGGATGCAAGAAGAATGGAGATGGGGCGGCTAGGTGGCACAGGAATAGAGCACCGGCGCTGGAGTCAGGAGGACCTGGGTTCAAATCTGGCCCCAGACACTTGACACACTTACTAGCCGTGTGACTTTGGGTAAGTCTTTTAACCCCAATTGCCCTCCAAAAAACAAACAAACAAAAAAGAATGAAGACATCTTCCACTCTAAGGAAGGAAGAAAGGATTAGGTAGTATCAGAAAGGTCAAGGGTGGTCATGGTGCTCAGAGAGAGATACTCTAGGCCCAGTGGCTCCAAGACCACTAGAATTCTATCCTGAAACACCAGAGGACCCCTGAAGATGCAAGGCTCTGAAACTCAAAGATCCAGAATGGGCTGAACCCTGGCAGGTAGAGGCCAATACAAAAACTTGCCTATGGTTTAACTAAGCAGGGCTGACCACTCCACCGAAGAGTGTAATAGGAGATGTAGCTTGGTCTTATCCTACAGTCTCAGCTCAGGAACTAAAGCTGAAGAGATAAATAAATCAAAGAAAACATCAACCAAAATTTAAAATTGCTGTAGACCTAGAGATCCCCCAAAAGAGGAACTGATAACTGTAAAACCTGCGAGTAGTGAATCCAAAGAAAAAACAAATTCTCCACAAAGACTACATGACTACCTAGAAAAGTGAAGCAAGAGAGAAAATATGAAATAAAAGTTCTAGAGGAAAGAATTAGAAGGAAAATAAAAGGCTTGAATGTGGTAAACTTTACATAAATGATAGAACCTTTGAAAATTAGAACAATAAGAAATCAGTAACTCCATAAGACATCAAGAACAAAATCAAAAGACTGAAAACAAAGAAGAAAATGTAGTATATCAGAAATAAAAAAATAAATAATCTGAACAATAAAGGAGAGGAATTTAAACATCATCAAGCTCCCTGAAAAATCATGATTTTTTTTTTACAAACTAATTTATTTATTTTTAGTTTGAAACATTCACTTCCATAAGTTTTAAATTTTCTCCACCTCCTTCCCCTCCCCTTACCCAAGACGGGCATGCAATCCAATATAGGCTCTACATATACATTCTTATAAAACATATTTTCACATTGATCAAGCTGTCTAGAAGAATTAGACCACATGGGAGGAACCATGAGAAAAAAAAAAAGAGAGCAAATAGTATGCTTTGATCTGCATTCAGACTCCTTATTTTTTTGTCTAGATGTGGATGGTATTTTCCATCATAAGACTTTTGGAGCTGGAAAATCATGATTTTTAAAAAGTCTAGAGACACTATATTTCAAGAAATCATAAATGAAAACTGCATAAGTCTATCGAAACCAGAAGGCAAGTGAAAATAGAAAGAAGCTATTCTTCATCTCCTAAAAGGACCCCCAAAAGGAAAAATCCTAGAATATCCTAACCAAAATCCAGAGCTTCTACATCAAAGAAAAAATACCATAAATATCCAGACAGAAGCAATTCAAGTACCAAGTACCAAGGTATAGTCAGGATCACTCAAGACCTAGCAACTTTTAATATGAAGAAGAGTCAATCTTGGAATGTCAACCAAGAATAGTTTATCTTGCAAATCTGAGTATATAATCCTACAAGGGAGAAAAACAAGTCATTAATGAAAGAGAATTTTCACATGCATTTCTGATGAAAAGACCTTAGCTGATTAGGACCTCTGAAATATAATCACAGAAACCAGAGGAACCTAAAGAAGTCAAGTTACAAGAAGAATTTGGGAAGAGCTTTATGATGATGTAGTGTTAATATTAACAGGAGAAGAAACAAGTCTTCCTTCAAGTACCTTAATGTCTTCAACGAATAAAGAGGGAGTTAAATGAGAAAAAGAGAGGTCTGAGGGGTGGACTGGTTCTGTTCTGAAGGATTTTAAGAGGGGAAAGAGAATGAAGGGTAAAAAGAGGAATACAGTGGTATAGAAAGGAGGAAAAAAGGGGTGGAACTTGCCAGAAAAGGATTAGTAATATAATCTTGGCACAAGAAAAGAGGTTTCAAGGGCAAAAAAGGGAACAGAATAAGCACAAAACAACAGAACAAAATGATTCAAAAGTTTAATAACTGATCTTGATGCTAAAGACGAAACATGAGAAGGCACTTTCCCCAAAGTCTTTACAAAGGTGGAGGACAATAGGGATGGCACACTAAAGACATCAGAATTTTTTGATGTATTGTTTATTTCGCTGAATTTTTTTCTTTTTCATTTTTTTTTTTTTAGAAAAAGAAATTACTGGGGGGCGGCTAGGTGGCGCAGTGAGTAAAGCGCTGGCCCTGGAGTTAGGAGGACCTGAGATCGGTTTCGGCCTCAGACACAACGCCAATACAAAAAAACTAGCCGTGTAACCTTGGGCAAGTTACTTAACCCCAATTGCCCTCCAAAAGGCAAAAAAAAATTATTTTTTGGAAGAAGGGAGAGAAAATGTAGATGATTTAAAATAAAATATATCAATAAAAATTCATTTTAAAAAAACTATTCATTTTTAAGATTTTAAATACTGCTAATGATCAAAAAAAGGTATTTTTCTCTAAGCAATTCCCTAAATAAGTCCAAGGGGAGAAAAGTAGTTGGGGGAAGTTTGTAAATATAGGGGACTTCTTACTAATAAATTAAATGCATTCTACATTAGTGGTCAATTAATGTAGTATTCCAAAGCTTAATTCCAAAGCATCCCTTAATTCTGCTTATCAATTCTTTTTACTTTTTCCCTGTAAAAGTAAAATACATGCTTTGAAGGAAAACCATACAAGTTCCTGTGATCTGAACAACCTATCAAAACATCTTAAGAAGCACCTCCACCATAAAAATCTCAAAAAGAAAAGAATCCAGGGCAGCTAGGTGGCGCAGTGAGTAAAGCACCAGCCTGGAGTCAGGAGGACCGAGTTCGATTCCAGCCTCAGACACTTAACACCCACACAAAAAAGCTAGCTGTGTAACCTTGGGCAAGTTATTTAACCCCAACTGCCCTCCAAAAAAAGGCAAAAAAAAAAAAGAAAAAAAAGAATCCAGAATTGCAGTTCTTCATCTGGAGTTGGTGAATAGATTTCAAGAGATTCATGAATTTTTAAAAATATCTTGAAGGCTGTATTTCAATATAATTGGTTTCCTATGTACATTATTTGGTTTACTTTTTATATTTGGTTTATTTAAAACCAGTAGTCTGAGAAAAGGTCCAAAAGTTTCACCATACTGCTAAAAGGGTCCAGAAAAAAAGATTAAGAACCCCTGGTCTAGACACCATTAATTTAGAGAGAAAATTTTTCACTTGAGTTTTTCCAAAGATGACATAAAAAATTTCCAAGATCCCTCTCTGGCAAACTGGAATCACAATTGCTCCCATAAAGGGAGAGAATTCTGAAGTAAGGCTAGTAAATGACAACATTGCTAAGAGCTGCATCTTCATCTTCTCTTTTCTCAGAATATCTTGCACATAGTACAAAACTAAGCAGTCAGGCTTTAAAATAACACAAAAATGCTTAAAATTCTGAGTGTCTTAGAATTTCACAATTAAGCACTTTTTCATTAAGTTACTGAAACCCAGAAAAGGTAGACCTTTATACTTTTTAAAGGAGATGATAATAAATAGTGATGAGCATTCATAGACAATCTTCTTTTTGTGTTCAGTGTATATGGAAATACTTTGGGGCATGTTTAAGTTCAGGATAAAACAATTTTTAAAAAGAAGAGGGATTTTTAAAAAATGTAAATGGAAAGAACAAAAACAAATATATATATATGTATATATACACATGTATGTATAGACATTAAAAGTTTTCAATATTAGGTTCTCATTCTCAAGAGGAAAAAAATCCAGCTAATGAAACAAAATATTTTAAAGAATCAGCCTCTATAAACAAGGGGGAAAGAAGTCAGTGGATGTATGGGTCTTCTTAATAAATTATGTACACATTACTTCAAGGGTCAAATATCATCAAATTCAAAATTTCTTTAGAAGGTTAATTCCACCTTTTTCTCCTCTCAAAACAAATTATATTTGTAGAGTTGAGTATTAAAAGTAGATGGATTTAATTCCTAGCTACCCCTAGGAATGGTCCTTTTGAAGGGAACCTTGCTCAGTTTTAAAAAACTGTCTCAAGAGCAGAATTTGGTTTTGGGGATACTTTTTTTTGCCCACAAGACATACCCCTCCTTTAATAGAAATCAGCGGGAAAGCCCATACAGGGTCAGGGAGAAATGAGCACAGGCTAAGTGTCCCAACTGAACTCCAAAGAACCAAAATCACAGGCAGGTAAAATGAACCCTTTGCTTCTGTGAGGAGGCAACCCTGACCTCAGAATTACTCTCTCTCCCTCCCCAGCATCTGTACCTGTGAAAATTCCACTGGAGGGAGGGGGGTAGGTGGCGCAATGAATAGAGCACCGGCCCTGGAGTCAGGAGGACCTGAATTCAAATCCAGTCTCAAACACTTGGCACACTTACTAGCTGTGTGACCTTGGGCAAGTCACTTAACCCCAATGGCCCTGCCTTCCTCCCAACAAAAACAAAACAAAACAAATTTTAAAAATAAAGAAAATTCCATACTGGGGGAGCCAAGGGAAAAGTTAGAAGAGGATAGAAGATACCCACTTGATGATGGCTGAGGGAGAACGTGCTAAGAGCTACCCCTCGCTCTGACCCCAAGGGCTCATTCCAATCCTCATCAGCTCCCTATGCCAGGGCACTTCTGTGTTTCAAATTATAACAAGAAAGGTACACTGGCTCCCAGCTGCATACACTGAAGCCCAGACAACAAAATGTCTTTTGAGCCAAGCGAGCAAAAAGTGCCTGCCATCGACAGAAGTCACACCCCTTGGTGACCAACTCAATAAACTTCTCAGGCCCCAACTTTGCTTATGCTTCCCCACTCACAAGCTCACTAACAGGGCTGCGAGCGGCTGCAAGAGCCAGTCACACAATAACCACATTATTTAGGTCAAGAGTAAAATGATGAAAAGGAAAGGGATGGAATGCTGGCGATAATATTCAGCACCTTCCACAGCTAGTCCAGGTCTTTCAGCCTGCTTAAGACAGGCGCACTACAGTGCAAATTATATTTAAGGAGAAAATGCTGACAGCTCATCAATTGATTTTCAATGAAAATGCTAAAAAAAATTAATAAAGAAATTAAGCTGCTGAAATACAGTTTCACCAATTAGCTTAATGTCAGAGAATTCTAATTAGGCGTCTTGAGATTGCTATTTAGTTTAAGCCTGCAGAGTGCCAAATTCTCCTTTTCACACAAACTGGTTGCAAAATTAAAGACATTAGGCAGCCTTAATTACATTATCAGAACAGCTGGGATTAGGCAATCTCTGAAGTCAAGGCGGCCTTCTTTTGTCACCGAGCAGAAATCCCTTGCTTTCCAGGGTGCCGGATTGTGGAGCTGTTCCATATCTCACCCGTACAAAGCAAGATGCATTAGAAACAAAAAATTTCCACACAAAGAATAGACTACTGCTCAGCAAATAATGAACACATTAGCGAAAAAGAAAAGGCAGGTGAAAAGATTAAGCCTGGAATGGGCTGGTTTTGCTCGAGCCTCTCCTGGCTGCTGGCCTCTCAGCCCTCGGTGGCACAGCCAGCTTGGCCAGGCCCACACCACCCTTATCTGAGGCCCGAGCACATTTCAGGCAGCCTGTCCCATGGGCCGGGAAATTAGCAGCGATTGTTTTCACACATCTTGGCCAACACAATGTCTTTTACATCTTTACATTGTCTGTAAAGCTATGTTTTCCCTGCACAAGGGACACTCTTTAGAAGTCCAATTTTTGAAGCAACAGGATCCCCCCTCCAAGCACCCCAGAAGGCCAAGCTCCCTGACAACCAGGATGTCCAAAAAGCACACTTTCCTCAACTGCAAAAACACTTGCAATGTGTGTGTGTGGGGGGGGGGGCCCCTTGGAGCACACAGTGTAATCCCCAGGCCTGGAACATTTTATTTTGACTTGCTGCTGTCCATCAAGCTTAGGCTAAAAACAGGAAGAGGTCAAAAGTCCCACTTCCAAGGGACTGCCTGAGAGGGAAAAGGAAGCTCAGTCCTTGATCAAACAGGCCAAGCCGGTCCCCAGAGCCTCCCTTAAACTCTGTTTCAATTCTGGCACACTGGGGGGCCTGAGGAAGAGCTGTCACCTCCTGAGCGTGTGCTACCCAAACATCACCTTCCATAGTGAAGGACCAAAAGTTTCTCTATGATTAATTGCTAACGATGGAACTATTTGGTCTGGAGGAGTTGAGATTCTTGCCTCCTGGGGCCTAACATTGCTTATTTTGTCTACATATATCTCCTTCACGAAAAGGATTTCAAATCGGTGATAATCTGTGGTGGGAACTATACCAATCTGAGACATGGGGAAAAGATGCTTACCCAAAGATTGGACCGTGAACCAAAAATGTGCTAAAGGTGCCCATCTTTTCTGGTCCACCAAAGCTACTTACAAAGTCCTTGCTTACTAGTAAAATCTGGAAAACTTTTAAGAAAACACTAACTGCTCTCCACTTTTTCTGAGATCATCAAGTTCATTTCTCCTTAGCACAGTAATATTTCAAATATGATCATAAACACCAGAACGTGTTCTGCCATTCCCTACTACTAAAAAGTCTCCAATGAAAACCAAGCCCTGTACACACAGTCCTGCTCAGTCTAGTCCCACCCACCACCCCCACTCTGGGTCACCTGTTTTTGACCTAGCCACACAATGTAAAATATTAAGTCTGGTAAGATGCAAATAAACAGATGTGGAAACATCTCCAAGCTCCTTTGTGCAAATTTAAACAAAAAAGGAAAACTTCAGTAACAAAGTTAATCAACAGACCTCAGCAACTGAAATCACTTCATTTTAAGCACCAAGAACATTACAGGTCCTTAATCGATGGTTGTGAAATGCAGATGGATTTTCTATTTGATAACCAGTCACACAATGACCCTGAACATCATTACACGGTAGAGATGAAAGGAACTCAGCTGCAATTGTGCAGAAATGTCCAAAAGCAGATGTTACGGGGTGTGCCACCAAGCCTTGCTCATACCATTTTTTGCTAAAAATCATAATTAATAAATGGGTTGTATGTAAGACAGTGAATAATGTACTTTGCAGATTTTAGATAGTCTTGAAACATGTAAAACGTACATGTAAAACCCTAGAGAGAGGGACATGGTACAGTGGTCAGTGACACCTGGGTTCAAGCCCTGTTACTAATACTGAGCTGTGTGACCCTGGCTAAGAAGTCACTGAGATTCTCTAAGCCTCCATTTTCTCATCTGGACAAGGAGGTAACACCTGCCTCACAGAGATGTCAGGAGAATCAAACAAGAACACATGTAATGGGATTCACAAACTGTCAATCTTGTGCAAAAGGAATGTGACTGGGTCTGGATCTCAGTTCATTTTTATTTAAAGGTTGTATCTGATAGACACATGAGGCACAAAATTTTAAGGAATAAAGGCACCTGCTGCCCAAAAGAAGTAAGTGCTTAAAAAAATGCCAAAAGATTTACGAGGTAGAAAAACCACTTGTTACTTATTACAGTCTCATAAAATTCTTAAGCTTTTTAAGTTAGAGAGATAAAACAACCCAAGTTTCATAATATTATGAGGGAAAACCATTTATGGTTTAAATTAAATTTCCTCACCTTGAAAATGCCCATCTACAGGGGCTTCTCTGTAAATGTCCTGCTAACACACTGAATTTGTTATAATTTACCCACCTCCTTTGGATCTAATTCAAGAGGACTTGTTTTTCAAAAGTATGAGGGGGAGAAGTGGAGGCAAGATGGCAGGGCAGATATGGATAAGAAAACAGACTCCTCCAAAATGTCCAGAAAAAGTCACTCTGAATCCTACCTGGTTAATAGCAGATGAATTCAGTCATAATCTACTGAACTCTCAACCAAGAGTTCAGACCCTAACAGCCAAAAGACCCAAACCTGGTCAGGAACTTGCAGGTCTCAGACCAGGAAGGCAGTGAGTAGACTTCACTGTCACTTTGGGACCTCTAAAAGCCCACAGGTCCCCACTCCGAGCTATCCTTCAGATCCTGGAATGACACAACATTTAATAATACCCCAAGAAAGAAGCAGAAGGACACAAGAAGACAAAAGCTCAACTCAGATATTCCCCCAAAAGCTAAAAAATGTTTTGGAAAAAGTTAATCAGAGCACTGGAGGAAAAAATGGGAAAAGAAAAAAGAACCATGAAAGAAAGATACAGAAAGAGAATTAACAGCTTGATGAAGAGAAACAAAAACTTACTGAAAGAAAAAATTTCCTGAAAATGAACATGACTCCTTGAGACATCCAGAAATATTAAAACAAAGGGAAGGGAAGAGATCTCATAGCGAAAACAAATGACCTGGAAAACAGATCAAGGAGAAAAAAAAAAGAATCATCCGACTACCTGAACACCACGACCAAGAAGAGCCTACACTTCACATTTCAAGAAATTGTAAAACTGCTGAGATCTCTTAGAATCAGAAAGCAAAGTGGGAATAGAAAGAATCCACTAGTCACCTTGTGAAAGAAATCTCAAAATGAAAACTTCTGGGAATATTACAGTCAAAATCCAGATTTCTTAAGTCAAAGAAAAAAAATTCTGTAAGCAGCCAGAAAGAAAAGAATTCAAGCACCAAAAATCCACAATAAAGATCACAAAAAATCTAGCAGCCACCACTTTCAAGAAGCAGAGAACTTGTGATATGACATTCTGGGAAGCAAAAGATCAAGGTTTACAGCCAAGAATAACTTACCCAAGAAAACTAAGTATAATTCTACAAAGGAAAAAATGAATCTTTAATGAAACAGAGGACTCCCAAGCATTCCTGATGAAACGAGTAGAGCTGAGGAGAAGCTTTGAAATGTAAACAAAGGAGTTATGAGAAATAAAAAGGTAAACATGAACAATCATAAGGAACTAACTAAGAAAAAAATTACCCACATAAAAATGAGATGATGCATGTGTCCCTTCAGAACTTTCTATCCATCCTCGGGGTCACAAGAGTTTAATTCGAAAGAGGGCCTAGAAGTGGTTCTGCTATGTTCTGATGATCTTAAAAGCCAAACGGAAAAGAAGAAGATATGCACAACAGGGGTAGGGAAAAGGAAAGGGAGAAGAAAGGGTGGGGGAAGCAATTTCACGTGGTGGGGGTGCGTACATAAAGTCTATGGAAACAAGGAATAAGGAGGCGTATAGGAATACCTGACCCTCACCATCAGAACAGCTCAAAGGAGAGCATACACACACACACACACGACAAGGAACAGGAATGTTGTTCACTCGAGGAAAGAGAAGGGAAAGAAGGCACATCAAAGGGTAACAGGAGGAGGGTAGATTGAGGAAGGGATCGGTCAGAAGGAAAACACAATCGTAAAGAGAGGACAGACAATAAAGAGAAGGAAAAGTAGGAGAGAGATACAGAATTTACAACCATAACTGTGAATGTGTATGGGATGAACTTAATAAATGTGAAAGGACAGCATTTGTATTAGAAACTAGAATCCAACGATACACTGTTCACAAGAAACACACTTGAAACAGAAACACACAGAGTAAAAATAAGGACCTAGAGCAGAAACTATTGTGCTTCAGCTGAAGCCAAAAGGGCAGGGATGACAATCATGATCTCAGGGACCTAATTAAAAGAGAAAGGGAAACGACATTCTGCTGAAGGGTACCACGTACAATAAATAATATCAATACTAAACATATGCACAAAATGACGTGACACCTAAATTCTTAAAAGAAAAGTCAAATGAATTACAGGAAGAAATAGGCAATAAAACTATAATAGTGTGGGTCTCAATATACTCCTCTTATATTTAGATAAATCTAACTGAAAATAATAAAAGAAAAGAAATAAAGGACTGGAAAATAATTTGAGAAAAAGTTAGATATGACAGACTTCTGAAGATTATTAAATGGGAACAGAAAGGAACACTCATTTCACAGTTGGGAATTACAGCACCTCCATAAAAACTGACCATATACATATATCTCCCAAATGAATGCAAAAAAGCAGAAACATTAAAAGCATCTTTTACTGACCATAATGAATAAAAATTATACTCAATAAAAGGACCTTGGAGTCAAAAATTAAAAGTTAATAGGAGACTAAATCTCCTAACCCTAAAGAATAGGTGATTAAAAAAAGTTCAAAAGTACAAGGAAAACCTGCAATCACATGTGTTTGCTATAAGTGTTTCATGAAGCAGAATCCAAAAACAGCTCCAGAGACCCTCTAGGGTAGGATGCCCCAATCGTTTGATCTCAGCATCAGGCAAGGTCAATCTCAGGTTGACGACTGTTGCCGTTCCCTTTCCTCCCCCTCCACCCTGGCAACTAACCACCAGGAAATAACTAATCAATGAACAAGTATCTATTAAGCACCTGCTATATGACAAGCACTGTGCCAAGAACTACAAATGTAAAGAAGAAAAAAGGTAAAATGCCCCTTGCAGTGAAGCTTTACAGTTTATCAGGGGTGAAGAAATGCACAGATCATACAACAAACATACATCGTAACACAGAGTAGCTTGGGGACAGCTGAGTGGTGGTGGGACAGATGCCCAGTCCTGGGACCAGGAAGAGCTGTCACTATCACCATCACCATGACCACCACCACTACTTTGTGAGGAAGGACACCAGCAGCAGAGGGAGGGGAGAATCGTTAGAAGCCCAAGGAAGAAGCGACACTTGAGCTGACTCGTGAAGGAACAAACATGCAGAGAGAGCATATTCCAGGCACAGGGAAGAGCCAGGACCAAGGCTGAGCTGGAAAAAGCAGCCAAGGGCAGGAAACTGCAGAATGGGACTGGAAAGTCAGGGTGGGGTGGGGCCTGAAAGGCCTTCAGTGCTGATGCTGGGGAGGCAGCACAACCTGGGGAATCAAGTTCACAGTTCCTAAGGCTCCTTCCAGTTCTCCCACTCTATGGTTCTGGCCCTAGTTCACTTCGGAAGAAGATACTAAATGGATGCTAAGGGCTGTTATTCCATTTTACGTTGAGGGAACCAATCCAATTATGCAGCAGTACAGTTCCATCACCCTAAGTGCTTCTTGAACCGTCAGAGAAGTTACCTTTTATGGGAAGCACATGCATCTTAATTATGTGCACAGTTGCTTCAATTCCTGCCTCTAAAAAACAAATGCCACCTAAACCGTTCTTGAGAAAAAACAAATCACAAAACTCTACACAGAACGTACTCACTTGTCCTGCCAATTCCAAACGCTTGTTACCATAGTAGTCTCTGTCGTCAACTTTATTATCTCCTTGGGCCAAAATCACCCTGCGCACCATCACAGCGGTGTAGATACACTTGGCACGAAAATTGAATTCCTTTACCTGCATTCCAAAAAAATCAAAAAGGAAATTGTGAGAAGACACACATTTCAAGGAAGAAAAGGAAGAAATGCGTTCCTGATACAGCATTTAATGGCATGGCACACAAGAAAGAAAACAGACAAAAATCATAATTTTGTGACTTTGAATTCAATCTTACACATATCTCTTAATAAATCTCTGCACTTCTTTGGGGCCAAGACAGCAGAGTAAAAGCAAGAATGGGCTTCAGCTCCTGCTCCAACCACCTCCAATACTGGTAAAAAAAAAAAAATTACTAAACAAATTTTAAAGCTACAGAAACCACAAAGTGACAGAGAGAAACAAATCTGCTGAAGGCAGCCTGGCAGGCCGACAGAAAGGGTCTAACACACCTAACTGGGAGCCAAGCATGGTCCTGTGTGAGCCATCTGGGCCCAGATCTGGGGCGGCCTGCCAAGCCACAGAGACAGGCCAGAGAAGACTTCAGGAGACTGAATCACCAGCAGCTGTGGCAGTTCCCAGACTTCTCAACCCATAAACACCAAAGAGAAAGTCAAAGGTCAGTGGGGAACTCTGTTGGAAGTGGGTGATGGAAGAATGTGGTCTGGTGCCTGCCCCCAGGGTGAGAGGTGGGGGAGGCACTGCGGCTGCAGCTGCTGCCATGTGACTGTCCCAAGACTGGGCATCTGTCCCACATAGTGGGGCCAAGCAACCATTCAGAGGGTAATCGCTCTTGCAATCTGGGTCGCAGTCTTGGGCAGTGGTCCTGGGGTGAGGAACACCAGTGTGCCAAAGCTTGTGGGGGGCTGTAGAGAGGGCTCTCTCCTCATAGCTCTGGCAACTATGAAAACCCCCACAATTTGGGACACAGCTTTCTCCACTCTGGAAGCAGAGTTCTACCATGGCAAAGAGCTCAAAAGTCAAGTAACTGGCAAGATAAGCAAGCAGAGGAAGCAAAATCAGACCATAGAATCCTTTTTGGGGGGACAAAAAGGATAAAAACATGAAACCAGAAGAATAAAACAAAATCAAAACTCCTGCATCAAAAGCTTCCAAGAAAAATATGAATTGGTTACAGGCCATGGAGGAGCTCAAGAAGGATTTTGAAAATCAAGTAAGAGAAGTGGAGGAATGACTGGGAAGAGAAATGAGAATGATGCAAGAAAATCATGAAAAGATAGTCAACAGCCTGCTAAAGGAGACCCCCCAAAATACTGAGAAAATAACACCTTAAAAAATAGATTAACTCAAATGGCAAAAGAGGTCCAAAAAGCCAATGAAGAGAAGAATGCCTTAAAAAACCAAATTGGTCAGATGGAAAAGGAATTTCAAAAATTCACTGAAGAGAATAATTCCTTCAAAATTAGATTGGAGCAAAAGTAAGGTAATGACTTTATGAGAAATCAAGATACTATAAAACAGATCCAAACAAATGAAAAAAATAGAAGGCAATGTGAAATATCTCATTGGGAAAACCACTGATATGAAAAATAGATCCAGGAGAGATCATTTTAAAATTATAGGACTACCTGAAAGCCATGATCAAAAAAAGAGCCTAGGAATCATCCTTCAAGAAATTCTCAAGGAAAATTGTTCTGATATTCTAGAACCAGAAGACAAAACAGAAACTGAAAGAATTCACTGATGGCCTCTTGAAAAAGATCCCAAAAAGAAAACTCCTAGGAATATCATAGCCAAATTCTAGAGTTCCCAAGTCAAGGAGAAAATATGACAAGCTGTCAGGAAGAAATAATTTGAGCACTGTGGAAAACACAATCAGGACAATACAAGATCTAGCAGCTTCTACATTAAGGGATCAAAGGGTTTGGAATATGATATTCTGGAGGTCAAAGAGCTAAGATTAAAACCAAGAATCACCTACCCAGCAAAACTGAGCATAATGCTTCAGGGGAAAATATGGTCATTCAGTGAAATAGAGGACTTTTGGGGCGGCCATGTAGCACAGCGAGTAAGAGCACCAGCTCCAGTGTCGGGGTAACCTGGGGATCGAATCCAGGCTCAGACACAGCACACACCCAGAAACACCTGGCCGTGTAACTTTGAGCAAGTTACTTAACCCCAATTGCTTAGGGACGGCCAGATGGCTCAGC
>NW_027185720.1:7511370-7560418 GCF_028583685.1 Petaurus breviceps papuanus | reverse complement strand
AACAAAAAAAGAAATAGAGGACTTTCAAGCATTCTTTTTTTTTTTTTTAAGCAATGGGGGTTAAGTAACTTGCTCAAGTTTACACAGCCAGTTATTTCTGGGTGTGGTGCTGAGTATCTGAGGCCAGATTTGATCCAGGTCATCCCGACACTGGAGCCGGTGCTCTTACTTGCTGAGCCACCTGGCCGCCCCTAAGCAATTGGGGTTAAGTAACTTGCTCAAGGTTACACAGCCAGGTGTTTCTGGGTGGGTGCCTAAGTGTCTGAGCCTGGGATTCGATCTCCAGGTCGTTCTGACACTGGAGCCGGTGCTCTTACTTGCTGTGCTACCTGGCCACCCCTTTCAAGCATTCTTGATGAAAACCACAGCTGAACAGAAAATTTGACTTTCAAATACAAGAAGCAAGAGAAGCATGAGAAGGTAAACAGGAAAAAGAAATCATAAGGAACTTATTAAAGTTGAACTATTTACGTTCCTACATGAAAAAATGATAATTATAACTCATAAGACTTTTCTCAGGATAACAGAATAGGGATAATAGAAGGGAATATATATATATGTAAATATACGTATACATACATATATATGTATGTATAGGAGGGTGTATGTGTATATAAATATATATGTGAGTGTGTATATGTACACATAGACAGAGGGCACAGGATGAGTTGAATATGAAGGGATAATATCTAAAAAATAAAATTAAGAGGTGAGAGAGGAATATATTGGGAGAAGGAGAAAGGGAAAGATAAAATAGTGTAAATTATCTCATGTAAAAGAGGCAAGAGAAAACTTACAATGGAGGAGAAGAGCAGGAAGGTGAAAGGGAATAAGTCAATATTACTCTCATTGAATTTGGCTTAAGGAGGGAATAACATACACACTAATTGGTTATCTTACCCTATAGGAAAGTAAGGGGGAAGGGGATAAGAGAGGGTATGACAGAAGAGAGGGCAGATTAGGGGAGAGGGTGGTTAGAAGCAAACACTTTTGAAAAGGTACAGGGTCAAAGTAGAAAACAGAATAAGTGGGAGATGGGATAGGATGGAGGGAAATATAGTTAATCTTTCACAATATAACTACTATGGAAACGTTTTGTGTAATTACACATGTACAACCTATATTAAATTGCTTGTCTTCCCAGTGGGGGTGGGTGAGGAGGGAAGAAGGGAAAGTATCTGGAAATCAGTTTTAAAAACAAATACTAAAAAATTTTTTTTCACATGCAACTGGGAAATAAGATATACAGGCACTGGGGTATAGAAATCCATCTTGTCCTAATAGAAAGTTGGGGGGGAGGGGCTGGGGAAGGATATAAGAGAAAACAGATTGGGGGAAGGAAGGGGTATTAAGTAGGCTTGCTATATTAGGGTGGGCATAGGGAAAATATAGGGAGAAAATTTGTAACTCAAAATCTTGTGGAAATGAATGTTGAAAACTAAAAATTAATAAATAATTATTAAATTTTTAAAAATTAAAATTTTTTTTAAAAAAAGAAGCCACTGTGTTGGCTATGAACTCTGCAGTAAGCTAAGCTTTGATAACACACTGTTACTGCCCTCAAGGAGCTCACAGTCCAGTAGCAAGATAGCAGCTTATCAACTAAAAGCCCCAATAACTTATAGTAACTATTCTATGTATCACTTAAGATCTTTTTTGCAAGTAGGAGGGATATAAATCAGAAATACTTCAAAGATCTGTGATTTCAGTAGTGTGAGTTAGAACTATAGTTAGGAACTGTCCCATGCAGGGTAAGTTGAGTTCAGTTGAGTTGAGTGGTGGGGTATGGGAGAGGGAAGTTCATTTCTCAAAGAGGTTGGCCCTCACCCCAATGTGGTTGGGAGCAGGTGGAGGGGGCAGACAGGATTCAGGAGAGTGGCACTACAACAAAGGGTTTCAGACCAAAAGTGGTGATACCATAGAACAGTGGGCCAACAGAAGACTACAGGGTGAAATGCAGAGGATATGTGGCTCTGCCCCCAGAAGATGAAGGCCCCTGGGAAAAGTCCTCTTTGCCCAGAACAAGTTACAGCTCTGGTGTGGATATTCACCCTGGACCATCATAGATACAGCTCCCTCCACACCCCTTCAAAACAGAGAGACAGACACACACGCCACAAATATACAACATACACACTCTAAATAATATTTGAGTGCTGTAGCCAAAAAAATTCATCATCCTGTGGACAATGTGGTGATGACAGTGACAACTTGTTCCTTGGACGATACGTAGTCTGTCACCAATCACGGAACTGAAGTTCTTCCAAATGGGTTAAGAAGTGCTTGTGCCTTCATGGCACCAGCACAATACAGAAAGGTTTTCACAGAGGATACATGCTAAGTAACTGTCACAAAGAGGAATTCCCTGTCTTCGCATCCCTCCCCAGACGGATCTCTTCTGGGGGGGCACTGAGGCAGCAGGCACGAGCCTCCAAGACAAGCAGCCAAGAAGTGGCTGTGCAGTCGTGAGAAGTGAGTCAGCAATCACAGGATGCACACAGGGCCGCTCAGCTGCCAGGGACCCCTCAGCTTCAAGTGATGATTTACAGGTGGCTCATGGAACAACAAAGAGAATACAATGCATTTCTGCCTTGGCTACTATGTTTAGTAAGATCCTAGTAAGATCCTTTTTGGTGAACTTTTGTTGAAAGGCTTTTTAATGACAAGATAGGACAACAGCCCTTGTATTTGGGTGTGGTTTTTCCAAGAATATCATTAACAACACATGACATTACAGATTCTTTATATGTTCTAGAAAGTTTAGTTCTGTTTTCCTATTAGGGTAACACACTCAATAACTGCAAACTTTAAAACTTGTAAAAATACAAATACTATGCTAAAAGTTGCTTTGTCATCTTGTACACCCACAACTATTAAGGATCAATAAGAAGAGACAGAAGAAATTATGGGGTTTTTGTTTGTTTGTTTGTTTGAAAAAGAAAAGTCCTGGGGCGGCTAGGTGGCGCAGTGAGTAAAGCGCTGGCCCCAGAGTCAGGAGGACCTGAGTTCGGTTCCGGCCTCAGACACTTAACATCCACACAAAAAAACTAGCCGTGTAACCTTGGGCAAGTTACTTAACCCCAATTTCCCTCCAAAAGGCAAAAAAGAAAAAGAAAACATCCTTTGCCTTCTCCATCTAAATCACAGTCCAAATATAATCAAAAGAAAACAGGCTTTGAGAAGTAATATAAAACTATGGCAATCTGAAGAAAAACTTGGTATTGTGACAATGTAATCTCCTATTCAATTTGATCTAATTTACATTTTATTTTTCTGACTGTAGGTGTGGCAAGCTGGTACCTTCCTAATACTTTGCTATTCTATTACTCATCTTTGTATCAAATGGGAAAAATTAAGCAGTGTGCATTAAGCAGACTAAGTCACTGCACATTCTTCCTTTGGGTGGACAGGGCAGGTTCTCCAGGAGCTTTGGTAAGTGACCAGTGATGAGATCTTAACCACAACAAATCTCCCTCTGCGCTCTATAACACATTTGGCTCCTCTCTCCTTTTTCCTCTTTCAAAGGTTATATAATGTTGGGAAACATTGCAACTAAACTAAAATAACAAAAGCAATGTTCTTTGATTTCTTAAAGGCTATTCTCACCTAAGAAAAGAGCTGGCAACCTCTGCTGGCAGAATGCCAGAACAATGCTCCTGCATCCTCAGGCGATGCCGAGGGACTACTTGCAGGCACAGGCACCGAGAACAGTCTTCGAAAGAAAATGAACTGGAACTCTGAACTCCGCAGTAAGTCACCATGACCGAGAGACAGGCCTGAGGCTGAGGAAGCCAGAACGAACTCTACAGAGGGAGAAGCCAGCATGCCACGGGAAATGTCTCTGCATGCAAGCCATGCTGTGACACGCAGTCTCGGAACTAACAGGCCCTGATCACATTCCCTGGTCAGTCAACAAGCATTTCCCAAGCGCTGACTACCAGACATACAGTAATATGTTATGAAGGCTAAAGCAATCTGGAAATGAAGCTCTCGTTCTCAGTTCACTCCAGGGAAAATTCTCCAGCTCACTCTCCCATTCTAAGCCTGAAGCTTCACTGCCTTGTATAAAACCAAAACAACCTGCTACTAGAGCTGTTCTGTATGTAAATTTCTCTTCTATATACCCAGATATAAGAAAAGCCAATGGCTACTATGCCCAGTCATTCAGAAGTATTTACTCTGTGTCCGGCCATGGCTACTAAGTGCTGGGGATGCAAAGAAAGGCCAAAACACAGTATGTCTTTGAGGAACTCAGCTTCACAGAGGAGACAACATGCAAACAACCGGTACCAAAAAGCCAGAGGAAAGCAACTGGAAGGAATGTCAGAGGGAAGGGTGGAAATACGGGAGCAGGGAAAAGAGGGAGTAGATCAGACTGGGAAAGTCATCAAATTTGAGGTGAATCTTGAAGGAGGCTGGACAGAGAAGCCAGGAGGGCAAGGCAGACTGAGAGAGAGTTCCAGGTCTGGCAGACAGATGGTGAGAAGGCCAGGAGTCGGGAGATGAGAGTGATGGGTAGGAGGATCACCAAGGAAGGTCAGAAGAGGCCAGGCTGCAAAGGACTTTAAATGCCAATCTTTTATCTATGATCCTGGAGGCAATACGGAAGTTCATGGTGGTTTACTGAAGAGGATATGACTTGGTCAGAGCTGTACTTAAGGAACATCACACAGGCAGCTGAGTGAAGGAGAGACTGGAATAAAGAGAAATTGGGGGCAAATGACACCCAGAAAGCTACTGCAACAGTTCAGGTGTGAAGCAATGACAGCCTGCACCAGGCTGGACCATGAGAACAATCCTATCTGATCCTCACAATGACCCCGCGAGGGAGGTGCAGCTATCATCCCTGTTCTACAGATGAGGAAACTGAGGCTGACGGAGGATGTGCCCCGGGGTCACAAATCTGACTTCAGGCCCAATGCTCCATCCCCCGGGGCACCAAGCTGCCCAGGAGAACCAGGAAAGCAGAGTCACAAGAACATGGGGAGGACAGAGTATCCGAGAAAAGATTATCAAAGGCTGCACAGAGCTCGGGAAGGATGACGACAGACCGCTCAGACCAGGCAATTAAGAGATCTTCAGTAACTCAAAGAAAGTAGTCTCAGTTGAATGATAAGGTAAGATGCCAGACAGCAGCAGATGGGTAAAGTCAAGTCAGGGAAAGGAAGTGGGCCACCAAGTACAGACAACTTTCTCAAGGTGTTTAGCCACAAAGGGGAAGAAGGATATAGGATGAGGGCTATCAGGGACAGCAGGACTGAATGAGGTTTTGTTTTTTTTAAGGATGGGGGAATCATGTAAGCAGCAGGGAATGAGCCTGTAGACGGAAAGAGACCAAAGATGTCAGATACAACAAAGATCTGGGAGTCGGGAGACCTGGGCTCTCTAGCCCTGGCTCCATCAACATCTAGTTGTGTGACTTTGCACAAATCACTCTCTGGAGCTCTGTTTGTTCAGCTAAAAAATGAGTGGCTAACACTAGGCCCCTGTGACATCCCTGGTATACTCAAAAACTCATCTGAGGCCATTTTAAAGCTCCCTCTCAGGGAAAGGGGTCAAAATTAGAGTCACAGTAAAAAAATTCATTTTTAGTTTCACAACAGAAATATCATTAATGAAGGGTTACACTTCAGCATTTTTTTCTTTAAGTTTTAAAGGCCTGACTTACTGGCACATGGGTGAGAATGGTTGAAGCCAACAGTTCTCTTGCTTCTTCCATCTTGGTCTTCTTTGGTCCCCCTCCCCACATTCGTTGTCTTCTTACTTTGTTTCCTATATATTTCAGGGCCTGAAAAACAAGTTAAAATCATAGTGGTGCTGAAATGACTTTATCATCAAGTAGCATTCATAAATGTAGCCAACTGTATGTGGAAAATGGACAACACTGGCATACCCACACAGCACTGCCCTAGCCAGGGGGGTTTTAATAACCTCATTAATACAGCATAACCAAACCACACAGCAACACTGGGAAACCCTGCTATATCATTATTTGGCCAATCACCGCCATCTTATTTCTTTGGAACTAACCTCCTCCCAGAAAGCTGATCTGCTAATATATTTTCAAGGAGCTAATTAATGGGTATGCTAGTCATTAACTTTTATTAGAGAGAGCAACATCTGATTATGCAAAGCAAATTGACTAAATCTTAATATATCTTTTAAAAATTAACCTTATCAGTCATTATTATTTAAATAACAAACAAGATATATATTCATAGCAGATGGAAGGTAAGTTATCTCTTGGACCAGGAAAGGTCTCCTGAAAATAGTGGGATTTGAGATGAGTCTGGAGGGTGGTCAGAGAAATTAAGAAGCAAGGTTAAAGAGGGAAACATCCTAGACATGGGGGCTGGCCAGCCAATGCAAAAGCCCAGAAACAGGAAATGGAAAATCATGCAATGGAACAGTAAATGGGCCAATGGAGCTAAATCCCCACGTACATGAAGGAGAATAAAATGTAAGCAGACTGGAGAGGTTGGAAGAGCAGGTTGTGAAAAGATTTCTGGGCCAAACAGAGGACTTTATATCTGATCCTTAAGGAAAGAAGGAGCCACTGGAATTCATTAAGCAAGGAGATGACATGGTCAGAACACCTTAGGAAAATCATCATAAATGGCTAACAGACTTCGGGTAGGGAGACCAACTGAAAGCTACTGCAATAGTCAGGCAGGGGGTGAGGAGGCTATTGGCTATTGGCTGTAAAAGTGGACAGATGGGGACATCTGGGAGAGAAGACAAGGTAGAAAAAACAACCTCTGGCAACAGGACCAAGTTTAAGCAAAGAGTCAAGGATGACAATGAGGCAGAGTGATAGGGAGGACGGCGGGCACCCTTGACATGAATAAGGAAATTGGGGTGGGGGGAGAGAAAGGAGTTGGGGAGAAAGATAATGTCATCTAAGGGACAGAGAGACACAGATATAAAGACACAGTCACTGTGTATATGTAGATATGTAGGTGTATCTATTTAATTATTTGGGGGGAGAAGGGAGGAACAGTATCCAAATCTCTGACTTCAACAATACTGGGAATGCCCAATGTGGAATTAATTCATAAATACAAACAGGGACCTTTGGTAAGGTGAGTGCCAGACGGATGCCTGGGGTACTGAGAAGTTAAGTGACATCTGCCCATGGTGACAGAGTAAAAATGTGTCAGAGGCAGGACATGATTCCAGGTCTTTGTGACTCCAAGGTCACCCTTTGATGCATGAGGTTAGGCCCCCTCTTCCTACACCCAGTCCTAACACTGTGGTTATAGTACATGATGGATTGACCTTGTGCTTGGCAGATGGGGACTAAAGATATGAAGAAACTGAACCGGTGAATTTTGGCAACCCTGGAGAACCCCTCAAGCTTGTGCTGTAGGAAAGATCACTCATAAATCATCTCAGAAAAAGAGCTCTCACCCCTCCTTTTATAATCTCCAGAAAGTCTAACTTACAACCACTTCTAGGACCCTGAACCCAGATCACTGGGTGGACAGGGAAATGACCAGCTGTAGGGGGTGACTGTGGGCTCCCTCTTGGACATGCTGGTCTGGAAGAGCTGGTGGCACTGGCAGATAGCTGGTGATGAAGGGCTCACACCCACGGCCTACTGCGCTGGGCCAGAGCCCGACACTGTGAATGAGTCACTCACTCCCTAATCCTCTTGGGCTGCTCCAGATGCCCTCTCACCAGGCCCTCCTCACACTACCAAACATCTGGTCAGGGCTTTTTCAGCTTAGAATTATTAGACTGAGGACTGCCCATGATAAAACTCCAAGTCAAAGGACTATTAAATGGGCAAAATAATAATAATCTTAATTAGTGATAGGACATAGAAACACTGAACTCTAGAATTCAAGTAATTTTTCTCAAAATTGCCCAATAATTATAGTCCTTCAGCCCCCAATTATCTTCATCAACCAGGGGATGAAGGAAAGGAAGAACAACTCAACTTCTTAAGACCCGCAATAAAAATCCAAAATATTCTAGGAAGAACCAAGCTCTACACAGAGTAGGGCATTAATGTTGTCTATAAAATCAATCTGTTCACTATTTAAAAGAAAAAACAAGCTGTTCTACAAGTCTCAGAAGAACATTTCGTCCAGCACCCCTACAGCCCTGCCAGGGACACACCACAGTATCGTGGAATTCTCGGGGCAGGAAGCAGCTCTCACAACGGCAAACTTTAGGGGTGGCTGGCAGGTCCCGCTGCACCAGAGTAGGTCGCCCCTCCATCTGAGTGTCAGGACGGCCCTTCGGGGAGTTTCAGTGGTTTCACAGGGACCACATACAGCTGGATGCTTGGATGGGGGTCCCAGAGGAAGGGGATGGCTGAATAGGAATGTCAAGAGAGGCAGCCATGGGAAAAACCATCAACTAAAGCAAAGCCCCTTAGAGCAGGAAGAATAAACTGCACGGTCTATCCAAGTACCCTAAGAAATGGGCTTCCTGGTTTCTCATTGCAACAGGAGTTTCTTGGCTCCACATTCTCCTCACCAGGACATCCTGGGTATCCATATTCTGTGGATGGGTGCCCTCCTTCCTCCCATCTCCCTTCGCCCACCCCTTCCCCCATAAGCTCTCTCGACTCTCACTCACAACTTCTCCAAACAGGAGACGCTGCATCAATCCCTACAGAAATGAGCAATGTTGAGTTTCCATCTTAATGTCATGGCCAAGCACAGATATGAAAAGACACACCTGCATCTGTGTGAAAATCTGAGCTTTCTGGCACTCCTCCAAACTGGGACCGAAGGCCGCCATCACGTGCTCCTCAGTGCCGATCATCTGTACAATTTCTTGGTCACTCTCAACACCCATGGCCTAGGAAAGGAAGAAAAGGCAGAAAGAGGGCTGGCTTTGTGCTAACTCGCTGACATTTGCTTATGCTAATTTGGCATTGTTTGCCGGTATTACTCCTAAGCAAAAGCCAACTCTTCTCTCAGAAACAGTGCCATCTGGCACTGGCAGCCCATGCTGCAGCTTGGGAAGAACCTCGATAAGGAGAGGGAAATAATCGCTCTGGGTACATTTTGCAAAGTTTTAAAATATCCTAGTATGAATTCTTAATAACGACGGAAGGTGGAGGAGACCAGCCACCATGACAGACAAGCGGAAAGTGCCTAGCTAAAGGGCGCAATCTCAGGCACTGAGTATTACTCAAAGATACATAAAGGATCCTAGGGTCCAACTATTATTGCTACAAGATTAATTTTACTGGATGCCATCATCTCTCATTTCATGGTACAGCTAAAAGAAGCCCACTTGTAGAACATTTGAGCATTTTATTTTCACCATTCTATAGGAGCCCAGTAATATCTTAGTTTTTAAAAGAGCTTTATACACTAAGAAAGTGCTTAACAGCTTGAGGAAAATCTCTTTATCAGTAAGTGTTTCAAGGTGGCAAACAGCAGTGCAGGTCTTTGTGAATTCCAGATGGCGCTGAAGCTTGTCCATGCACACATTTGTCTGGAATTCTGCCAGATCAAGAAACAGGGAGTAAGCTCACTAAACCTCTCCAGGCAGGGCGATAATGTGGTTCTCAGAAGTTGGGCAAAAGTTCCCTTTGCATTCACATTCTTCCTTTTGAGAACTAAAGCAAAGGCTGAACTGGAAAGGCTTGCCAGGACATAACCAATTTCCAAATGCAGTATCTGATGTTTTCTGGTTGCACAAAACCAAACCAAAAAAGCTTCGTTGTAGAAAGGCTTGAACAAGGCAGTTCTTATCTCGTACACTGGCATCAAAATGCTTCTGACCATTCAGGAGAGTGGACAAAGCGATGGGCTCAGAGGCAGAACTCCAGCCTTAGTCCTGATTCTGCCACGTGCTGGACTTTGCCTCTCTTTCCATCCCCAGAAGACACTTTTCAGAGCGTCTGCTGTGTAGCAGACCTTCAGAAATGTTTGTTGACTGCCTGACTATCCTGCTGGGTGACTCCCTCTGGAACCTCCACTCTTCATCTGTAAAGGGGAAGGGCTGGATTACTAGATAATCTCTCAGGTCTCGTCGGAAGCTCAAACATCCAAGGTTCTTCATTCATCTCTGATTTTTCCTCCTTGAATTTGCCTTGAGTTCTCTTTTAGACTGGAAATGTAAAATTAATGGCAATTCTGAAGTTGTGGGAGGGGAGAGAAACAGAACTGTTGGAAATAGCTGAAATGTATATAGTATTCTTTTTTTCTAGAACCTTTCACAAATCTAAAGTAACTTCGTTAATTTAGACTATATAAACGTATTATATAAAATACAATATATAGTAGAAACAGACTTTGACTCTGGAAAAGCCTGGGTTTAAATCCTGCCTTGGGCACTGAAAACAGGGATCCAGACTTACAATTCCTATGGCACAGAGTTCTTAGGAAGATCCAGTAAAGTGACAAGACAGAGACAGGGATAGATGGGGGATTTCCTTAATAAAGGAGACTCACACATGAGGAAACACCTTCTGCCAACAGAGAGCTTCCTTGTCTCTTTGAGGGATAGTTTTAGCTTTGACTACAGCACTGAGAATGGAAGTGGCTCGCCCAGGATCATACATGGCAAAGGCTAAGGTAGCAGCCCAGGTTCCTGGCCCCCAGGGACTGTGTCCGTCTTCTCTGACTTGATTTTACACCCCCAGTCACCTGGCTCCTGGCCTCCTCCTTTGACTGACTGCCCTCTCCACAGCTGCCAGATCTAATCTCTCCCTCAATACTCGTCCCTCTCTGCAGCCTGGGACTCTGCCCACCACCAATCTCTCCTGGATGCTCTCTGTAAGCTTGCACGGTGCTATTCCTTCCCCCACCCTCCATCTCCTGTCTAACCACCCTCCTTGGTCTCCTGTGCTGGATCTTCTTTCAGGTCAGATTAGGCCTGTTCTGGGCCTTCTATTCCAGGAGTTCTTCACCCAGAGTCCATGAGCTTGTTTTTATTATTTTAACAACAATTTCAATATAATGGATTTCTTTCATAATCCTGTGTAGTTTATTTTATTCATTTAATACCCTTAGCCTGAAAAGGGGCCCAAAAAGGCTTAAAACTTCCAAAGGGGTCCCATGACACAAAAAAGATTAAGGCTCTAGCAGGGGTGGGGGCCTGTGGCATGGCCACATGTGGTCCTCTAGGTCCTCAAGTGTGGCCTTTTGACGGAATCTGCCTCACTGCCTAACTTGTTTAGAGATCTAATCAGCTCCCAAGGATTTAATGATCTCTGTGGAGACAACTCCCAGCTTTACCCATCAGCCCAGAATTCTTTTCTGAGTCCTGCTCTCCCATCACCAACTGCCTTCTGAATTTCTCAGACTCAACATGGCACCAAACAGAACCCATCACCTCTCCCCCAAAACCCTGCCCTCCTGTCCAGTCTTCCCATTGCTGCTAAGGGCACTAACCACCCTCCCAGGCACTTCAGTCCACCCACAATGCCTCCTCATTTTAATCTGCCCTCCCCTCAGCTCCCGTGATGGCTTTCCTATAAAATACAAGGACGAAATGACCACATCATCTCCCTATTCAAGAAACTTCAGTGGCTCCCGATTGACCTTGATGATAAGACATAAACAATGAAAGCCCTTCCCCAACACGCCAGCCTTCTCACACTCACCCTTTCTTTACTCGCCTCCCCAGTAACGCCTACACGGGATGCTCCATTTTCCTGACACCATGCTTTTGTCTCAGCTGTTGTCCACACAACTCCTTCATCCTCAGCTTCCCTGGCCTCCTTCAATGCTCAGCTCAATCTCCCCTTCTGGAGGAAGCCTCTTTCCCCACTGACAGTGCCCCCATTTACACCACCTACGTCTCACAGGCACCTATTTCTTTACTTGTTTTCTTTGGCATCTGACCGTGAGGTCCTCGAGGGCAGGGGAAGGGTTCTTAGCATTCCTGGTCCCTAGGTCTTAGCATGGTACCCAGCACACAGCAGGTGCTTAATAAATGCTTACTGATTTGCTATGCCATGTTCTTGCTCCAACATAAAATATGTAAAAGGTATCTTCTTTTATCTGCAATTATTTGAAATATACTCTTCCACATTTCAAGAGAATCTGAGTCATAACTAGGAATCTCAGAGATCATCCACTGAGACTGACTTCTTTTACAGAAGAGAGGAAACTGATACCAAGACAGACGAAAGGCCCAATAACAGTTTTGTAAGTGGCTGCTCCCGGTTTCAAAACCAGGGCCTTTTAACTGTACGTTTCTTTCTGTCACACTATACTCCCTGTTTCCTACTAAGGCAGAAAAGGATCTCCCACAATTAGAATCTTTGACAAAGTTTGCAACAAAAAGCGAGTTTGAAGGTTAATTCTGAGAATTAACTGAAACATTCTGTTAACCGCAACAAAAAAAAATTTCCCAAGATTCTGGTTAATCGAGGTATAATTCAGCATACAGAAGGAGGGCACATATTTCCAAACCAAATTAACTCTGTTCTCTTAATAGATAAAATTCTCCCCTAGGAATAAGTTGTTTTCCCTCATCATCTCTCTCTGATGCATAGCGCCATGGCCTCCTCTACTAGACAGTAAGCCCTGGGAGGGCAAGGACTGTATCTTACTTATGTGCATTTCCTCTAGTAATTAGCAGTGTGAATCAGAGTGTCTGTTGAATGGTCATTTTATCTTCCAGAAAGATACCCAATGGCCTAAAGATCCACAGAACATGACAATGATTCAGAAGAACCAAAAAGCAGTTGCCGACTTGAATAAGGCACCTGGAGGGAGTGCAGAAAATATTCTCTATGATATATCAAGTCACAAACCAGGAGGGACAAGCATAAACGAAAAGCGTGGCACCTTCTCCTTTTGCTTTGATGAGACCAAATTTGGGAGAATGCCGTATTTCAAATAACTTCACTGTTGCGTCAGGGAGGTGGATTCAGCCCCTAGCAAAGGGTGTTCTGCGGAGCCTTGCTGTCCCACACCACAGGCAAAGAGGCCGCAGGACGACAGAAGCTGAAACCAGAGACAAGGACAAAAAGGAAAGCTCACCCACTGGGTAGACAATGAGTGTAGGATGGAAAAGGTGGCTTCTTATTGGTCAAAAAAATACTTTGGTAAAAAATGTTTTCTGTTGGTTTTTCTCAGAAAAACATATACAAAATAATGGATCCATCTATGTTTTTTCTACTTCACCTTTTTTAAGGGGACATTAATGATCAGATAACTGAATAAAACTGGAAAGACCAACCAAGCAAGAAAGCCATAAATAACTGAGGCACAGACTTCAGATACAGAAGAAAAACAAATATGGGGGAGGCATCTCTCCACAGGAGATTGACCTCTTGGCTCTCTTCGCCATCTTGTCTCAGAGGAAGAAGGTGCCTGCCCTGTGCTAGAGCTGACCCTTCACTGGGCCCATGCCAGCTCTTCCAGAACCTTCCTCTGTCATCCTCCCTCTCCCTCGATTTCTCCTCTGCTGGTTCATTTCCTGCTACCTACAAACATGAGGAAGTTGTGCAGCCTCAAAAACAAACACACACAACTGGATATACATACAGATACGTACATATGTGTGTGGAGGATGTACGTGTGTGTATGCCCCATACACATATGAGGAGTGACCTTCGGGGACCACCTCTTCCCTCCACCACACAGGGAGGGTATCAGGCCAGGCTAGGGTTATCTACAGTGACCTCCCTCAGCAATTTGCCTTCTGTTCTCTTTCTACCAAAGAGCTCTCTCCAAGGTCACCAATGACTTCTTAACTGCCCATTCTGATGGGCTTTTCTTGGTCCTTCTGCTCCTTGACCTTTGCCAAGCCTCTGACATTGCTGACCACTACCTTCACTTCTGGCTATACTGCCCCCGCCAGGTTCTCTGACTTGCCTGACCACTTGTTTCATCTCCTTTAGCGATTCTTCTTTCCCAATTCTTACACTACCTGTGGGTGCCCCCAAAGGCTCTATCTTCAGCCTTCCTTTCTTTTCTCTCTAAACTCTTTCCAATTTAATTCCTTTTTAAGGCTTTAATTATCAGTTTTATGCAAATGATTCCCCAGCTATATGGCTCTCGTATGATCAGCAGTTCTAAGGGGCATCCCTCCCTGCACCCTAAACAAAACCTGCGCTGCCTCCCCACATCCATGTTTTATTGAGGACACTGCCATCCTTCTAGGTGAGGCAGAGGATTGACAGGCTCCTGAAGAAATGAAGGCCTCCAGGTGCCGTCCTTCTGCCCTCTCTTACATTCATCCTCCAGGATCCCCCAGCACATCCTCTCAGCTGGACGACTGTAATACAGCTCACCTTCAACTCCTCATCTCTTCTTAAAGCACATAGCTTATGATGTTACTCCTGAATTAAAAAACCATCAGGGACTCCACTATCCCCAAGGATAAAATACAAATACCTTCAATTGGTACTGAGAGCCCACAATCTGTTTCTGACCTACTTTCAAAACCAGGATTATTTCATTTGATTTCCCTTCAAAAACTGGACCCCAACCAAATGAAGCTACTTCTTATCTCCTCAAACTCACCCCCTGCCTCTCTTGTGTGAGGTACACTCCATCTCCTCCCTTCAAGCTGAAGATAAGGCGTCCCCCCTCCCAGAAGTCTTCCCTAATCCCCCAGCCACAAAATTCTTGTGGCACTTTTCCTAGATCTCTCCCTGCACTCCATCATCTTCTGCCTCATATCATACTGATATGTGGGCAGATTCTATTCCCCCTTTAGACCATAAACTTCTTGCTACAAGGGCCTTCACTATCTTTTATCTTTATATCTGTATGCCCATCACATGACCTTATACACTGGTTTTTAATAAATGTTTGTTATGTGAAATTATTTCTGGTAATCTGAATGGAGTGTATGTTGTCAAATTTTTAAAACAGTTTCATGTTTCAGTAATATCATAAATATCACACAAAAAATTTAAAACTAAATCCTGGGGTTTTTGAAAGAGAAAAATATGAAGAGAAATAATTCCCCAAACACTGACTTAAATAAAGGAGAAAATGAAAACTGTTGTGAAGCATTGCAGGTGAGCTACCAGAACTATGACTTTCACTGGCTCTTCCCCATGCCTAGCAATCACCTCTCTCTCCTGGCTTCCTTCAAATCTACCCTGCCTTCCACAGGAAGCCTTTCTCCATCCCCTTTCATGCTAGTGCCTTCCCTCTGTGGATTTTCGCCAGTTTATCCTATCCATATTCTGTTTGTGCACAATTGTCTGCATAGTGGTTACCCCATGAGACTGTGAGCTCCTTGATAGAAGACACTGGTTTTTGCCTTTTTTTTCCTTTATCCCCAACACAGCCGAGTACCCTGCACATAACAGGCACTTAATAAATGTTTGTTGACCGATGACTGAACCAATCATTTTCCCACGTATTTATGACAAACAAGCATTCACATGCTTTTAAATAGGCCAGGCTGTTTGTAAAATTGTTGGCTTTGGAATTAGTAAATCTGAAAATAAAATAAGGATCTATTTTTAAAAATCAGTTTTCTGGTACTTGACACAATTTGCATACAGACATTGAAAATGATTTTTTTTTAAATTTTACTTAAAAAGATTCACTAAAGTTTTATTGAAAGCAAAGGGTTGGATTGTGTCAAGATGGCAGAATGAAAGAAGTGAAGGGGGCCAGGCTCCTCACAGGAGAAAATAACAAACAGGAACTAACAAAGAGAAGAAAAAGAATTAAAAACAGACATTAAGAAAGTAAAAACCAAACAAAATTTTGAAACGGTAACAGCAAATAGGGCAGACAATATTTTTAAATACTCTAGAATTGAATCAGCTAAAATACCAAGAGTAACAGATGATAAGGAGAAACCACACAAGATGTCCCAAGAGATGTTCTAGGATAGATAAGCAAGACATGTTGAAAAAAAAAAGAGAATTTGTACACAATTACAGACACAACGAATGTGTGATGACCAACTTTGATAGACTGGACTCTTCTCAGCAATGCAGTGATATAAGTCAATCCCAAAAGACGCATGATGGAGAGAAATATGTGCATCCAGAGAAAGAACTAGAAAGAACTAAGTTTATATCCAGGTGGAAGCAAAATACCTGATATTTTTCGTTCTCTTATTTGGTTTTATGTCCTCTTTACCATTTTTCATTCCAACTGGTACAATCCGTCCTTATAACCTGACCAATGTATAATGTGAAAGTATTTACAGATCCTATACTTGACTATAAGCCGCCATGGGGGATGGGGGGGAGGAGGGGAGGGAGGAGAACAAAATGTGAAATTCAAGGAATTGTGGAATTGAATCCTGCAAACTAAAAGGAAACAAACAAATTAATAAAGAATAAAGTACCAAAAAAAAAAAGAGAAAGAAGAAATAATGTAGGAAACGCCCAATGTGTAAAAGAGAAAATCCCAAAAGCAAAGAGCAAACTGAGTCTAGCAGAAAAAACCGCACACAATGCAGAACATCTAAACGCACAGCTCCAAAAGAATGGGAGGTAAATCATTAGATTTGTCAATACTATTACAAAAGTCTACAGATCTAAGCAACAGACCTAGGAAACAGAACACCATGCAGCAACTGTGAGATTATTGATGGCATCAAAAACTTGGAAAAGCAAAAGAATCTGGATACTACATTTCAAGAATTTACCAAAGAAAATCTCCCATAACTAGTAAATCCCCCATAACTAGTAATTCTCCATAACCAGTAATCCCCCATAACTAGTAATTCTTCATAACTAAGAATTCCCCATAACTAGTAAATCACCCCAAACTAGTAAATTCCCCATAACTAGAAAAACCAGTGAAATGCAAACATAATCCACAGGACATTCACAAAGATGTTACTGTCTACACATATCACATTTAAACTCTAATACAGTAACAAATATGGAAAAATTCTATAAGCTTCCAGAAGTATCAGCTTATTTAAGGAAAAACTATAAAGATCACAGCTGACTTTGGGGCAAAGAAGCTGTTGGAACGAATTCAAAATGAAGAATGCGATGGCTCTCTGGAAAAGCCAAAGGAAGGATATTAGGGGAAATTTAGGCAACTTATTGATTAAAAAATATTTATCAATAAAAACAAATTTTTATAAAAGATTTTTAAAAAGAATTACCAACCCACCTACCACAAAAACACATGTTTTATGAAGAGAGGATATGGATATTTAAAGATTCTGAAAATAAAAGGTATCTGAGACTCTGAAAATACAGAGACATAATTCATATAGGTCTCTGAACAAATGGGTTATCTAGCCAGAAAGATAAGTGATTAAAACAAGTAAAATAAAACAACTACTAACAAAATGGGAGCCCCAGAGCCTTTAGCTTCATTACACTGGCTAAATTACTAAGACTTATATTACTTACAACACAGCAATATACAATTACATTTAATATACCACATTTTGTTTGGCCATTTCCCAACTGATATGCATCTTCTTTGTTTACAATTCTTTCCCTGCACAAAAAGTGCTGCTACAAATATGGTGGTACATATGGGGCCTTCCTCTTTGCCATCGATCTTCTTAGGATACATGGTTAGGTATGAGTTCCATGTCAAAAGGAATGGACATTTTAGTCATTTCCTTTGTATAATTACAGACTGGTTCAATTTACAGCTCCACCAACAATGCACTGGTGTGCCCATCTTCCCACAACTCTTACAATAATAACTATACTCATCTTCTGCCATCTTTGCCTTTTTGCTGGGTGTGAGGTAAAACTTGAGGATTGTTTTGATTTATGTTGGCCCTTTGTCCCATTATGCACTGGAGGATGGCTTCTGATTTTACACATTTATGTTAGCTGCCTGTGTATTTTGGATATCAGACATTGGACAGAAAGATGTTTTTCCCAGTCAACTGAATCCCTCCTTATCCGAGTTGCATTAATTTTGTTCATGCAAAACTTGATAAAATGTAATCAAGATTATCTATTTCATCTTTTGCTGTTGTTCCTATCCCTTGTTTGGTTAAGAGTTTACCCCTTGCCCAGAGCCATCAAAGTTAAACGAATAGCTTCTCTTCTCATTTCTGTTAATAGCATAATCTTTAATATTCAGGTTAGATATCCATTTTGAATTTACTGTGTATAATAGTATAAGATTTGGTCTAGACCTACTTTCTACTATATTGCTTTCCAATTTTCCCAGCAATTTCTGTCAAAGAAGGAGTTTTTGTCCTAGTTCATGTGCATTTTCAGGTGTATTAGGTGTGCTTATTCCTTATTCTTCCTCACCTAGCCTGTTGCATTGATCTACTGCTTTATAATATAATTGGAGATCTGGAAGTGCTCGTCTTCCTGCTTTTTTCATTTTTCTCATCTACATTCTAGATCCTGCACACCCCCAAATAAATGTTGCCTATTGAGATATTACTCTTGATTCCCCTTTTCACATAAGGAAACTGAGGCAAAAGGGGCTGACTTGGCCAGGGTCACATAGCTTGTAAATATCTGAGGTAGAATTTGAACCCAGATCTTCCTGAAGTCAGATCTAGCCCTCTCCACTCTTAATAACTATCTCTACAAGCCAGTGAAGATATTCTGATGGGACTTTACCCCCCCCCAAAAAAAAATTAAAAAAGGAAAAATGGACACAAATGCACAAAAATAGTCATAGCTGTTCTACTAGTAATAGCAAAAAAAAAAAAATCAGAAAAAACCTATATTCCAAAATTGAAGAATGGCCAAATCAATTATGGATTATTAATGTAAACAATATTAAAATGCCTTAAAATTCTAAATATTAAGCATACAAGAAAACAGGGGCCAATGTAAAGTGACACAGAATGAAATCAGCAGAATCAAAGCTTTATCAACATACACATGCACATACATGAAAGGCAGACCTGGCATAATGGAAACTGAGCAAAGGTCTCAGAGTTAGGAAGAGCTGCGTTCTAGTCCAGTGTCAGTCTAACAGTTATTAAGCATCTTGACTATAATCATAAAGTGGCCATGGTCCTTAAAGGGCCCTCTGGTCCGGCTAAGTGTCTGAGCCTCAACCTCTCTTTCTCCACCCTTCAATGAGGTGATCCTCCCTCCACTGGCAGAGACAGCAGTCCCACCAAGCGTTCTCATCATCTGTCATTATCAGTAATGTGCTTCTATACATTCTCCATAGGACTATCTAACACACCAGGGATTTTGTATTCATTCTTTTCATATTGTATGGATACCAATGTAGGGTCTGGGCTGCCCATTATCCCTCACTTTTGCTATAAGATCAGACCATCTCGTTTTCCATTTATACATGGTCTTTCACACCATGATGTATATGCGTGTTATCTTTGGAGATTTGCTACAAGCTCCTTATACCTGCTACATGTCTTCCTATGGTCTTTTGGCTAACTGACAACTCTTCTGAGATCTATGTTTCAAAATGTGAAACCACAGGGAATGACTGGAATAAAATTGGTGTTTGGGGGAAATAGGGGGTTTTCTTGCAGACAAGATCTTAAGATCTCTGAAACAACCACTTCACAAGTTCAGGTCAGCACAATCTCTTCTCTCATTCAATTCTGACTCACTATCTATAGAGTCGATCCAAGATACATTAGTGATTGACGAACTCAATGGGCAGCTAATACAATGGCAGATTGCTATGTGGGTAAGTGGTGTTCTTCCCCCCACTTGGGTTTTCCACTATGGATGGCCAGATGCCTGTAGGTCTCACTGAGCGGATGCTGTACTAGCCCATGTCTGATGGCATCATCAGCTTCCTCCCATCTATCAATCCCTTTTCACTCATATTATAACCACACTGGTCCACATCATTTTTTTCCTGGGTTTACTGTAAAAGCCTAACTTCTTTATAACTGCTTTCATTGATAAGGAGAATTCCAATGAGGATTTGGAACAATCACTCCATCAAATCACTGGTCAATGAATGAAGATCATTTTAACAATAAACTGGTTTTTATACACAGACACAGACACACAAACTTGACTCGAGCCTTCTAAGAAAGACATCCTGTTTTTCAAAATGATTAGAGGCAATACTGTGCTGTAAAATAAATACAGAGAAGCATGGAAAGCTTTTTATGAACTGATGCAAAGTGAAGAAAGCAGGGCCAAGAAAACAATATACACCCTAACAACAATTTAAGTGGGAATAACGACAAGACATCAAACAACTAAAAGCAAATGTAACAAAATTATCAAGTCAAATGGAAGTCAAATGAAGATACTTTCAAACTACTCCTTCATGGAGGTGGGAAGCATACAAGTTCACACGTGTTTTCAGACTTTCTCAATGTACTGATCAGTTGTGCTTTTTTTCCCCCCTCTTAAAAAAAATGCTATTTGTCATATGGAATCACTCTCAAGGAGGGGGAAGAGAAGGAAGAGGGATACATGAGATATCATGGTGATTTAAGAAACAGAAAACATCAATAAAGAAAAAATTTTTCAATGGTTAGAGGCAGAAATCCCTTTGGTGTCCCTGACAGCACGTCCCAGTGTTTAACTTTAGTGAAGAAGTCCTTCCTGAAGGGCCATGGGCCTCTCTCTTCCCCTCCTCTTGGTCTGGACCAAACCACTCTTTCATAAGGACAGCTTGGCCCTTCCAGGTATTTTTCAGCTTTCAGGCCAAGATGTGCAGGGTGTCTGATAAATGACACCACATGTTTGGAAAACAGAGTTAATGCCCAAAAGAACTAAACACTTCCTCTTCAAACTACGATGATGATGACTACAGCAGACTCATCAAAAACTCTCCACCTCTGAAGGCCAAAGTCCTGCCTTACAGCCTAGTTAGCTATCAATCGAGTGAGAGCTACAAAGAAAGAGGATCGCTATGGAAACTTCAGCAACATGCCCAACTATTTTACCTCACAGACATAATGTAGACATCTAAAAACTAGCTTTATGTGGGACCCTTTGTACTCCAGGTACCTCAAATCATTTTGCCTCACTAATGAGTAAAAAAAAACAAACTTGTACACTAACAGCCAGATGAAGACTCGGCACTATCACCCTATTTTAACAAAAGCGCTCACACAGTCTTGGGAGTTCATATAAGAAAAATAAGGGATGACAATTTGTGATTCATCCACTCTTTAAAAAATCAATTCATTTCCTCAACAGTTCAATTTGACTGTGCCAAGGTGAACATACAGTACCACATAAAGTAATTAAATAAACTTAGTAGTAGAAAACCAATGCAATAATTGTATGTATTTGTACCTTGGTTGATCTGAAAGAAAATTTCAAAAAATAATAATGGGTTTTATTAGTCAACCACTGTTACAACAAGGCCACTAGGGAGTTCCCTTTCTGCCATGGTAGCCACAAAGGAGGCAGTCCTAAAAAGGATGATATGCAAATAGATAGCAGTGACTTGACAAATATTAAGTAGATGAAGGGTAAAAGGTCCTCATTTTCCTGTTCCTTAGAAACAGGGATCTCAGTCTTCTTTTAGAATTGATTACTCTGAATCTGTCATTGCAAAAACAAGACATGCACTGTCATCATCTGTAATAAGATGTTTTCCTTTGAAAAGTAAAAATAGGCCCTAATTTTGCTACCAGAAAGATTCCTCTAAGTTTCAAATTTATTCTACTACGTCAAAAAACCCTGAAGACTAGAGACATCACAGTGCAAATGCTGAGCACACAAAGAGAAAATGGGAAAAGATTTCTGGATGAGAACTTTGTCGTGACTCAAGTCACAGCCGATGCAGGACTCAAAGCCTCGCTCGTCAGTCACATTCAGACAGCTCAAAGGGTTCTCGTTCCCTTGTTCTATCCCTTTCAGCCAACTGCTGAAATAACCTGTTTACCTCAGAAAGAGGAACATGAAGAAATTCCTCACATCTCTTTCAAGTTTATGTTTCGCTGCTGTCTTCTCCTTCCTGGTGTCTGACAGCAAATGGAACTAGCGTCTAAGAGCTTGCTTGACAATCGCTGTCCCACCAGTCCTCCATTTCCACATCTATGTGATGAGGGTGTGGGACTGGGCGATCTCTAAGGGTCCTGCTATCCTGAATGTCCAATGATGAGGGACTTGGCCTGCTGAGCTGTAAGGGCTTTACAAAGGTCTTTTTAGTTGAATTCTAACAAATGCTCCAGGACCCCAGGAAGCAGGAAAAGCGTCTCCTCGTGTCTGCTATGGAGCAAAAGGAGGATTTTTCTAGCTGAGAACTAGCCGTGCAACTCTGAGCACTTCCAAATATTTCTGGATCCAGAGCTGCACAATTATTTAAGATTAAGCTAGTCCCCTTGAGGAACTAGGAGGAAAGCTCTTGTATGCCGATGCACATATGGTCCTGGCTACTCCACTAGCCTGGCCTGCTCAGAGGGTCTCTTCAGAAGGAATAGTCGCTTTAGCTCAAATTGTACCTGGACCTTTTTCTTCCCACGTGTGATTCTACAGATGTGCAATGATATTCTTAAAATGTAAAATCCCAGCCATGAAAATGCGCATACCTGTGACACAAATGGTGCATTTTATAGACTGATATTGGTGTCAGCTGTACCCATTAATAACAGATGGGGGAAGAGTGAGGGATAATGGGGAAACGCAAGTGATGTAAAAACAAAAGTTATCAATAAAAATGTACTGTAAAAATAGGAATGCATGTACACAAACAGGCTCACTTTCCTCTCTGTCTTACATAGTCTATGCCCTTCAATGGAATGGGTCTGATGTGTGAGCACATGCTGCCCTCTCCTGGAGATCTAATTGCACCAGGCTTAATTACAGAATTTGACCTGAGTCATAAAGAAAAGTCAGGCTACACTGGCTGGGAAAAACACACAGAGGAGGGAGACATACAATTGTGGTGAGTCTTGCTGGAATGGGGAAGGCTTTGGGGACACAGAGTTTCTTGAACCTGTACCAAGTGGTCAAACATGGACATTTCCAAGAGTTCACTAAAGTGCTAAAGAACGCTCCTACCTTACACTGTGACCAGGCTCTGCAGTTCCCAAAGGACTTCTGCACACATCATTTCATTTGCTCCTCCCCACAAGGACACTCCCAAGGTCCACAGAGGCATCCCGACCTAGAGGGTTCTTACCAGTCCAAGAGCAAAGACTGGAGCATAACTCGAGGGCCGGCTCCTACAAGTGGGACAGACGCTCTTCCAAGAGAACTACTCACTGAATTCACTGAGCCATTTTCCCAATTTGTCCCATCAGGAAATTCTTTGTAACTTAATGCCCTCATGATACGTCTTGGGTACATTTCCTTGTTCTCTCCCAAGTGGACACAGGGAAAAAACAATCACATGCTCTGGATTAAATACTCATACTTCAAAATCGCTAAGCATTGAATTTTTAATGGAGGAAAAAAAAATTTTAGTTCCAATTTTGTTCTGACCAACTGAAATGTCTCAAAGTATTTTCCCAAGGTAGCATCAAAGCAAGGATTAATAACCTCTGCATTATGGGCCCTTTTGGATGTTTGGTAGAGTCTATGGACTTCTCAAAATGTTTTTAAATGCATAAAACAAAATACAGAGGATTAACAAAGAAAGCCAATTAATTATATCAAAATGCAGTTACTGAAATGTTAAAAAAAAAAAATCCGAATCCACAGACCCCAGGTTAAGAAACCCTGATTTAGAGGCAAGAACAGCAAGTCAGAACCAAGTAACTTTCTTCCAGAAATTTCCATTCGCTACCTTTCAACATACAAGCAGGGCTTTGGATGAAGAGCAGAGACTGCTTCTCCCCCCAGGTGCAGCACCTCTCCCTGAGGGCCGGCTGACCAGCTCCCCTGCTCTCACCATTCACAGTTCAGTTACTGCCTCCTCAGGCATTCTCTTTTTCCCATACAGGCAAATCCCTGTTAATCCTCTCCCTTTCTTCCCTCTGTCTTCCTTCCTTTGTTCCATTTGTGAGCCAAAAAATCACCTTAATTGTGGCTGATAAAAACAAGAGTAATGTTAGTGATAGGCTGGTAGCAAGGGGAACGCAAGCCACCGATTTCAAAATGAACTCAGGAAGCTCCGGATTCCGTGACCCAGGGGTCCAGCTGAGAAGCCCATCTCCTTCCTCAGCTTCCCTCAGCTGTTCTCCCACAAGCACCAGAGCTCAAGGAGATCACCTTTGTTTCTCTCCTCCTTTCCCCTTCTTTATTTAATTCTCACATCTTCCAATCTTCTTCTGCTGCTGTCCTGGTACAGAGGCGGCCTAGGGTTCAGAGCAAGGCTTCTAAGAAGGCCAGTCAGCAGTCCAAGGACCAGGAGGGTGATGCTGAGCACCAGGGGATGAAGCCTTGGCCAAACCTTTCTGAGAGTGAAGGGCTTGGGTTCCATAGCCCACCAGCCACACAGGTCAAACCCCAGATCTTCTGAAGAGCCTTGTTTTCTCCTTTGTGTTTTAAATTAGAAATGTGTGGTGCTCTTTACTGGATACAATACGGGTCTATAGATTCAAGCACCTATGACACTAAAGGATTTGGGGGCTACCCTAGGAACCCTCAATGCTGCAGTTGTAGGAAAGGGCCCTCGCTTCACAGCCCAGCTCTGATATGCCCCTCTTTAGGCCTCAGCTTCCTCCTCAGTCAAACAGAAATAATGCTTATCTACCTCCCAGAGATACAAGGAAAGCACTCTGCATACCCCGCTTGGGTCTCAGACAGTTTTCTCATCTAAGACTTACCTGCCAAATCATGGATCTCATCCTCATCCCTATCCCTGAAGCAGGAAAGATGCTAAGATTCTCATCCTGTCATTTCCAAGGGAAAGTATATCCCCACGTTCCAGAATCATTTACAAACAAACTTTGGGAACAACAATGTTTTCACTGGGAACTCCCCCTGCCCACACAACTCCCAAGAAGCGCGGATCCCATTAAGCCCATGCCCTGGGCCCCTAAGACCCTAGGCCCCAGGCCGCTTGGCAGTCTTCCTCTTTCAGACTCAGCTCGGTGGGCCACCCTTCACATCAGGGCTCACACAGCCCACTCGATGCTGAGTGTGGCTTTCCCCCCCACCACATCAGAAAAGAGCCTGGCTCTGCTCAGCTCCAGATCCAAGGGTCCTGACTGGCAGGCCATGAGAACAGCTGACCGCACCGAGGAAGAAGCTTCATGCCATGGCCACAGCTTGTGGGGAAGGAGAACCGCAGGGAAAGCCTCCAATCAGACGATCTCTACTCTACCTTGAAGATGATCACAATGGGAATGTCTTCAGACAAGGTATTGTGCCGCAGGTAAAATCGGCCCTGCTTCACGGCAATGTTGGTCCTGCTCTTCTTTTCATGGGTCGAACTGCAAAGAAACAGAGGTTACTAAAAGGTGCTCACACCTAGGAGAAGTTATCCCTGTTTGTGTATCTTGGGGATTGTTCGTGTCAGTAACTATATGTAGCGGCAACAGAGGGCGAGAACTTGAGCTAGTGTCAGCTTCTTACACTGACCCCACACTCCCAGCTGTTCTCCAAGGTCTTCACCTTGTCTGGGCACAACGAGCCACCTCTCCATCTTCTGCCTAACTTCTCTTCCACTCACACCACCCACGCCCCACTACTGAGGCACAGCCTGACCCCCCAGACCTTCACAAATGGGTGCTGATTAAAACTAGCACTCACAGACTTAGGGCTACAAAGGATCCGGGCGGCTCTCCAGCTCAACCCCTTTATTTACCAAGTGGGGAGGCCAAGGCCCAAATGGAGAAAATGACTTGCCCAGAGTAAGTAAAATGGCAAAGGCAAGAGGTGAACTCATCTTCTGACTCCAAATCCAACAGCACTCTTTGGGCAACACTGCTGAATCACAAATGACTAACAACACACCAGGTTCTAAATCTGCACGTTTAAAACACTGGCAAAGCAAACACCTGCAGCTTCTAGTCGAGGCAAGGCCGAAGGGCACAGGAGCCAGTGAGGAGGCATGGAGATTCAAGTCCTGAACCTGTCAGTCATAAAGCCCCTTATCTAACGGCTGGGGTTTTTGGGTTTTCTAAAATCTCCCAGGTCCCTCCAAAAAGGACAATGTACTCCAGTCCCTGAGCGTGCATGGCCTAACCCATCAAAGCTCTGTGAGTGTGCCACAGAAGGAAGACGCTGCCGAATGAAGATGCCCTGCACACTGAGGCACGCCTGGTCCTCACACTGCCTGAGTGCACAATCCTCCAAAACGGCCTTTCAAACCACATCTCCCACGCCTTTCAATGAATTTAATTTTAAACTGCAATTCCTGATGATAAATTCTGACACAGAGCAAACAAAGACAGACATCTCTTTCTTTTCACTGTATTCTTGTTGTTGTTTGCTTGTTCTTCCCTTGGGTCCGACTCTCCACAATCTCATCTGGGGTTTTCTTGGCAGAGATACTAGAGTGGTTTGCCAATTCCTTCTCCAGCTCATTTTACATCAAAGTGACTTGCCCAGGGTCACACAGCTAGAAAACTGTCTTGAGATGGGATCTGAACTCACAAAGATGAGTGTTCCTGACTCTAGCCAACTAGCTGCCACTCTTTTCACCAAATAACATCCAGGAAACATGAGCTACATCTAAATCAAACATGGATATTCTTTTTTTTTTAAGATATTTTTATTGCCACATATATATTTCTATTTTTTTTCAAAATATTAATTTGTTTCCAGTTTTCAACATTCACTTCCATAAGTTTTAAATTTTCTCCCCCTTTCTCCCCCAAATATAGATATTCTAACTAAGACAATCTAAAGGAAGGATCACCAACATTTCCTAGAAGATGGGGAGACTCGCCAGACATTCCTTACCTGGTGACAGAGGCCCCGACGGTGCCTTTTCTGTCAGCTTCCACAATGATTCTGTTTTTCGATAACTGCTCCTGAATGAGAATGACCTTCTCCACTCCTTTGACGATGAAGTATCCACCTGCCCCCAAAAGACAAGGTCAACCGCTCCTCAGCCCACCTGCCAGCTGCACCGTGTGTCCGAGTCACAGGAAAGGTTAACAAGTCAGCATGGTGCACAGCAGCTCTGCCACCATTCTGAGGACGGAGCTCTGCAGGGCCCAGACGCCCCCCTGGGGTCCCACCCACACGTCAGGGCCCAGCTGCACCCGAGCCAGCTTTCTGAGCAGCAGCTCCTCCCTTCTGGGCAGAACAAGTGGTGCCTCCTGATGGGATCTGATGTCACATTCACCTCCTACATCATGATGTCACTATAGCTCCCACCTAATGAAATCTACGCAACAGCATTTCCTGCCAACATCTTTGGGGGCTCTGCATCAACGTATTCAAATCAGAACAAGATGAAGGCAATCATAAAAAGAAAACTAATCAGTGAAAAAGGGCTAAATGAATTAAGAGAAAGTCTAAAATGCTGAGTCTGAGACATTAAAACAAAACACCACTCCCCTTGAAAAGAACATAGAATTTTGAACACTATGTCCATTTAAAGAATGTCAACACATTTCCTCCTTTCATTTGTATTTGGAAATGGTTTCTAGCCCTTCTATTTAACATTTTTCAATCTAGGCTAGAAAAAAAACAATTTTTGTGGGATCAGTTTTCGTTTTGTTTAAGAGCACCAAAAGATAAAGAAAAGAGACTGAGAATAAAACATTTGGGTCACTAAAACTGTATTCATGAAGGAAAAAAATAACAGATCAAGCCATTAGATTTTTTAAGAGTATATAAATACTGAGCCAATCTTCAAAATACCCTGTGGATGTGCTTACTATCATTCAATGAATGACACATGGAGATAAGTGTGTATGGTAAACTCAAAAGCTTGAGGTTTGAGGTACTTTCAGAAAACATGTTACAATTCTTTTTAAACTGGAAGATATCTCACACCCCAGCAAAATGGTAAAGATGACAAAAGGCAAGAATGGTCGACGTTGTAAAGACTGCAAGAAGACAGGCACACTAATGCATTGCTGGTGGAGTTGAAGACTGGTACAACCATTTTGGAAAGCAATCTGGAATTATGCAAACAAAGTGACCAAAATGTCCATGCCCTTTGACCCGGAGACTCCACTGGGCACATACACCAAGCAGGTCCCTGATACCAAACTATTTATAATAACACTTGTTGAGATAGTAAAGAATTGGAATCAAGGCAGATGTCCTTCAACTGGGGAATAACTAAACAAACTAAGGTACAAGAATGTCATGTAATCTCAGTGGGCAATAAGAAATGATGAGTGTGAGGAATGTAGAAAGACCTCCATGAACAAATGCAAGATGTAGTAAGCAGAGCCAGGAAAACATCAGACACAATGGTTAAGACGATATAAATGGAAAGAACAACCCTTTCCCCCCAACCCCCGCCCCCGCCCCACACACACTCTCTCTCTCTCTCTCCCCCCCCCCCATCTCACCCCTTTGCAGAGGCAGGATTCAACGATTGCTGCACATATTTTCAGACTACTCTGATGTATTAATTAGTTTTGTTAATTTTGTTTCCTCTTCCTTTTCTTATCTCTTTTGTCTTTAAAAAATATCATTTGTTATATGGAGTGGTGATGCAATAAAACAAAAGATATCAATAAAAATGTATTTTAGAAGACAGAAAAAGCTGGAATAGCGATGGGAGGAATTCAGGGAATGAAAACATACCTGGATCTAAGGGGCACTCGTTGAGTTTGGCAAACTCGGCCGGGGTCTTCCCCGTGAGGACACAGTTTGAGCTCCGAAGCATAATGGGCATCCTATTTTCAGGAAAGAAAAGAGCTATCACACCACACAGGATTGTTTGCAAAATACAATAATTCTCAAAGACAAATGACCATAAAAGGATTGAGAGCAAACAAAAAATTCAACTTCTTAAACAACTGCTAAATCATGATTTAAAAATTCCAAGATCATCCTCAGAAAAGAAATGAAAATCCTTTCACCCTCCTCTGTTCTAATCCATAATACAGGCTTCACTCTCTTCAAAATAGTGCGTCAAATCAATGTTTTTTTTAATACAGCAATTAAGTATTTATTGAAATATCCCAAAAGAAGTCTAGAATATCTGCAAAAGTTTTCAGCTAAAATGAGCACAGTTTCTGTCTTAATTGTGTTTTCTCATTTTCCTGGATTGCTGGGGGGAGAGGAGCAAAGTAATATCCACGTAAGCAGGGAGCATTATCCCCCAAAGAGATTCCAACCCCCCCCAAAAAAGAATAGGATTCTTTGCACAAAGGAAGGCAGACCAGATACAAAAAAAACCCAAAATAACAAAAAAAACAAAGTTCCCTATTGTTACTCATTCCCTAATTAACATGGGAATACATTTAACAGAATCATCTTAGAGGTGGGTCTGGCCTTTGGGAAAATCAGCATTGAGCTCACTCTCCTTAGGATGCTTCTCAAAGCACACAGACAGGCCCAATTCAGGGCCCAGCTTTGGCCCAGCTGCATTTAGTTGCTGACACCACAACCAAGAAGCCAGGACTGCTGGAAACATTTTCTTGTCCTTGCATCTTATATCAAAGAACAGCCCCATAAACTGCCTGGGTCAAACTGACCATCTTCCACATACAAGATCATTTTAATCCAAAAGATATCAGACACTGCAAGGAAATGCTGTTTGTCTAGGGCCACTATCAAGAGATACTCTGTGTGCCTGAAGAACAGATGAGCTGACACCAGCCATCTGACAAGCATTTATTAAGTGCCAACCAGGTTCAGTACTGGAGGTAAAGTCCTGATTTCAGGGAGTAAAGCAATGAGTCAGGAACACAGACCAAAAGGCAAGGCAGCAGCTCTCTTCACCGTCCTGGCATCTAACCTCCCCTTTCCAATGGCCTTCCCTGGTTTTCTGTCACCAACTCCACTGTCTTCTCCCTGTTTTCAGAAGCATCATGCCTGCGTCACCAATGGCAAGGGGTAAAGTCACCCAGAAAGACAGAGATGTCCTTGGCATGTACCAGACACAGCTGAGCTCTCACTTCAGCTCCAAAAGGCCCTCCCCATACAGACTAAGCTTGTTCTTTTTATTGTAAAATGTATCGTAAAATGGGATGGAGAACAAGGAAAATCCAACCGTTCTCTCTCGGGGTAATTATCTGCACATGACTCCAAATACCACCCAAAGCACTGGGATGGGAACCAGGAGGGCCAACCTGAGAACCCAGCACTGTGACCAAAGCTGACTCTCCTATTCCCACCAACGTCCTGCAGAAGGGCTCCCAGATGTTCTCAGCCTGAGGAAAGAAGCCTATAAAAGAGAATGATGATGCTAGTGGGGATAGGAGGGGATTCCCTACCTTGGCTTCCAAATAATCCTGCTTGAGGCACCAGGCAATCTGACAGCTAAGAATTACTCTGGGAGAGTAAAGAAAAGCTCACAGCAAAAACACATACAGCAATCTTCTGGCAAGGCTAGCCTTAGGAAAGCTTCTCGAAAGGCTTCTGTTACCTTGGTAATGCCAAGAACAGGTCAGAAGGCAGAATCTTTAACTTTCTACCTGTCATTTTAAATTTAGAACCACAGGAAATAAAATGGGCAGATGCGCGTGCACACACACACACTCTCACACACTTATCTCACCTGCCAATGGGTAAAGCATTCCGAATAATCCTCTGGCTGCCACGGGTATACTCGATATCCACTGTAATGGGAGCTGAGTACGTCATGTCTCGCAAACGGCACTGCAACAGAAAGGCAGAGCCCTGCATCACAGCCTTTCAGGGAAGGGAAGGCCTGATCGTGGCGCCTTGTCTCCAGCGCCCACAAGAAGGGAACTCGCATGTCATCTGCACCGATCCCACACTAACCCGATGACCTGCTACCCTGCTCTCTCCCAGACCCTGAAGTTAGACCAAGGACAGTGAGCACTGTCCCCACAGCCCATCTGGGCCCTGGAAGCCCGACAATGGAGCAAAAAAACAGAACCCTGCTAGCTTTTCCATGCAACACTCTTTAGTGATGGTGGGCACCGCTGAACCCATCCAAGATGGCCTTCCAACCGATTACTCTACAGGTCTTCCCACTCTTGTGTGTTCTTTGCAAATTGAAGTCATAGAAAATGATTCACTGAGCAAAGCTGGGAAAAATGGGGACTCAGGCTAAACAATCAAAAACCGAATCATGGGATAAGGGAGAGAGAAAGTTGTTATCCTATTGAACACACAAGCCTTGAGGACCGTCCTAGGCGTCTACAATCACATGACATAGATTGACACAAGTTCCAAATGTGATGACCAAGAAACAAGCCTGAGCATCCTATATCCTCATAACAGATGCAGACTCAGCCTTCTCCAAACACTCCAAGCCACATGGATCTGCCTTTGATCCGTGCCAAAAAAGGAGGCCGTAAAGCACTGAGTTTCATGTGTTTCCACAGTTTCCATAACTAGATTATCAGAGAGGGGACAAGGATCTTTGGGTGCATTAAAACACCCCAGCAGGGTACTCAGACACAGCTGAGAGCTGATAAACAGTTGGTGACGGCTCTGAGAGCAGATTTTTAAATAATGTCATTTTAAAATCTAAACTCTTTATCTTAAATGTGCTCCTAGTTAGCTGCTCATGCTACCTGGTTTGAGAAATGCTATGATCTAATGCTCTCTGGCTATTTAATAGGATCTTCAATATGTCCTTCCCTTGCTGTACAATCTAACTTTTTTTGACAGAAACCAGAACTAAGGTCAGTAAATTATTTTCATCCTGATGCACCTCACAGCTATAACCACTAGGTGGAGAACTTTCAGGGGAAGAATGGGATCTGTCCCCAGACAACAACCATTTCCAAACTCATGACTTACTTGGCTTGTACCCAGGAATTAAGAGGGACATAAAATCACTTTAATCCATCACCCTGACCACAAGAAACTGAAGAGAGTCAAACCAGGCAGCAGGACTCTGTGACTTCTCAAGGGTCCCTTTTAGCTCCAAAAACGAGACACCAGGAAAAAAAATCAGGAGGTCCTGTTAATTCCACAGGAAGCAGTTCAGTTCCGATGTAAGACAGTCTGCCCTTGGCAGAATGTGGGGCAGAGAACAGCCATATCACCATGAGCCAGGCTGACAGGAGAAGGGTGCAGAGATGGCTACGTGCTGGGCCCTCTGCAATGGGAGGCACACATTGATGGAGACAGCTGGGCTGAGGCTGGCGGCCCATGCCACCACGGAGCCTCTGGAGCTCAGAGCTGCAGCAGACTAGGCTAAGTCAGGGGTCTGCATCAACATGGCAAGCCCCCAGAAAGGCCCCAGGTCACCCTGGCTGGGAAGCAAGGCAAGGCTTCTAGTCTCAATTGGAACAAACACGTCCTAGTCACGTGCCCTTGGACAAGTAATTTCACCTGCCAAACAGGACAAAAATACTGTCTCTACACTTTTGGGTTTATGAAGAAAGTATTCTGTTAACTGTAATTCTACACAAATGGGAGCTATAATTATAGGCAGACGAGAATGGCAGCCCACAAAGCAAAAGCTTGGAACTGAAAATTCAGATGTCACGTGTTCAGGGAGAAATGAAAGGGCCGTTTGGCTGGAGCAGGAGGCCCGGGAAAAGATAACAGGGGACAGGCCTGGACCAGGTCCTGGAGGGTGGGCAGTGAGAGGCAGAGGAATAAAGAGCCCCCAGAGGTATGTTTTTTACCAAGGAGGAGATGCTCAATTCCATTCCACAAACATTTAGTGTGAAGCTCTGCACTTGTACAGAGAGAAAAGGAGCCTGTGCCCACAAGAAGCTTAAATTCTGCTGGGAATTAAAACATGAACGCAGATGAAACAGACAACAGCTTCGTGGGGCTTTATCCTTTATCCTTACACACAAATGCACAGATGGATGGCAGCCATCTTTGTCTCAGGGCACCCAGCAACACACACTCGGCCTGCTTCCTGCCCGCTCTGGCAGCCCAGGGGTCCGGGGGCAGGACCGAGGCTGCATCACATGGCCCCAGATTCAAGTCCTTATGCGAAAGGAGTCACAGGATCACAGATTTCATACTGGGGGGTCTTAGAAGTTACCTAACCCAAACCCCTGAGGCCCAGACAGTTAGAATATCAAAACGATATCCTCCTATGAATCGTAACAACACACAATGGACCAAACTAACCCAATGTCACCTAAAGCTCTGAGGGGGTTGAGGGAATAAACCAAGGGCTGGAATGAAGGAGCCAAGGTCTATTCCAAGGCTCAGCACAGACGTAAATATCAAAGGCCATGCAGGACAGAGGAAACAGCCTAACTCTAACCCAGAGGGTCTGGGTTCTAGACCGGGTTCCAACACTAACTAGCTGTGGAGCCACAGGAAAAGTCACTTAGCCCTCCCGAGACTCTGCCTCAGTTCCTTCATCTATAAAAGGAAGAAAACAAGAACTGCACTGCCCACTTATAAAGGCTATTGTGCCAAGTAAATGTGACTTAAACCGCTTAACTTATGCAAAAGAAAGCATGATGAAAAGCCCCCAAATCACAAGTCCAAAGAGAAGTGTGGCCTGAAGTGGTAAGAAAAGGCTTTCCTGGAGACAGACACACGCTGGGTCCTCCAAATGCAGAATGCAGCAGGGGAAAGAGCCCTGGCCTGACTCAGGAGACCTGGATTCGAATCTCGCCTCAGACACTTACTAGCTGGCTGATCTTGAGCTAATCAGTCAATTTCCCTGCACTTCCATTTTTGTAATGCGAATGTAAATTTGGAAGATCTTCCCTGCCCCTAGGCTAAAGTGCACCTGAAGCCTGGGATGGGAGGCTTGTTTTTCAGTAGATACTTCTTGATTGGCCAGTGAGTCAATAAGGTTGTTACATTCTCTGAGCCAGGAGAAGGCTATATAAGTCCTGATGTGTAGCTTTGTTTTGGGACTCACTTTGAGAAGTGTTCTGTGATTTGATCTTAATTCTGGGAAGCTGTTGTTGAGAGTCCCCCGGCTTTGAAAAACCCAGATGTGGAAACCCAGATGTTGACTGGGTATGAATGTAATGGTTGGACAGTTTGGAAATCTGTCTACTTGATCTGTTTCTCTGACTTGATAATTCTGTCTGTGTATTCTGAAGTTTGGGGTGCTGACCATTTTCCCCTGAACAAGGTAAACGATATATGTCTGACTGATTAAAGTAAGCTTGTTAACCCATTTTGAGTTGCTTTCCTTTATCAAAGCAGATCCAAGAACCTGTACTGGCAGCAAACCCTGAGGACGCCGGGGTGCTTGCTGCTACAATATTCCCATCTATAAAATGGGGGAAATGATATTCCTATAGTACACTGCAAACCTAAGACCACTATATGAATATATCATTATTTTGGTATGGAAAATGATACCCAGAGAGAAAAACACAAATCCAGGAGACATGGAAACAAAGAAGCTGATTTTGTTACAACTTCATGACATTTCACCCTGCTTGCCTCAGTTTCCTCATCTGTAAAATGAGCTGCAGAAGGCAATGGAAAATTCCTGCAGTATCTCTGCCAAGAAAACCCCAAATGGGGTCACAGAGAGACAGACATGACTGAAAGGATTGAACACCACCAGGTGACAGTTAGCACACACAATTTCAAACAAGAGGCAGTGTGGTGCAGAGGGCAGAGACCTTGCCCCCAGGTCAGGCAGGCCTACATCCCAGTTCTGGGTCCCTGAGCAAGCCCCTCACCTCAACGCTGCACACTGGTGGAAGTTCCTCCCTGGGAGCTCCCTACACCTAAGAAATCACAGGCCTAATCCCTTCCCATCCAAAAAAACCTAAATAAACAACATTGATTGGCTCCACCTACAATTTACTTGTTTTTATCTTTTATCCTCATTTTATAGCTGAATTTATGTTGACAGCTAAGTTTACCCTCTGAAAATGTGGGAGGAATTATCTGTGACTAAAAAGAAAAGCAGGTCCCCCGATTACCTCGTGAGGAGACACAGGCCTTGTCACATTGAAGCTTTCTTCAACGTCAGGGAGGCCCACGTAGATGTTAAGATATCTGAAAAGCAAATAAATCCAATATCAATTCTACTGGACATACTTGAAAAACTACCAGTCTATCTTCAAAAACGTGTTGGTTGTTCAAGTTTGAAATCTAAAGGGATAGCTTCAATGTGAGGTTTTCTCATTTACACAAATGGATTTATCCATCCCCTCAACAAACACGGGTTAACTCCTGTTAAGTGTCTTCTGGGGGAGAAGAGAAAGCAATAGTTTAAAAAAAGAGCCGGGTTTGAATTAACTTGGAGGGTGCATGATATCAAGGTATTCCTCTTGAACGAATTTACAACTTTCTATAAAAACATGGCAAGTAGAAGTCCTGTACTAGAAATGATCATGCTAAGTACTTACCAGACCCTCTACTGGCCACTGGACTAATTTCTGTTAGTTTCAAAGACCAAGCAAATCGTACTTGTCCTTTTTCAATACAGAGTTCAGTCTAAGAACTTTGAAATCGGTCATTTACCAAACCAACTAAAAGGTTAAAGAAGATGCGGCTACTGTGTTTTTTAGTGGTTGGAATAATCTATTTAACAGCAGCTGTTTCTTAAAGGAACAGACTGTACAAAATAGCAAACTTTCCCTTACTTTAAGTACCACATGGGGTCAGCATCACTGGTGACCTTTTCATTGGCTTTCATGATCTTCTTTATCTACAGGCAAGATGAAATGATGGAAAGAAATCTCAGTCTTAACAGGTAACTCTCACCGCCCCTCCCTTCCCACCCATCCCCACCCCTGTTTCTAGCCCCAGACTCAGCATACTCACCTCTACATTGATGAAATAGTTGAAGGAGTCGATATGTTGCTTCACAAGGCCTTTCACCTACAGGGATCAGGAAAAAGCCCCAGGATCAGCTCCAAAAGATAAAATCTGCCACTGAGCCTTAGCCATCATAAGATGTCAAACTTGCCTCAAGATAAAGCTTTTGGAAAAGCTCCACATTCTGCTCAGTAAAAGCATAGCATTGTGGCTAAAATCTGTGTTTTATACCATCAGAAATCATCCAGTTGAGAGCATTGAAAGGCCCACAGAAGACCTTGTGCTGGTCCATGCCCAGGTGAAGGCCAAGGACTGCTGACCCTGTGTTCATAAGCCCACTCTCTCTCTACTTGAGACACCTGATTTGCACCTCACTTGTCTCCCACTTGGCAAAGAACAGCTCCCCCAGCTCACTGTGGCCTGATGGGTCAGATAGCTTGGACTTAATGAAGCTGGGGAAGCCAAAGCTTGAACAAGTATTAGGTGAGGAAGCTCACCTACCCTTCAAAGCAGCAGCAGAATGTAAGTTTCCCTAGTGTCTCTGTATTCCCAGCACTTCCCCACCACGGCAGGCCCTTAGCAAGTTCCCAATACATCCAATGTTTCACTGAGCCATAGCCATCCCTTTCGAATCCTTCTTGCAGGGCTTTTCATTCCAGTTCCACATCCACCACCCTCCTCCAAGTGCTTGGCTACTCTTCCAAGCAGTCTCCTCTCCACCTCCATCCTCTATTTTTCTGGGTCATCCTACACACCATAATCGGATTAATAGGACAAAACCCTCAATTTACACACATTGCTTCCAGCTCAAAAACACTGAAAGGCTCCCTACTGCCTTTAAGAAAGGTAAAGTCTAAATTTCTGGAAGTCAAGACTCTCAACAATCTGACCCTACTTACGTCTTCACCTCAGCCATCACTCTCCCCTCCCTGAGCGCAATTCTCCCACCAGGTCTTCATTAATACTGTGGGCATGGCACTGGCCCAACCTTGCACCAAAAGTCTCCACAGCCCCACACCAGTTACGCTCAAGGTAGGGAGAGAAGCACTAAACAGGAGTCGGAGAATTCAGGAAGGCCCACCACCGCTTCATCTCAGTCACTGCGTCTACCCCATCATGATGTTTCTATAAACACCACTGGCTCCAACCCAAATGGGACAGTCTTGTATTTTCTTACCTTTTCCCCAGCTCTCCAGTTACCAAATTCGACCCTTATTTCCAGGCCCAGATCTGAATCTCTACCCTCTACCAGATTTTCCACCAACACTGTTCCTCCTGTAAGTCTGTGGAGCAGACACTCATTATCTCTAGTATTTCTCATCTGGCCTTTAGAATATGTAACCTAAATTATCTTGACATATGCGGTCTGGCTCCCAAACTGGAACACAAGCCCCTACAGGCTAGGATCCAGGTCCCTTTCCTTTCTCGTGTCTCCATTGCTTAGCAATAGGCATGACACAGCACTCGTCAAACTACACCAATGACAAGGATTTACTATAAAAAGGAAAATCAAACGGACTTTTCTCATATAAGAACATGAGAATGAATATTAAATGTATGACACTAACCTTTAGAAATGCTGGAAGCAGCCTCCATTTTTCCTGTGAACCAAAACAGCAAGAATTAGAATTTGTATAAAATACGCCATTTAGTCTGAGATTTTCAGCTGTTATCACTACAAATAAGAATGACTGAACCATAAAAGAGCTAGGTCAGCACTATTAAAGTAATACCAGTCATTTCCTTCTCCTGTGGCATTGTCAGACAAGGGAGGTGCAGATGAGTGACTTTTTCAAAAAATGTGAAACTTACTCCTTTAAGCAACAAAACTATGTACATTTTAACTATTTTTATGTTAATTATTCTAAAATGTATCACACTTCCTGCCTTTTTAAAGGGGAATGAATCTATTTCACCCTTTTTGGGATGACTCAGGGGGATCAGATGAATTCCTTTGCCATGAAGGGATGCTGTGAGGAGCTCTGAAGGGCACAGGCCTGTCTGGTCCCATACTCACTAGCCCTCTACAGCACAATCTGAGGTCTGCTTTGCGGGGGGGCGGGGTTTCAGGCTTCCCTGGCAAGTTGAAACTGCTGTGGCTTCTTGTTGCCAATACACCTATTCTCAGGAACCTTCAGCTCCCTGTTCTGCTTGTCACCTTGTGACACAGTGACCAGACGCTGGCAAACCAAATCACTTGGTTTATGGAATTGGTGCTTCAGTCTGAGTCAAGAAAGAAACAGGACCTAAAGTATACAGAGATGAAATCTGTCCTGGCAGTGGTACATTGTTAAAGGCACAACAGAAATGTTTTTAAGATACTGCAAAGAAAGGAAGACACTAGAAAAATGGGGAAAAAACACAAACGGTCTTAGTGCCAAAGAGGTAACTAAGAAAACTCTGGCGATTACCAACCTCATGTCTCCTTCCTCATTTCTTGCAACCTTTATAAGAATAGTCTAAATATGTATTCAGAGCATCCCTGAAGAAAATATGATGAGAGAACAGATAGGCTGGGGTAGATTATCTTAGTCAATAAACATTTATGAACCAATGACTGTGTGCCAGGCCCTGTGCTCAAGTGCTGAGGACACAGAAAGAAGCACAAACAGTCCTTGCCCTCAAGGATCTCACACTCTAAGGGGAAGCAATGAGCAAATAACAATATACAAACAAGTTACATACAGGACAAACGGGAGGTAATTAAGAGAGAGAAGACACCGAAAATAAGGGAGACGGGGAGAGGCTTCCTGGAGAAGACGGGATTTTGGCAGGGACTTGGAAGAAGCCAGTAGGGAGAGATGAGAAGGGAGAGCATTCCTGGCATGGGGCGGGGAGGGGGGGGGGGGCAGCCAGAGAAAATGCCCAGAGCCAAGAGATGGAGAGACCACGAGAAGTGCAAATGACAAGACCCTTCAGTGCTTGTTGTTAATTATAACAGATTCAGCAAAACAAGATGTAGCCTCTCTGCCAAAAAGAAAGTGACCCAGTGGATGGAGGGCTGGGCCTGGAATTAAGATGTCCTCAGTTCAAATCTGCCCTCAAACACCGTACCAGCTGTGTGACACTGAGCAAGTCACAAAATGGGGATAATAGCAGCACCCACCTCTCAGGCTTGTTGTGAGGACCCAAGGGGCTATTTGCTTTTTAAAACAGCCCTTAGCACAGTGCCTAGCACTTTTGGGAAAGATGGAAAGATACAAACTGTACAACAGAAGTCAGATGGATTCGAAGCTGGGTGAATGGGCAGAACAAAAGAGTATTTAATAAGGATTAAATGTAAAGTGTGTCCAAGGAGGGCTTTCTCTTCTACATTCTTTACAATCTCCTAGCCTCCTTTCAGTTGATTGCATCCCACTGGACCCATGTGTCACCAGTAACTGATCCATCCAGTTACAGCCCTGGTGTGTATGTTTTTTGGGAGGGCAGCTGGGGTTAAGTGACTTGCCCAAGGTCTCGTGGCTAGTATTAAGTGTCTGAGGCTGCATTTGAATTCAGGTCCTCCTGACTCCAGGGCTGGTGCTATGTGTTGACTTTAATAGGGTACTATGAGAATGAGAATAAAAAGGCTTTTCTAAAATGCCAGCACCTCCTAAGTAAGCCCTCCTCCACAATAATAGCTAACAGTTACTGTGTTCCAGGCACTCTGCAGATAATCGGTGTACTTAGTACTTAGAAGTACTCTGTCCTGGAGCAGCCCTCCCATTCCCCCCCCAATCAGAATCAGTCCCGGCTATGGTCTGTTTCATGAACATCATTACCGCTGTAATGGGTACATGTCCTCCTCCCCTGTAAAAGAACAAGACCCAGTTCCTTGTATCTGACTATCTGACTTTGTAACTGACTATCTGACCTTGTATCTGACGACTGACTAATGTGAGACTAATCTGAGGCTGCTGACTGACTAAGGTGAGACACACAAGTACAAGACGAGAGAGGCACAAAGCAGTTTAGTGGAAATATCTCCAGGCTTCATGTACTGAACGTTCAATGTCTGCTCCAACAACTGACTTATTACAACAGGTTTAACACCCTCTACTCTGTGATCTTATCAAGAGCCTGGCCAGCAGCCCGCCCCCCTCCACTGACTGCCTCACGTGGCTGTGCCTTACTTCATTCCCCACTTCCAGCCTTCTGTAAATCAATCTGTAAATCAATTCTGTGAGCACATCCTTGCTTTTGTGTTTGGAAGCAGCAAGGTGGCTCACTGGACAGAGCTCAGCCTGGAGTCTTCTAGAAGACCAGTTCAACTCTGGTCTCAGATACTTAACTAGCTGTGTGACCCTGGGCAAGTCACTTCACTTTCTTCCTCTGTAAAATGGAGATAATAACAGCACCTACCTGCCAGCACTGTTTTGAGAATCAAAGATTATCTGCAAAGTTCTTACCACAGTGCCTGGAACATAGTAACTGTCAGCTATTATTGTGGTATGCGACTCCTCAGGGCTTAGCATGGTGCTTGGCATTTCAGAAGAGCCTTTTTATTCATCCATTCATTCTCAGAATACTCTATTAAAATCGACATACACACCAACTAGGGCTGTAACTAGATGGATCAGGTCTCCGGGTGACAGACACATGGGTCCAACGGGGTGCAATCAGCTGAAAGGAATCTAGGAGATTGTAAAGAACGTAGAAGAGAAAGCCCTCTTTGGCCATACTTTAAGTTTAATTCTCTAAATGAGAACTCCCCAAGCCTGAGGAAGATAAGCAGGTAAAACAATTCCCCACTACACACCTGAAACAAATTTTCTCCTCTTATGAACATCCTGTACAGGTTATTTTTGTATCCACATCTCCCTGAGAGGCAGAATAGTATAGTGGAGACAGCCTAGGAACCAGGAAAAGGCCGGGTTCAAAGGCTCCTGTCTCTGACCCTGAGTGTTGTGGCCTTAAAATCATTTTAAGCTCAATTCTCCAGTGCTACAAGTTGCAAGAAAGGGGTCAATCTACAGCGATAGTGGGAGCTCTCTCATGCAAGAGTTTCCTCTACCAGTGAAATCTCGGTTCAGGTCCTAGGGCAAGAAATCTTAACTAAACTTTGTCTCTCTCCCACGACCTAACACAGTATGCGCTAAAGGCTTATTGAGAGCCCCAACGTCGATTCGTTGAAGGAAAAGGAAGCTCAATGGTCTGCTTAAGGCCGAAACTCGGGGAGGAAAAGCAGAGAGAGAAAGCTGAACTGATCACGTTATTTTTCTTCCCCTGGCTCTACCAAGGAGAATGGCCCTCAGGCTGGGAAGCCCAGCAGGACGATCCTGGGGAAGCTGCAGCTCCCTCCCACAGAGCAGGACCAGGCAGCGCCGACGCCTCCAGCAGCTCCCAAGAAACTGACTCGGGACTGACAGCCCCGGGAAGAAACCTCGTGCGCAAAGACCGGCGCATGCGCAGCCCCAGCACCCACGCCAGCAAGGGCGGGGCGGAGAGCTCTGAGCATGCGCCGTAGGCACCGGAGCGCAGCCCCAGCTACAGTCCCCGACTAGCCCGGGAGCCCGAGGAAGGAACGCCCCCAAATAACACTCACGTCCCGGCGCCTTCCCCTCACTCACCTCCACTGTGGGAATGGGAGCGACCACTTGCTCTGGAGTCAGGTTCCCAAATTCCTCCGCTAGTACGTCCATGGCTCCCCGTCTCTGCCGCTACGCCCACCTCCTCAGCTTCTCCGCGACCCCAGCGGCGGCGGGCGGACCACCACGAGCGTGAACACCCGGCGGTGCGGCACCCAAACCCTTCCCCCTCCGGCTGTGCACCGCGCCTCCCGGCGGAAAGGTTCCGCCTGCTTTTTAGGGACCCTTCACTGGCAAGACCCGGATGTGTCTCTGGCGGAGCCCCGCCCCTGATGACGTCACGAGCCCCGCCTATCCCTGGGAGCTCGAGCGGAGGGGGAGAGAGTGGGGGAAAGGAGCTCTCCACGTGGCGTCCGAGTCTGGCGCTGGGCACCGCCTTTAGCGCATCCTTTTCCAAAATAACTTAGAGGAGAGTCTGATTCTTCTCCAAGGCCACCTCCTCCGGGAGGCCGTCCTTCCCGTCGTTCTCCCAGCTCTGCGGGATGGATCATTTCATTTATAGATATACACACACGCGTTTTACATGTATGCATACTTGCATAATGCATACGTGCATTATTATATATAAATATTATATTAAAAATATACAAATAAATACATACATATAAAATGGATAGAGCGCTGGATTTAGAGTCCGAAGTCCTGTGTTCAAATCCTGCCCCCAGGTGCACCATGGTGACCCTCCACAAGTCTCTTTTAAAATATGCACATATGTATAATGTATGCATATCTGTACTATAACATGTAGAGTGCATCACCTATAAGCTATATGTATATGTGATATGTGTGTGTTGCAGTATATGTCTAATACACGTGAGATATCTGTATATAATTTTGGTGTATGTAATACCATAGGGGTCGGGTAATATACATGTATGTGTACCTTATAATAAAGGTATAATGCATGTAAGATGTGTGTATAATGAGTTCATAACGTAGTATATCTCACATATACTACATGTGAGATATTTAAATATAGGGGTGTGTAATATTTCTGTAAGGTATATGTATATATGTAATATATACCTATTTTGTGAACATTTATGTATTTTATTATATACATGTTTTATAATATGTGTATACTGTTGTCAGGTGTGTGTATATATGTAACGTAATGTGTGTGAGATATGTTTAATATATAGCATATCATATGTATTCATATAATATATACTGTAGTATATATAAGATTTGGTATGTGGTATATGCACAACCCAGGTGATCCATGTGCATGTAATGTGTGTATACATATGATATAATATGTGGTACGTGTATTTTACACATATGTGTGTATTACTATCTCTGTGTAATGTGTGACATACACTATGTAACATGTGATATACATGTGTTTATATATATATATATATAAATTCCCCCATCTGTAGGGGGATGAAGGCATTGTACTCAGTTGCTTCTAAGCGGCTCCCTTGAAGGCAAAGTGGCATAGTAGATATCGAGAGACCTGAGTTCAAATCTAGCCTCACACACTTAATAACTGTGTGACCCTGGGTTAGTCATTTTAATGGGGGTGATAATAACACCCACTTCAAGCCTGACATTTAATAAATGTTTGTTGATTGATTGAAGACCGTGGAAATTTACTGTGCCGTGCTCTTTAAGCATCGTTTTGAAAATGTTTAGAAAAACAATGTTGCCATGAGGTGTGCTTCAAAGGGCACACAGGAAACCACATCAGATTGCCTTCTTCAGCATGGGCCTAGGGTGAAATGATGAAGGAGACATCTTTCAATCCACAGCCTCCATTTTTGGGGCTCCCCTTGGTCTCCTTTGCCTCCCCCAAAGTTTGCCTTGTGCTCTCCGTCACAGTCTGACTTCCTAGAAATATCTGATCAACTCAGTCACAGCAAACGATGGATGATGGATAGTCCAACCAATATTTATCAAGGGCTCACCAATTCCTCACTGGAGCATACAGAAAGACTTGGTTCCTTTCCTCAAGTTGCTTCCAGTAATGATTACCCTCTAGGGTAGCTAGGTCCAAGTAGAATATGTAGTTGGGGCAAACAACCTTGAATATGGAATTTCAAGTATTAGTGAGCCCCTGGGGAGGTTTTTTCCCTGGGTATACTTAAACTCTTGAAATTCTACCAAGGAGAGCACCAAATACCAACCATTGAATCCAAGGGTCTGGGTAGGAAAAAGTATGAGTTCATTTCCCTCTCCTTCTATGGCTGGTTTAGAAAAAGGCTTTTGTTTAAAAGGACCTTGGATGACTCTAGAATTTCCTGGAGCTTTCCATCCTCATTGGCTTTCTTCCATGGGGCCCATTCCAACATCCTGAAGAGTTTCCCCATCAAACGGAAATCTCCGTTTAGGGAGATAAGAGGATGGAAACCTTCAACTCTCAATAAGACATCCATTTACTACAGAAATTCTCAAGACATCTGCAGATATTCTCTCCTCCCATAGAATCTAGGAACCCTGCAAAGGTTAAAGATGTCCTTGTGAAGCTTTGTCGGGATTGTGGGTCATTAATTCATCGAGAATAAACATTTAACAAGTGCCTCTTATGTGAGAGGCTAGGGTTAAGCATTGGGTGATAATCGCACACAGAAAGGTAAAGACAGTCCCTACTTTCAAAGAGCCTACATTTTCAAAGAGACAACATTTTAATGTTGTTCAGTCATTTCAGTCATGTCTGAGTCTCTGTGACCCCCTTTGGAGTTTTCTCAGCAAAGATACCAGAGTGGTTTTGCCATTTCCTTCTCCATCTCATTTAACAGATGAGGAAACTGAGACAAACAGGTTGAAGTGATTTAACCTTTCAGCCTCAGTTTCCTCAACTGTAAAATGATCATAATAATGGCACTTCCAGGGTGAGTGTGAGATCCAATGAGATAATAGATACAAAGTGCTCTGGAAATCTTAAATGTCTATGAAAATGCTAGTGCTTATTTTGATTCTTTCTTCTTGTCATTTCGATGCGATTTTATGCCTCAGTTACATTCTAATCTATTCCATGACTGTTGCATAATCTTGCATACTTGTGGCATCTTCTCTCCTGCTAATTAATGTCACTGAGGCAGCTCGGTGGTGGTGCCACAGTGCACAGAGCACTGAGCTTGGAGTCAAGAAGACCTGAGTTCAAATATGGCCTCAGACACTTACTGGCTGTGTGACCATGGGCAAATCACTTCACCCTGTTTGCCTCAGTTTCCTCATCTGTAAAATGAGCTGGAGAAGGAAATGCTCAAACTCTCCAGTATCTCTGCCAAAATAAACCCCAAGTGGGGTTACAGAGTCTGACACGGCTGAACAAGGGACAAAATTTGGCCAGGTCCAATAAGCCTTAGCCCCCATTCCTCCCCTGGGACATGGCCATACCTGGAATGTTCTTCCTCCTCACCTCTGCACCTTGGCACCCATTTGGGCCCAGCAAGGTTCACTCCAAGTTTCACCCACTACAAGAGTCTTTACTGATTTCTCCCTGGTCATTGAGTGTCCCCACCAGAGCCACCCCAACTATGGGCACCCAGCACAGATGAAACTGTAGCCTAGATCTGAGTCCCAAGTCCGGCCCTGTCTCCACCATCCCAAGCCCCAAAGCAGCGACATAAGTGATGAAAGTCACTTGGAAAACAGAACAGAAAGTGGGTGGGTCAGAGATGCAGAAGGAGACATACATCTGCAGACAGTCAAAGCATGGATGGTGTTTGTTTCATCATACTAATTGATTACAAGAGAAGCTTTTAATTTTTTTTAAACTGGGGGGTGAAAGCAAGGAAATGGGCTCGTGATTGTTATGGCCAAAAAGAAAGATAAAAGGGCCACTGAAGCTTTTTTTTTTTCTGGAGAGGGGAGGGCAGGGCAATTGGAGTTAAGTGACTTGTCCAAAGTCACACGGCTAGTATTAAGTGTCTCAGGTCAGATTTGAACTCGGGTCCTCCTGACTCCAGGGTCAGTGGTCTATTCATTGTGCCACCTAGCCACCCCCAAAGCTTTTTTCTTTTAATGGACAAAAGAGAACCAAGGGAAATTCAGAGGAAGACAGAGATAGCAGAACTACTTTGAAACTACATAATGAATTTATTACATTAGAAAGTGAACTCATTCCAAGTAGGGATCTTTTCAATCTGTTACCTGTATTCCTAACTAGCATAGTCAGTGCTTATATAAATGACTGATTGAAGACATTCTTTTTAAAAAACCAAGCTGTATATAATAGAGATTTAGAGATTCATATACAATCCTCCTTCTGTTCTTTTTAGTATATGGAAATGTCCACAATTCTTGGCATTTGTCAAGTACAGAATAACAAAAAATAACAAAAATAAATAAATAAAACAAAAAAATATTTTTTTTTAAGAACAGCAGAAGAACGTGGTGGACAGCAACAGGGAAATGGTGCCCTGATTAACCAGGGCTTAAAGTCCCTAAGGGTCAGCAGTATTGGATGAGTATATGAAAATCTCCCTCCCCCAATGAAACAGACACACCAGTCATTTTTAAAGTCAATGCTTTAATATTTAACTGAAAAAAAAATGTTGCCAGCTTGCATGGAACAGGTAGGTTCTTGCCAAAATTTTCAAAAACAGAATTTGTGTAATACATTAAAATATTAGTTTTACATTTAATAAACCTTGCATAGCAAAACATGACCATGTTAAGAAACTTTAAAACGGGAGCCAACATTTAAGCAGCCTTAGGATGAATGGCATCCAGGAAGATGGGGACTGAGACAAAGCAAGTTGCCTAAATCCAGAGACAAATTCATTTTGTCACTTTTAAAAAATAAAATGCCCCTTTTTAAAAAATGTAATTTTTAAAAAGTGTAAATTGTTTTCTCTTGCAATATAAATTAAGTACATAAAAGAATCACAACTAGATTCAAACTTCATGGTAAAAACATGCTCTAATTTTATCTCCCTGTTTTAAACAGGATGGTCACTTCCTGGAAGAGATAAAATGTGATTTACTGGAGATGTACCCTCCAAGCCCTTAATGAGGGGGCAAAGAACAGGACAGAGAATGCAAGAAACACCAAGTTATATTCAGCACCTTACTGAATGGAAGATGTGCCAGGGAGAGGGTTGGCACAGTGCCTTGCTGTGCCCATGAACAGAGTTCCATTTGGACAACTGTCCAAATGTAGATGGCATATATATTTAATTGGTCATTCAGGGAGAAAATAAGGAAATATGCTTGGATTGGGGCATATAGAGATCAGAGATACCTCATTTTCTGCCATTTTCTTTCTTTTTCAAAATCATGAAGGAGTCATATCCCCAAATAGATGAGGGTGTTTTGGAGGGGAAGGGGACAGCAGTGGTGGTGGTGGTGGTGGTGGTGGTAGTGGGAAGGATAGAGACTTGAGAAGGGGGGAAATAACATAATAATTAAAGACCTCCCTTCTCACACATAAACAAGCCCCTAAGCTACAAAGAAGTATTTGTTCAATCAATTTAACTGTGCCCAATGGAGCCCAAGAAAATCACTCATCAAGAAATGGTTTTATACAAGAGGAGGGATACCCTCTGCCCCTTCCCAGGAGGCCTATCTTAATGCTGGTGCATTTCCCTGATTCTCACTGAAGACCAATACAAAATTCTGTAACATGCAGTTGTCTTTAAAAACCAAAGGTCTACAAGGGCCCAGCTTCTCAAAGTATTCTGAATATTAACAATAACAATAAATGAGACACAGAGTAAGTACATTAGTAGACAGGCATCAAGGTTAAGTGATACAGAAACTCAAGTTCATTTTATTTCTCTTTTCAGATGTAAAATTCACTTTTTAAAAAACAAAACAAAACAAAAACACAACCCAAGGTTTGCTGCTTGGCAACATCCCAGATCATCACCTGGGATTACACAGATCCTTTCCCTCTTTCTCTTTCTCTCCCAAGCAAACCTAATTTCCTGTAATCCAAGGCTACCTTTAAAAGGCACCATCTCTTCCATTTTTCTAGCTACCTTTAAAAGGCAACATCTCTTCCTTTTTTCTATCCAATTGCCTGAAATCTACAAGGAGCCTCTCGGCCAAAGCTCAGACACCAAAGGAAGTCATCTCCTTGCAGATTTTTCCATTGGTTGCACGTAAATGCAACTTTCAGCATAAATATTCTTAGAACCGATTGGTTTCTAATGAGCTACACCCTAGTAGATTTTCCAATGATGTCAAAACAACATGCCTTTCAATGATTTCCAGTAGGACACAAATACTGACAAGTGATTTTGTACTTGACAGGTAAACCTTTCCCCGGGAAGTGCTCAGATCCCGGAGAAGGGGGAAAGCCTATGGAAGCTTCTCCTACCGAGCAATAATAAAATCGAATTGCGTGTTTTAGCTACAATTGCCTTGACTTACTTCATTTTGCCAGTACATTTCGGCATCCCTTTAGTGACTGTCCTCACCGCTCTCTAATCCATAATCCTCTCAAAAGTTGTGCCAAAGTAAAAATTAGATTCTGTAAGGGTCAATTTAGGAGTGATAACACCTGGCCTAGGAATCTGGGTAGTTAAGACCAATATTAATGCTATTAGGATCACGGGATGGAGGACACCTTAACAAAAACATCACTTACAGGTGATATAATCCATTACAAATTGTTTCCTGTCCTTCAGATGTCTCTCTTTAAAAAAAAAAAACAAAAAAAACACCACAGTTTTCTTCCAATAAATTTTCAAAGACGGACAGAATGTGTGGGGCAAGGCATGTGACAGACATATGCCCTGTAATTAGCTCGAAAGGAGTTACACAGATCCCAGGTAACCCTGAAAGGCAGACAGGGCTACAGGGAATATGTCACAGTCCTTGTAATGAGTGCTTTAGGAAAGAACCGGGCTCTGATGTTCGCACGTGACCAGTCCTCTTTCCAATACCAGCTCACTACTAGTTGCTGGAAGGGTCAGTTCCTGCTGTCCTACCTCCCTCCTCAATGAAGAGGAGTTTTCGGAGAATATTTGCATAAAAGGGTCCGTACACTTGTTTATTAAGGTTTACAATGGTTGCATACTGAGAGCCCAGAGTCTCCAGCTCAGACTGGATAATGGTGAGGCCCCCGGGTATAGGAGGCATGCATTTCTGATGGCTTGGAAGACTAAGTAGACTCTTCATATACAGATGAATTCGTTTATCTGAAACAATAAATGCAGAAAGCTCTGTGAGTGAGGGAAGCAGTTATGCCTTATAGCACCATGGATTTAAAATTGGGAGAGACCTTAGAAATAATCAAATACAAGAACATCATTTTGCAGATGAGGAGACTAAGGCCCTAAAACTTCAGTGACCTAGAATCACAGACACAGAGCTGGAAGGGACCTTAGAAGTCACTAAGTCTAATCTCCTCATTTTACAGATAAGGAAACTGAGGTCCAGAGTTTTTTCCCCAGGGTCACACAGCAAAGGTCAAAGGTGAGATATCTTGATTCCAAGTCCAGGGCACTCTATCCACTCCTCCAGGAAACGTTATTTTTTTTTCCAGTAGAGGGGTGGGGATTTCTGTGGTCTTTTGTCTTGGAACCCCCAACATATAACAGTGTTTGGAACACAGCAAGTCTATATAGCAACTATTGACCAAGGAGGAAAAAATGAGATGCTTTTTTGTATGTTTTTAAGTACAAAAAGTAGTCCACAATACTTTTGGGAGAGGGCTGGTAGCAGGGAGAAACGTGGCTAGTCAATATACAATATCCATCCATCCATTCTGTCCATTAATTAATGGATACAGAGAGGGCATTTGCTATAGATTTCTCACACCCTGGTTGTGTGATCTGGGCAAGCCACCATATTTCTAGTCTTAGGGATGGTCAGTTTCTGACTTTGAAAAATCAACAGATTCCATCCAGATAACTACTTTATTTCCATGGGGAAAAAATGACATTGCAAATGGAATACTGTAAAATTCCAACTGAATTCACCAGTTTTCAAAGCACAAAGCCCTGTCTTTGCAAAACTCAGCTTTCCTGGGATCCATCAATCTTCCCCTTTTCCAGTGTATTCAGTTTCTTTTCCTCTACACACACACACACACACACACACACACACACACACACACACACAC
>NW_027185720.1:7509533-7511360 GCF_028583685.1 Petaurus breviceps papuanus | reverse complement strand
ACACACACACACACACACACACACACACACACACACACACACACACTCACACTCACACTCACACTCACACAAATACAATGATTTCTATCTTGATGAGAACATTGAATTTGACAGGTGATGTGTGTGTGACCTGCTGGAGAAGTCCATGTGGAGTCAGGATGAGATGGATTTCAATCCCACCTCCGTTATTAACTAGCTGTGTAACCCGTCTCAGAGCCTCAGTTTCCCCATCTGTAAACGAAAGGTCAGATCAGATGACCTCTCAATCCCATTGTTTTCTCATCCACACTCATGATCCTGGCTGGAAAGCATAAAAGGAAATTCCTGGGATCACAGGGCTTGAACTGGGAAGGCCCCAAGAGATCAAAGTACCACAATGAATGAATGGCAAAGACTGGCACTGAAACCAGTTCCTCACACTCTTGATCTGATGCTTGTGCCACTAACCCACATCCAATTAGTTAAACAAGCACCAACTAAGAGTAAGGAACTAAGGAGACAAAGGGGAAAAAAAAACACCAAAAAACCAGTCTCTGCCCTCAAGAAGCTGAAATTGTATACAATCAAACCATGCTTGGTAGCATTTATTAAGCACCTAACCTATGGCATACCAGGCACCAGAAATCCTGCCCTTGAAGAGATTACATCCCACAACCCACTTCTCTTGCCTTCAGTTCCCCTAAACCTGAATGCACAGGGACACAGGCTTAGAAGCTGTTCCTAGGAGACAAGCCTGGGGCTGCTCCAAGTCCACAGGCATCTAGCCAGACTTTTTTGGAACAAAGATCCAGCTTATGGGGCTGAATGGGAAATCCAAGATCACAGAGTAAGGTGGATATGGTTTTCTTTTGGAGCCCAAGGACCAGGATAAGAGAGTGATACGCATCCAAGATCCTGCAAATGGCCAAGGCAGGGAGTGCCCGCTCACTGGCAATGTCTCGTGGCTTCTTCAAGTGTCCCCAAAAGGGACAAAAAGACCATTTGGGGGAACCCTAAGGAACTGTGATTTCATCAGTAGAAGAGTGACCTCTATGGATACAGATCAACAAGTCTATGCCTTAATAATAATGGTAATCAGCAATAATGTAATGGTAGGGGTCCACACTTCAAGAAACTTCAAGTCATAACCTTCAATCAACCAAAGGCATTTAACTAGGTACAAATGACTTTAATCAATCTTGAAAATCATTGGTGGAGATGAAATGATACTACTCTGGAAGGATACTGGGAGTGGTGGAAGACACTCAGTCGTGCCTTGTGGGGGCAGTGGAGAAGGAAGCAAGCCAATGTGGGAGCCAAGCATTCAAATGGTTCCACCCAGATCCCCAAAAGCCCAGACTCACTGATCAGGGAGCAGATGGGGTTGCCCTCGGCGATGCTGGAGAGCTGACCTATGAGATTGGCCTGAATCTCAGGACTCAGTGTGGATAAGCCTCTCTCTGCCAGGGACTTGTTGACTTCCGCACAAGTCTGGAGGCCTATGGAATTCAAGGCCTCCTGGAGGTTAAAAGTCCTTTTTGGGGTTGGGGGGGAGGGAAGATAGCAAAGAGAATGGAAGGGGGAGGAAGAGAGGAGCCAAGGTAAATAGAGGGAGGGAGAGAGGGAAGGACAGAAGGAGAAAAGAGGGAAGAGAGGAGAGGTAGATGGAGAGAGGAAGAGGAGGAGAAGAAGAAGAGAGGAAGAGGAAGGAGGAGGAAGAGAAGGAGAAAGAAGGAGAAGAAAGAGGAAGACAAGGAGAGAGGAGGGAGAAGCAAAGGGGAATGAGAGTGGCAGAGAGGAAGAGAAGAAGGAAGGAGGAGGAGGGAGGAGAGAGGGGGAGCAGGAGGA
>NW_027185720.1:7502640-7509523 GCF_028583685.1 Petaurus breviceps papuanus | reverse complement strand
AGAAGAAAGAGGAGGAAAAGGAGAAAGAGAAGGAGAAGAAAGAGGAGGAGGAGAGAGGAGGGAGAGAGAGAACGGGAAAGGGGAAGGAGAGGGGCAGAGAGGAAGAAGAGAAGAAGGAGGGAGGGGAAGGGAGGAGAAAGGGGAGAGTTAGGTTCACATATTATAACTGATCACTTTCCTTTTAAATTCCTCATTGCTTCTTCACCCACACTCCACACCTGATGATGATTCCATCCAGCTGTACAGACAGTGGATGGAATTCACCCTTTCCTCACCCAACACCCTTGCTTTTAGTAGGTTTAGCACCTTCTCCAAGGCAGTGTTCCCAGGATCACAGATCTAAAGACACAAGGTGCTTACAGGCCATTCAGTCCAAAGGCTCTCATCTTACCTGCCAGGATGCTGAGACCCATCAGCTCTCGTGACTTGCCCAGGGTCACAGAGCCAAAGGCAGGACCTAACCTCAGGTGTTCTCAGCCCTCTCCCTCTGGTTCTGTGACTTCATTGGCACAAGGTGGGGACTCTGCTCCTCCAAATGCAGACTGGTATCTTCACCTCAGAGAGGTGTCTGGGGCCCTGCTCAGGACAGCACATCCAGCAGGACTCACAGCAAGAGCTAACATTCATAATGCTGTCAGGTTTTTGGAGCACTATGCATAGGTTATCCTAATTGATCCCTACAACATACATGTGGGTGAGGGGCTGTTATCATCCCCATTTTACAGATGAGGAAACTGAGGTGCACAGAGGCCAAGCCATTTGCCCAGGGACACACAGTTCTAAGTGTCTGAGGCAATATTCAAACTCAGCCCTCGCTCCTTTTCCAAGTCCAGCACTCTCTCTAGTATGCACCTCTGGGCACCACAGGGGGGTCTCGAACCCAGCTCTTCCTGACTCACAGGGTGCTCTGAGTTCACTGGGTCACATGGTGCCTCTTGGTATGAATAAAGACACATTAATAATGCCAATAACTGATGCTCATAGAGCATCACGGGATGCTATGATAAGGGCTCTAGAGCTGGAAGGGACCCTTGGGAGGTATGGAGTCCCAACCCCTTAAACAGATGGGGAAACTGGGACAAGATGAAGTGATTTATCCCAAGATCAAAGATTTAGAGCTGGGGCGGCTAGGTGGAGCAGTGAATAGAGCACTGGCCGTGGAGTCAGGAGGACCTGAGTTCAAATTTGACCTCGGACACCTAACACAAAAGCTAGCTGTGTGACCTTGGGCAATTCACTTAACCCCAATTGACCCTCCAAAAAAAAGGCAAAAAAAAAAATTTAGAGCCCTAAGGGGCCGGAGAAGGCCCAAGTCCAAAGCCTGAACAGCACTTTACATCTATTTTATTTTCTTTTAGGCCCACAACAAACTCCTGCTGTTGGTGATGCCATTTCATCCTCATTTTACAGAAAAGGGAACTGGGACAGAGAGAGGAATGGACATAATAGGCATTTAATGAATACCTGCTATGTGTTATGGGGTAAGAAAACTATACTGCGAGCCAGGAAGGGCCCTGAAGGGATATGCAAGTACCTGAGCGGGAGGGGAGATCAGTTCCTCTGACTCCACAGAGGGCAATGCTCCTGCCCTTATACCAAACTTGCCTCCCAATCAGCAAGCATTTATTAAGCACTAACTGTGTACTCTTCTGGGTGCCAGGATACAAAGAATGAAACAATCTCTACTCAAAAGCAATTTCCCTTCTATTAGGGGTAACATAGGCACTAAGGCAAAAAGGGAGAGAGGAGGGGACCCTGGGCAAAGATGGAGGTGCAACTGTCCTTTAGGATAACCCAACTCATGGCAGCTTTCTGTACCTTCTGGGGTTTTTTGGTTTGGTTTTGGTTTGGCTTCTGGCATTGTTCAGACAGCATAGTCGGGGATGAATTCTAACATCTTCATTCTAAGTGGAAACATGACATCTTCCTGGCACTAGCCCTCCCTTGGACAAGGGACAAGAACATCTCAGCCAGGGGTGGGGAAACTGGGGCCTCGAGGTCACATGTGGTCCTCTAGGTTCTCAAGTGTGGCCCTGTGACTAAATCCAAACTTCACAGAACAAATGCTTTTATGAAGGCTGAGGCTGCAGATACTCTACCCCAGCAAGCCTTGAGCAATATTAAAAGGCACGTAAGAACCTCCAAGTCGTGACAATCCCATTCAACAATCCCAGAGGGCTCGTGCTTTCCAAACTCCATAAAGAATGACAGGACAAAGTGAACCTACATTGGCTTCGAGAACTTACTCTTTCTTCATTCCTTCAAGTAAGACGGCGGAAATCCTTTTCAGTCGGTCTGAGAGCTCAGGCAAGCCTTCTATCACAGTGCCCACCATATTGGTGGTGATCAGTGACAGGCAGGCGATAACCTTCATTTGATTTAGCCTTTCTGTCAGTTCCTGAAGACGGGTTCCATCTGTCATTAGTGTCTGACCAATAAAAATAAAACAAAACCAAAATCATTAAAAAAAAAAAAAAGAGCCAAACCACCAACCCACAAGGCAGCCTCTAATCCAATTTCCTAGATTGGTAAGAGGTGAGGTTTAGATGTTTCCTCATATTAACTCAGGGAGGTTAAGACTTGCCCAAGACAGTGTGGTGTGATGGTTAGCACTGGATTTTCAGTTCAAATCTCACATGTAAAATTTAATTATAATATTTCTAGGATCTAGGGTGTTTCAAGGCTTAAATGAGATACTCGATGTAAAGTACCCTGGGAACTCTACAGATATGCTACACATCAACCAGATAATATTGCTGGAGGACGAAACTTTTCCACTTTCCAGTGCCTGCCCTGGGTCCCTGCAGTGATCTTTTGGAGAGTGCCTGTGTAGCCCATCCTATGGGGCCCAACCACCTCCTTTCCAGCCAACTTGCTGCTGGATATCCTTGCCCTCATCCCCCACGCCCTCACTTGCAGTCTAGAACCATCACTAAATCAACACTACCCTTGCTAACTCTACGAGATGCGTGTCCGTGCACACCCCTATGACTCCACTGACCATCTCAGTAATTTGACAAACCCAAATACGTTGTCTCCCTCCATTAGAATGTAGACCCTTTGAGGGTAGGGCCTGTCTTCCCTTCTGTTATTAGCATCCCCAAGACCTAACCCAGTGCCTAGTATACAGCAAGTACTTAATAAATGCTTCCATTCGTTACCGTTATCGTAACAAATGGAAGAGTTGGGGTGAAGGTTCCTACCTGCACCCAGGTGGCACCCAGCATTGACATTCTTCATGTTAGCATAATAATAAGAACAGCTTTTTAAGTTTAGGCTGTAAGATACCTGAGGGCAGGAACAATCTTTAACTTTCTGTGCATCCCAGAACCAGCCCATAGTAAGTGCTAAAAAAATACTTGCTGACTACTGATAGAAGCCTTACCTCTCATTTGTTTCCACAACTTTGCAAGCTAAGTAATTTAAGAATTGTTTTCTCTCTTTTACAGATGTGGAAACTGAAGGTGAGATAGAAGAAGTGAGTAACCCAGGGTCACTTAATCAAGCAATCGAAAGCCTTTAGGAAGGCCCTACTACATGCCTACCTGGTGCTGGGCTAGGTGCTGGGGAAACAAATGCAGACCTCCAACTCACACTGCCTGACTCTTACCCCTACCCAACCCTGCCTCTAATGCTGTGTTATACTTGCAATTATGACCTCATTTTAGAGGCACTGTAGTCTAGTAGGTAGGGTACTGGGCATGGAGTCAGCAAGAGCTGAGTTCAGATATCACCAAAGTCACAATACACAAAAGCTATAGACAATTCCCAGCTGTGTGACCCTGGGTGAGTCCCTTAACATCCCCTCCTCCCCACCTCAGTTTCCCTACCTCCCTCAGAGCAGGCCCAACAGCACCTTCCTATGGGATAGTGGGAGTCTCCTGGGGGAAAGTGTTTTATAACTAAACTTACTCAGCTGTTCTTAGGATCATCTGGCGCCCATTGCCCTGTTTTATGTACGGAGCTGAGCACGCTCCCAGGAACCAGAGGGTCAAAGGCAGCACACCCAGGGAGGTGCCTACCTCTGGCAACTCCTTCTTCCCATAATCCCAGTGCAGCAGCTTCAGGTAACTGTTATTCAGCACCGTGGTTGGGCTCAGGCTGGGGCTGGAGCCGCTGCCGGCCCCGGAACAGGAGGCATTTTCCGAAAGAGAAAATAATTCTTCATCGACCGATTCCTTTATCCATTCCTTCGTGACATCTAGGGCACCTGGAAGGGAATGGTCAGACAACATATGGAACGGGTTCTGCAAACAAAGTGCCAGAAGGATGTTCGTCACCATCACGGCCATCGCGACCGTCCCCAATCCCGCTGCTGTCATGACAGAACACAGGGGAGGCAGCTCAGTAAAGTCCGTGCCAGAGCTGGAGGTTTGGGGTTCGAATTCTGGCCTTTGCCTCTTTTGGGCCTCAGAGGTTCCTTCTAGCCCTAGATCTATGAATTTAGGAATGACAGTCATGGTTTATTACATGTCTACTACATGCAGGGGCCGCTAGATGGTGCCATAGTGCACAGGGCACCAGGCCTAGACTCAGAAAGACTCATTTTCATAAGTTCAAATCCAGTTTCAGACACTTACTGTGTGACCCTGGGCAAGTCACTTCACCCTGTTTGCCTCAGTTTCCTCATCTGTAAAATGAGCTAGAGAAGGAAATGGCAAACCACTCCAGTGTCTGCCAAGAAAACTCCAAATGGGTTCACGAAGGGTCAGACCCAACTGAACAACAAATAGCATGACCTGGCCCTAGCCGATCTCTTGGGCCTCACTGGACATCACTCCTTCTCCCATACTGGCCTTTTCTCTCTCTTCCTCCATTTCCTGAGTCCACACCCTTGCACTGGCCCTCCCTCCTCACCTGCAACTCAGAGAAGCCCTCTGTTCCTTCAAGAAACAGCTCAAGTCCCACTCTCACCATGAAACCTTGCTTGATCTCCCTGAATGTGAGCTCCCCTCCTCCCAAACTCCCTTGTCTTTACCTTGTATTTATTCTGTTTAGAATTAGTCTGTCTATAATTATATATGCACAGGTCATCTCCCTGGTAGAATGAAAGCTGTGTGAGAGCAGGCATGGCTTCATCCTTTCTCTTTAAATTACCGGTGTCTAGTATACTGGCAACACACAGTAGGTGCTTTAAAAGTCCTGGATGGGGGAAGCTAGGTGGTGCAGTGAATAAAGCACCAGACCTGAGTTCAAATTTTACCTCAGACATTTGACATAGACTAGCTGTGTGACCCTGGGCAAGTCACTTAGCCCCAATTGCTTCCCTTTCTCCCTCTCCAGGGGAAAAAAGTCCTGGATGAGTGATTATCTAAGGCTTAGATATCTTTAATAAAAGAATTTGCTCTGTGAAGTATGGATTCAGTCAAAGGGCTGCACTTGAGGACCTCAAGGCCACAGGTTCCCCACCCCTGAAAGCTACTGAAGGCACATAACAAAGTGCTGTTATATTTTATTATAGGACAGAGAAAAGTTTAGTCTTTTATCATAAGAACAAGGATTTAGAGCTAGAAGAGACATTGGGGCCATCTCACCCAACCCCTTCATTTTACAGATAAGGTCAAACGACCCAAGGTCAAAGGGACAGGAAGTAGCAGCGGTAGGATTCAAACCCAGGTCCTCTGGCTCCCAAGGCACTGTCCTGTCAAGGTCAGCTTTTCGTGATCCCCTCCCCCACCCTGATAAAGCTCCGACACACATGCTCTGCTCCAAGGCCAAGGGGAGCCCATGACCAAACATGAAGGAAAACACCACGGCTTCCTCATCACACAGCATACCCTTCCTAAAATTAGTATTTGCCAAACATAGCCCAACTCTAAGGAGGTTCAGAAATATTTTCCATTCATTGTAACTGATAAGAGTGGCACATAAGCCTCTGTAAATGAGCACAGGAGACTGGCTGGTGGAAGACTGTTCCATAGCAGGGATTTGCTGTGCACAATCAGAAAATGGACAAACATTCTACCGTGTTTCCCCGATAATAAGACACTGTCTTATTATTTTTTTGGACAGAAAAACACCAGAGGGCTTATTTTCAGGGGAGGGCTTATTTTAATGAACACTGACAGCAATTTTAATAAACAGGTAAATGTGAACAAAAAAATGTACCTTTATTCAATAATGAATTCAATAAAAAAACAGGATGACGCGCTCACTGCTGCAGCTCTGATTGGATGCAGCTCGGAGCGCTGCGTGCGTTTCACGGGGGGGGGACTGCATACAGAGGGTACTGTAATGTAGCGTGTAGCAGGGGATCACCTTCACTACAGTAGCAATCTCAATAGGGCTTATTTTCAGGGGAGGGCTTATTTTAGAGGAATGTTACACAGTAAGGGGAGGGCTTATTTTCGGGATAGGTCTTATTATCGGGGAAACATGGTAAATAAAGAGGAAGAAAACGGATACCAGAATTAGGGCCCGGGTACAGTGGAGAGAGCACAGACGCCCCCTGTCTGAGCACCTCATTCCAATCCTGCCTCCTCTACTGACCAGCTGTGTGACCTGGGGAAAGCCACTTCCCCTCTCTGTTTTCTCCATCATAAAATGAGGGGCCTGGGTTCCAATGCCTGTTCCAGCTCTTAATTTGATGATTTGGTGATCCCATGATGCAGCCCTGCTCTGCCAAAAGGAGCCTAAGAAACTGGCCCGGTCAAATCTTCACCAGCCCTTTCCAAGCACAAAATGCCAAGAGGGGGCAGACTCAAGATGGTGCAGTGAGAAGAAGCACTGCTGCCTAGGTCAATCAGCAAGCCTCCTCCACAGTGACCCAGAAAATGTGCCACACTGGATTTTAATAGGGAAAGTCAAGAAAAGGTCACAGTGAGTCATTTTTCCAGCCCAGGGCAGCTTAGGAAAACAAACACAGAGGCCTGAGGACACTGGA
>NW_027185720.1:7501567-7502240 GCF_028583685.1 Petaurus breviceps papuanus | reverse complement strand
AGGCTCAAACAACACAAAAGCACCCTGGAAATGGCAGCTATTTAAGTTCTTTCAGGGGAAGGACTTGATCATTTGCACCTTTCTAGCATAATGCCTGCAACACAGCATTAATACCAACTTGGAGGTGGGTTACAGGGCCCTTCCAGCTCTAAAGCCTGCTTCTAGAGGGCTGAGATGGCACCATTTGGGTCTTTTTACTGCCAGTGCTCACGACAGCACCAGGCACAACACAGCAGGGGATCAGTCCGTGTTTGGTGACTGCCGGGCCGGCTGCTTTCTAAGTACAGGATCGTCTGAACCCTGGGAGAAGTCAAGTTCCTTGAGGACAGAGCCTGCCTCATACTGGTCTTTGTATTGTCCCCAGACGTGCCTAGCACAGGACGAGCCCTCAATAAGTGCTTACTTCCTGACTGACCAATACTAAAAAAAAAAAAAAAATTCCAGAAAGGGAAGAATGTTGCTACCAGAGCAGTTTTTCTCTAACTGGAATTCGCTAGCCCTGGGCCTTAACTTCTAGAATTTCTTATGAAAAAAAAAATCAGACTGCTTTTGGTATTTGCTGGATAACTGCTTATTAAAACAAACACACACACACACACAGTTCTCTCCCCTCTCCATTTCTCTCTTCTCCTTCTCTCTCTCTCTCTCTCTCTCTCTCTCTCTCTCTCTCTCT
>NW_027185720.1:7438139-7501467 GCF_028583685.1 Petaurus breviceps papuanus | reverse complement strand
CCCCCTTCTCTCTCTCTCTCCCCCTTTTCTCTCTCCCCCTCCCTCTCTCTCTCTCCCTTTGTCTCTCCCATGAGAACACTAGCCAAAAAGGCAGAGAGCCCTCCCCTTAGCTTGTGAGCAACCCATCTCTGCCAACCCTGAGTCAAGTTGAATTCCTGTGCCCAGCCCCACCCTTGGAATGTCACGGTTCTTTGTTCCCATCCCAGTTAACCCAACTTTTCTGTCCTCTTGCTAGTTTCTGTTTGGAGAAAAACAAAAAAGACTGAAATAAAGGGGGCCCTCACTGAAATAGTTTGTAGAGATCACCCTGGATCTGTAATTACGCAGCCAAGATAAAGCCTGTCTGTATTTTAAGCGCCTGATCTACATCGGACAAATTACAGAGAAAGTTTCTTCCGATCTCTCCTGTGAACAATAAAGCCCATGATGCAAAGGACAAAAGGAAATTCAGCTGGTCCAGCTGAGTCTGCTTCCCTCTGGGGAACAGCTGAGGCTCAGCGGGGACTCTAGAGTCTCTGAGAGATCCCGTCTTGGCTCTGCCGCTGGACGGCAAGCCCATGGTTTCAGTTTCTCCAACATCCTGGGCAGAGCAGGGTGTGATTTTAAAATTCAGACTAGAGACTTTCCCCAGGTTGGAAGGGACCTGAGGATCCATCTAGTCTAAAGTATACAGATGCACAGTAGCTGCATTGGGAAGAAGCAGCAAGGCTTGCATTTTATGTGGTAGAGTGAAGAAAGTCATGGGAATTTCATGTACAAACAACCTCCTTTGTTCCTCCCTACAGCAACACCCTGAAGGAGGGCAGTCTTGTGTGAGAGCTTTTGTGAAATAAGGTAGATTTCATGCTGGAGGGGCCTTCTTTTTTTCAGATGAGTAAACTGAGGCCTAGAAAGGGAGTAGGGCTCACCTGAGGTTCTCCAGTCAGTAAAGTGTCCACACCCTCTGATTCAGTGCATTCATAGCCTGGCAGTTCACTCAAGCTGGAAGCAACATCACGGGCCTTAAAGGCCAATCTCATTTTACAGAAGAAGAAACTGGGGCCCAGGGAGGAGAAGTGTTTTTCCCAAGGTCAAACAAGGGTGTGACACAGTGGGTTCTGAGTCGGGAAGAACTGGGTTCAAGTCCTACCTCTAACTGCTGGGTCATGCCAGGCAAGGACCCTGAACAAAGTCTCTGAGACTACCAGATGCTGATGTATTGGTAGAGGTTTCCTTGCTGGGATTTCCTCACGCTAATGAAATCACGGATCCAGATCAACAGATTCAAACAATGCCTTAAGTCAATGAGACATCAAGGCCTCAGTGACCTCATGTATAAAATGAGGAGGTTGGACCGGATTGTTTCCTGATTGACCATCCTCCGTGGCTTGTCCTCCATCATGCCCCCAGGAGACTCATTACCCTTCAGGACGTCATCAGCCCTGGTTCTCAAAAGTCAATGTACTCTCTGCCCTTCTGAATGGAAAACTGGAGGGCAGACTCCAGCAAAGGCTCCTCTCAAAGACTCCATTTAAAGAAGGCTCACAAGTTCAGCTGACTTAATTTTCCACCATGCCTTACCTTTCCCTTGCCATCTGGGCTTGCTTACCCCATTAGACTGCAAACACCCTGAGGGCAGGGACTGTCTTTCTTCTTCATTTTTGTGTCCCCAGCACTTAGTACAGTGACTGGCATACAGCAGGTCTTTAAGAAATGCCCATCAAAATGAACTGAGTGGGCAAGGTGAGGATGAGCCCCGGCCTGCGCAGGTGAAGGGAGTGCCTGCACAGGCTGATCAAAGGCTGGATGCCCATCTCCAATTCCTGCTAACTGTTCTTCTCACATGGTGTGGGATCTAACACCTTGTCGCTACATGCTATAAAGAAAGCCCTGCCTTGCCAGGCCTTCTGCTACTGCTTTCACTAAAAGAGAACAAGGACAAGAAATGAGGGGTTTGGAGTTGGGGGACACACACCTCACCTCGCCACTTTGGGTGACTTTAGGCCTCTTGGCCTCAGTTTCCTAATCTGTCAAATGATGGGCTGAGAGCAGATGACCTCTGAATTCCCTTCCAGGCCCACAGACAGAACTGTAAACCGAGGAAACAACGTCCCTGAGTCCAATCAAAGTCTTCCTTTCCTTGCAGCGGATCAGACTCTACAAGCACCACCTTGAGCCCAGCCTCCCCATGAGCACCTTAATGCTTATGGCTTGACTTTCCTGTGTGACCCAGAGCAAGTGACTTAACCTCTCTGGGCCTCAGTTTCCTCCTGTGTAAAATGAGGGAGTCAGACAAGGATCCCAGGGTTACAGATTTAGACCATTTGAGGCCCATCTGCTCCAAACTTGTTATTTCATAGATACCTGCTTTGGAAACTGAAGCAAAGCCAGAAAGAATAAGTAGTCTGTCCAACCACACAGGAAGCAAGCGGCATGGCCTGAATCTGGGCCCCATTTCCATGACTCCAAGCTCCGAGTTCCCCTGGAGCCCTTTGGCTAGAAGCCAGGGGCTCCTCCTCTTTTCCTGGTGGCATCATGGCCCTTGGTACCTGCTGAAGCCCACGCCTAGGCAGGTCATTTAACCTTTCTCTGCCTCAGCTCATTCATCTGTGAAATGGCCATGGAAACAGAACCCGCCTCACAGGAGTGCTGTGTGGGCTGAATGAGACAGTGAATGTAATTTATATTGCTGTTGTACAGCTGTGTCTGACTCTGTGTGACCTACTGGGGTGTTCTTGGCAGAGATTTTGAAGTAGTTGGCCATTTCCTTCTCCGGCTCATTTGACAGATGAGGAACTGAGGCAAACAGGGTTAAATGACTTGCCCAGGGTCACACAACTAGTATACATCTGAGGCTGGATTTGAACTCAGGAAGAGGAGTCATTCAGACTCCATGCCCAGAGCTCTCTGCTGCACAAAAAGCACTATGAAAATCTCAAACTGCTAGCTAATATAAATGCTAGCTAATCACACAGACCCCTTCTCAGAAGACAGTTTTTAAATAAACAAAACAGAATTACAAAGAAAATAAATTCTATGGAAATAGTTATGAACCTCCAGGAACCAATGGTTTCCATCAGCTGAGCCTTCTGGGGCTCAGTTAAGTGCTAAGTCCTTGAACCTTCCAGACTTCAACAAAGCGAACTCTCATTTCCTTAGGAAAAAATGTTTTGTCTTGGTGAAAACGGAGTAAAAGCATACCTGGCTATCTATTTCAGTCTTGACTGAGGCACACACTACCAGACAAAGGTCAATGGTTCCTGAGGGCATTAAGAGGCGGCTTTGAGAAGAAGCAAATTCTCAGAAACGAAAAAATGCACATACACACAAAAAAAATGAAAACTGGCACCAGCTCCAACCCTGATGGATGTAACCCAGAGATCTCCTCTGCTCCCTGTAAGGAAGCTTCTGGACAGAGAGCATTCTGATGAGCCCTACACTCGGTGTGCATTTCGATTGTCTCCAAGACCCAACTGGCAGAAAGGGGAACCTGGATTTCCTCAATAAGGAATCTCCTTTCTGCAGGTCAAACATCCCCAGGTCCTTCTACCCATCTTTATGCCACATGACTCCTTACTGTTCACTATCTTCATTTCCTAAGTGATGGCCAACAGTATTCTAGATGGGGACCTGACGGGGAGAAGAAGGGGTTCAGCTCCTGTGTCCCAGATGTTTCGTTTCCATACTGGGGCCTACCATGACATGAGTCCATGTTACACTGTGGACCAGAGGTGTGTATCTGCAGTGTGTTGACGCCCTAAATCTCTTATCTCAGGAATGGCTGCTAAGCCAACCTTCCTTGACTTGGCCCCCCTCCACTGAGCTGTTCAACCTTGGGTCATTGCATCCATCCTCATTACATTGCATCACCCTTGTTTTAGACTCATGACAACTTTTCCAAGGTTGGTTATGTCAAACAATGTATTAGCTATCCCTCCCAGCCTGGTTGTTCTGAAGAACAATTTGGAAATGGGACCAGACCTAGGACTGGAGACAGCCCCAGAGGATCCCATCCAGGATAATTCCCTCATTTTCAAGATGCGGAAACTGTGCTCAAGAGAGTTTTAGTGACTTGTCAAGGTCACCCAAGTAATAAATGACAGAGGCAGCCTTTGAACCTGGGTCTTCTCATCTTCCCACTGTGTCTGGCTATCTTTTACTTTTACTAGAAAAGTCACTGAGCCTCGTAGATTATGACCCAGCGATAACAGGGCCAAGCACATCCCCAACGAAGGCAAAGACAGAAGGAAAGGCCCTAACTGTTAGTGTCCTTTTCCTTGTGAACTAATACCCTATATACTTATCTGCTGATAAGCTTTAGGCCCCTGGCAGAATGGAAGCCCCTTGAGGGCAGGGCCTGCTTTTCCTTTCCATCCTTCTGACTCCCAAGCTTGGCAAGGTGCCTACACACAACTCTGTGGCCTCCTTTGAGCCTTATGACAGCCTTGGGAGGCGGGTCATGCAGGCATCATCGTCTTCATTCTACCAAGGAAGCTTCCAGGGGATAAGTGACCGGCCCAAGGTATTGTACCTGGGATCCAAAACCAGGCCTTCCCACTCCAAACACAGACCATCACAGCACTCTCACCATCAAAATACATAGGGTCTATAGCTAAAAACTGAATAAAATGTGTTTGGCCAAGTCTTAGTGAGTGAAACAAAAGTTTATCAAGAGAATGATGCAGATTCTGGAGACAGAAAAATGTTTGTCCCAAAGAGACTGAGTTAGAGACAGAGACAAAAAGACAGAGAGCAACAGAGATAAAAGAGACACAGAGAGATTCAAACACAGAGAGACACACACACAAGGGACAGAGACAAACAGAGAGTGCCACAGAGACAGTAAAAAAGACAAAGAGAGATACACACACAGACACAGAGAGAGAGAGATATGTGGTTACAGAGGCAGAGACACATACAGAGATAGAAAGCCACAGTGAGATCTATACAGAGACAAAGAGAGACAGAGGAGAGGCCAAGACAGATGGCAAAGGAGATTCAGAGACATTGACAGAGGCTCAGACAGAGAAGGACACAAAATAGCAGTCAGAGAGAACAAAATTCTTCAGGGCACACACTCCAGGTAACAGAAGGAAGACCGCTGAGTCCTCCGATTTAAGAGTCAACGCCCTGACACTGGACTTACTCGGTGTCTCTTCTAAGATTTCCTGGAATTTCGTCCTTTCATAGTCCACCAACTGGCGCTGAAGATGGGGCCGAAGGTTCTTGATGGTGAAATTGACCATGTCGATCTTCATGAGGTCCAGTACGTGGAATATTTGTCTTAAAAGTCAGAATGAGAATGAATTAGAGACAGAGGGACAAAAAGGAAAGCCACAGCCAAAGCCTAGTGTCGAGAAATTCGGTTATGAAACTGCATGGGCTGATGGAGATGTGGGGGGAATACATACATACATACACATACCTACACACATGCATGTATGTATGTATGTGTGTGGGGGAGAGAGAGAGAAGGAAGGAGATTCAGGAAAATAAGAGACAAGACAACAATTACAACTATTTAAATGGGGGAGGGGGGAGAACAATAAAATAATCAAAATAATGCTGGGAAATGTTAACGATCAAACTTGATCTTGACAGAGAAAGAGGGAAATAGACTCCTTCCCTTTGCCAAAGGGAACCATGGATGCAGAACACTGACGATTCTGTCAGACATGGCAGATGCTTTGATTTGTTGAACTACCAATTTTTTTCCCTTTCTTATTGCTGTTATATGGATCATTCTCTAGGCTGGGAAGGAGGGAGGGACACGTTTGGAAATGAAAGTGACAGAAAGACAAAAGACATCAATAAAATTTTTTTAAAGAAAAAGAAGAAAATGTTTTAAATGTATATGTGACATCCAGTCCCCTCCCCCCCAAAAATCCCACAAAATTTTATGGCCCAGTAAAATGAAGTAATTCTTCAAAGAATTCTATGGCTGTTTATGTTGATATTGTGTTTATAATGCTAATTATATTACAGTAGGCTGTGTGGCATTTTAAAGTATTATTGACTACTTTATTACTTATTTAAAATTAATTTTTACTAATGACAAATGCTTTATTATTAAATAGTATTTAAATATTTTATATTTAAGTATAAAGTATTTATATATGCTTAAGTACTAAGTATTTTAGAGTATTTTATATTTAAAATACTAAAGTGCAGGATATAAGTATTGAGCATATTAAGTATAAAAGTATTTTCTACTTAAGCATAATAAAAAATTAAGTACCAACTATAAAAATATCAGCATAAGATATAATGTATTTTATATGTAAGTATACAATATAAATATTAAGTAAGTATATTAATCACAATATATAACTATATATAAAAATATAAATATAAGTATTTTCTACTTTAAAATACCTTTTAAATACCTTGACGTATTTCAAGATAAAATATGTCTATGTGAGTCATTCAATTCAGTCACAAATGAATAGAAAGGAATTAAGCCACATAAACAAATAAATAAAAATAAAAGGGAGAAGAAGCGATTGGATGCTGTCACACATGCCCAACATATTGATTTGTTTGACAACTCTTTTTTTCACAAGACCCTGAATTCAGAGTTACAACAAACCTTAGAGGCTATCCTCCCATTTTACAGATGAGGAAAACAAGGCCAAGAGAAGTAAACAGGATTACCCAGAAGTGCCTCAGGCCTTGCAGACTCCCAAAACCATTGTTCTAGTCTGCTCCTCCCTGCTTCCCAACTGTGTCATTTGGTACAAAAGAGGCTTTGGTGGTTGAGCAGTGGTTGGAGGGGAGATACTGGGGCTTGTAAATTCTAGTGTCTTTTCCCCCTCCAGAATACGTTCTGTCTAGTCAGCATGTATCTTGTATGGACCCAGTTATCTATGTGTTAATTTCTCCCATTAGAATGTAAACACCTTGAGGACAGGGACACTTTTTTCTGGTCTTCCTTTGAATTCTCAATGCTTCACATCAGTGCCTAGTAACTATGAATGTATCAGTGCCTAGTCCCACAAATGCTTGCTGACTATTTCCTCCAATGATGCAGAGCAAAGTCCATCTCTGTAAACCCACCTGGGTAACTCTCATTGAGAGACAGCCCATTAGAATGGTTTTTATAAAAGTATCAAGAAAGCTTTTTTTTTAATAAAATTAAGACTTTCCTTAGGGGTGGCTAGGTGGTGCAGTGAATAGAGCACCAGCCCAGGAGTCAGGAAGACCTGAGTTCAAATCCAGCCTCAGACACTTAACACAAAACTAGCAGTGTGACCTTGGGCAAGTCACTTAACCCCAATTGCCTTCCCCTCTCCAAAAAGCCAAAAAAAAAAAAAGAATTGAGACTTTCCACTAGAAATCAACAAGGGCCTAACTAGTCCCTTGGCACACTGCTTCCCTTCTCTTCCATTTATGGTGAAACAGGATGAAAAAAAGGGCCATGCATTACCAATGGGAAATATTCCATGTGTAATCAAATTTCTTGGATCAAGCATTTTTTTTTTTTGCTTTCTGGAGGGCAATTGGGGTTAAGTAACTTGCCCAAGGTTACACAGCTAGTATTTTTGTGTGGGCGTTAAGTGTCTGAGGCTGGAACCGAACTCAGGTCCTCCTGACTCCAGGGCCAACGCTCTACTCACTGCGCCACCTAGCCACCCTCCTTGGATGAAGCATTCTAAAGCTCAGATCTCCAAGAGTTTAACAAACAGCCATCACTAGCGGGCCATGACATAGACTTGGAGTCAAAAAAGACTTCAGTTTGAGCTGTGGCCCACAGATGTTTCTGCTGGGTGACCCTCGGAAGTCATTCCTCATCTTTAGGGCTTGGCTGACTCCTTTGAAGTTGGGCTACGCCCCTTCTAGCCTTGGCACTGGGTGATTCTTCGTATTGGGGTGGGAGAGAATGGGAACCCATGTTATCAGCTTTCTATTTTAGGTAAGAGGTTTATTACATCACTTCCTCCTTTGAAATCAATCAATAACATTTACTTAGCACCTCTTGTATGCCCAGCACTATCCTAGACAGGGTGAATACCAGGACAAAAAAGGAATGTTTCAGTGGAAAGAGTCATACCTCAGGAGTCAGAAGACCTCAGTTCAAATTCCACCTCTGACAGCCTGTATGACTTCAGACAAGTAACCCCACCCTGGGACTCAGTTTCCTCTTCTGTGAAATGAGGGGGTTGGACTAGCTAGCCTCCAAATTCCTTTGCAGCTCTAAATCTACAATCTTCTGATATGTCATTGACCTTCTCTGGGCCTCAGTACTCTCATCAGAGAAATGAGGATGATGGAGTAGTTAGAATGAGAGTTCCCTTTCAGCTCAAGATTTCTGATCCAATGATTCTTGCCCTCAAGGGGCTTACAGTCTAATAGGAGTGATAGCACACCCATTAATGGGCTTATACAAAATAAATACAGGGTAATCTTTGTTGGGGAAGGAAATGGCAAATCATTCCAGTATCTTTGCCAAGCAAACCCCATTTGGGGTCACCAAGAGTGGAATAACAACAATCTTTGCCGGAGACAAAGAGTTCCACCCGAGGTGAAGAGAATGCCAGCTTCTAGAGGGCAGGGACAATTCCCTCATCCCCAGAGGAGATGGAAGGGTGGCTCTGAGGGGAGCGTGGCACACAGTAAGCACTCTCTAAATGCTTGTTAGGCTGCAGAACAGAATCTCACCAACACCAACCTCAACAGCTCCACGATATTGCCAGTGGCTCTGAGTTCCTTGACGTCATCATCCCGGACAGGAGCACACAGCTTGCCCATGGTACTGATGACGTAGTTGGCCAGGCCCTGGATGTCCACGGCGTTGTGCTCAGCTTGCTGCCGGATAAGGTCAGAATCCAGAACCTCACTGATCTGGGTCCGGAGTCGGTTTCCACCGGGAGTCAGAAAAGAGAGAAGAGTCTGTGGGTGATGGAGGAGAGAGGCAAGAAAAAACCCAGGTAAGAGAATTTAAGGGTTGGTTGGGAGGTGGATGGTTTTCTCTAAATTAAATATAACAATGAAAATGATGCATTAGAAAGAAAAATACATAGAACAGAAGAAGTTCAGAGAGAGACAAATGGGATAGCCTTGGAATTAATACGCTGAAAGTATTACTGTATCCTACTTGAAAAAATCAGTATATGATGGAAATGTGTGGTTTCGTACACTTCTTTTTTTGTTGTTTGATAATAACAATAATTCTTTTTTTTTTTTTGCTTTTTGGAGGGCAATTGGAGTTAAGTGACTTGCCCAAGGCCACATGGCTAGTTTTTTGGGTTGAGTGTTTGAGGTCAAATTTGAACTCAGGTCCTCCTGACTCCAGGGCCAGTGCTCTATTCACCGTGCCACCTAGCCGCCCAATAACAATAATTATTAGCATATAGAAATGCTCAATTTGCTAGTCCTGGTCAAGTTGAAAATTAAAAAAAAAATCAAACAATACCAGAGGCAGCACAGTCTAGTGGCTGGACCCACCCTCAGAGTCAAGACTGAATGCACGCTCCTTGGCAGGGGAGATTGTTTCATTCTTCCCCCACCTAGTACGACGCCTAGCCCACAGCCCACATCTAATAAATGTTTGCTCACTGACTGCTATCTGGATACCAGCTGTATGGGCTAGAAGTGGAAAGAATGATGGATTTGGTAAATAAAGAAAAAGGTTCATATCCTTCTCTCCCATTTATCACCTGTGTCTCCTAGGGCAAGTTACTTAACCACCCCAGCCCTCAGTTTCCCCATTTGTGAAATTAGATGGTTGCATTAGTTGGCCTCTGAGGCCTTCCAGTTCTAGATCTTAGATCACTTAAATGGTCACTTTACCTCTCTGGGCCTCAGTACCCTCATTTGTAAAAGAGTTGGATGGGGCAGCCTGAGATGTCCCTACCAGTTGGGGAGCTCTGAAACTATGAAACAACCTGTGAGCCTGGGGGCATACCCCTCATTACCTCTGCATCCACAGGCAACTCACTACCTCACACTAACTTGCAAAGATGGGCTCAATCTGCATTGGATGCAGGGGCTTCCTGACTGTGAATTCTCTACACCAGTGAAATCACAGGTTCATACCAAGGGGGAAAAAAGCTCTGTGCCCATGGGAGCCAGCTCACTCTAGGTGTAAGCAACTTTGATGGAACCAGCTATGGAGCAGGCTATAAAGCCTTGAGTAACAACCTTTCCTGTTTCCCTTCTTCCTCTCCCTATTCCTCTCTCTATCCCTCTTCCTTTCCTGTTTCCCTTCTTCCTCTCCCTAGCCCTTTTCTCCTTTTCCTCCCTTCTTTTCCCTCTCTCTTCTTCCTCTCCTTAGCCCTCTTCCCTTCTTCCTCTTCCTCTCTGTCTTCTTCCTTTTCCTCTCCCTAGCCCTCTTCCCTTCCTTCTCTTCCTATTCTTCTTCCCTTCCCCCTCTTTCTCTTGAACTAAATCACTTTCCCTGCAGCAAATTCCCAATATAGCAAGCCTAAAAGCAGCAGGGCTCAGATCACCCAGAGTTCCTGGCACCATTTCAAAACCTTTGCAGATAAGCTGGCAGAAGCAGAAGGGCAGGTTGTAGGGCACGGCGTTCTGAGAACACCAGACAGGCCAGGCTTGCACTCTTCCACTAGGCAGTTATCTAAGGTAGTGTTGTTCAGTGGTTACAGTGCAGACTTTGGGTCACGAGGCCTTGGCTCTGGCATTTACTATCTGTGTGTCCTTGGGAAAGTCACTTTGCATGTAAAATAAGAATTATGATAACTGACATTTCTATAGAACTTTACCGACTGAAAAACACTTTATTTCTGTCATCTCTCTATAGCTTGACTAAAATCCTGGAGGAGATATAATTATTGCCTCCACTGTTCAGAAGAGGAAACTAAGGTTCACAGAGAGGAAGTGACTTGTCCAAGGTAATACAGTCAGTATGTTCCCAAGGCAGGACTGAACCCTGGCGCTCCTGGTCCTGTGGCTGGCTCTCTACCCACTACACCACACTGCCTCTCACAACAGCTCAGGCACTTTCTGGCTGTGTGATCACAGGCAAGCCAATTACACCAGTTTCCTCAATCTGTAAAATAAAGGGGCTGGAATAGATGGTTCCTTTCAGCCCAAAAGCTATGGCAGAAAACAGGATAATTTAGGTAGCAGTCAGACCAACACACCATGTTAAGGGACCCATGTAGGAGACGCAGATCCTGTAGCTGGCCCTGACTCCTTCTTCTCTAACCTTCCTTCCTTTGAGACCTAATGATCCACCTTGCTGACACCTCTCACCATGTGGCTTTCATGTCTCCCCTCATTAGAATGTAAGCCCCTTGAGGGCAAGAACTGCTTTTTGGTTTGCCTTTCTTTCTATGCCTAGCTCTTGGCACGGTGCAGGGCACACGGCAGGGAATAAATAAACGCTTGCTGACTGATTCACTCTACAGCACGGTACAGAGAAGAGAGGGCTGGTCATGGAGTCCAAGAAGGCTCGGTTCCATGTCTGGAGTCTGAGGCACTACCAAATGCAAGTTTCTCCCCAGGAGAATGTAAGCTCTCTGAGGGCAGGGCCAACCAGACTAGGTGACCTCGGAGGCCCCTCCCAGCTCTGGAGCTTTCTGCCTGCAGGACCACCTCCAAGGCCCAGAACCCCCCCCCCCCCCCCCCAGGCCCCTCAAGGACTAAGCTACTCAGGAGTTGCCCAAGAGTGGAAGGAACTGTTCACACTGATAAATTCGGAGGGCCAGACTCCTCCCCACTCCAAAACAAAAAAAGGAAAGGCAACAAAAAAGGCAAAAGATACACTCGCTAACTAAAGATTAAAATAATACTTGGCCTCTTCTTCTATCTACTTTGTATCTGCTTTTGGTGGGGAAGAGCATATGTTTTCTCTCCTAATAAAATGTCAGCTCTTTGAGGGCAGAAGTGGTTTTTGTTTCAATTTCTATCGCCTGCAACTAGTACAGAGATTGACAGATACATAGTAGTCGCTTATTACATATGTGTTGAGTGGATGGGTGGGTGGATGGAAGGATGGATGGATGGATGGACAGACAGATGGATGGATGGATGGACAGACAGATGGGTGGATGGATGGATGGATAGATGGATGGATGGATGGATGGATGGACAGAAAGACGAATGGGTGGGTGGATGGATGGATGGAGGGAGGGAGGGATGGACAGACAGATGGATGGATGGATGGATGGACGGACAGATGGGTGGATGGGTGGGTGGGTGGATGGATGGACAGACAGATGGGTGGATGGATGGATAGATGGATGGATGGATGGACAGACAGACAGATGAGTGGATAGATGGATGGGTGGGTGGACGGATGGATGGATGGATGGACAGATGGATGGACGGGTGGGTGGATGGATGGGTGGCTGGACGCATGGACGGATGGACAGATGGATGGGTGGATGACAGCCTTTGCCATAACTCTGTGACTCTCCAGGGGTCTGTGACTTACAGACTGGGAAACACTGCTTTGAAGCACTGTATGTAAGTTAAGCTCTTGGTACCTCTAGGTGGGGACAGAAGGGAGAAAAGGAAAGGTGGTAAAGAAGGGAGAAGAGATGAAAAAGAGAAAGATCCCCTCTCTAATTTTGCCATGAGGAGCAAAAATAAAGTCTTTGATGGGTTGATGACAGTCTTAGAGCTGGAATGGACCTCAGAACTAGGCAGCTCCACCTTCCCCATTTTATAGCTGAGGAAACTGAGATGGGAAGATGGGAAGTGACTTAAGATCTCAGATCCAGAGCTGGGAAGGACCACAGAGGCCAACTAGTCCAACCCCTTCATTTTACATTTAGGAAAACTGAGGTCCAAGGAGGGGAAGAGACTTGTTCAAGGACACACAGGCAGTAAATGGCAGAGCTGGAGTTCTGGGAGGGACAAGGAGAGAAAGGAAGGGAAGGAAAAATAAAGGAGAAAGGGAGAAAAAGAAAGAGAGAGGGAGAAAGAGAGAGAAGAGGAGAGAGGAGGGAGGGAGATAAGAGGGGAGAGGAAAGGACAGAATAAGTGAGGAAATGAATAAGGGGGAAAAGGGAAAGAGAGAGAAGGAAGGGAAGGGAAAAGAGAGGAAGAGAGGGAAAAAGAAAGAAGAGGGAGAAAGGAGAGAAAGTGAAGGAAAAAGAAAAAATGGAGAGGAAGGTAAGGGAGGAAAAGAGGAAAGAAAGGAAGGGAGGGAAAAATAAAGAGAGGAAGGAAGGAAAAGAGAGAAGAATGGCATGAGAAGAAATGGAGGGAGGGAGGAGGAAAGAGGGCAGGAGACAGGGGAAGAGCTGATCGTGGGGCAGGGAAGGAGGGCACAGAGTGCTGCCAACTCGCCTCTCTTATTTCTTCAAAAAGTTTGATGGCATGTTCATACTCGGGAGGATCTTCATTGAGTTCTGCCTCCAGGTGGTCCCAGAAAGCCTGGTGAACGATATGCTTCACTCGACCTGCCAAGCTGGGAGAAAGATCACCGTGTGAGAATCTGCTCAACTGGCCTTTCCCAGAGGCTAGAATACCAGCCAGAAGAGATTCTAGTCCCCCAGGACACACATCCCCCTGCCAAGCTCAGCTCAGGGGTGCCAGCACCTGTTCAAGTCGGCCTGATCCCCAATCTGAGGCTTCCTGTGGGGAAGCAGCAGCTGCCAGAGGTGGGCGGCTTCAGCCCTGCCCTCACAGCTGGGGGAGGGGAGTGCCTTGGCGGGGTGTTCTAAGCCTAGAGTCTATAGGCTATCAAACAGAACACTCCTCAAGTTCCGCCCCTTGGCACGTTTCACAATCTTAACAAGGGAAAGGAAAAAGATAAAATAATCAACTGGGCCAGGAGAGATGAAAATTCATCTCCCCAAAGAATTTCCCTTATAACCCTTAATGTATCTTAAGATACTGTGAGCAGCTGCTCCCTGCCAGGAAGGTAGTGTGGTTCTTGGGGCTTTGGAGAGCCACAAAGATCTGGGTTCCAATCCCGACTGACACATACTACATGTATAACCTTGGAGACGTCACTTACCTTCCCTTGCTCAGTCTCCTTATGTAGGTAGTGGTCAGACTAGCTGATCATTGAGGCCCTTCCCAGCTCTAGGGCTATGATTCCTTCTGGCCACAGTTTTGCCACCCGTAAAACGGGGCTCATAATCCTTGTTAAGGCAACGTCTTAAGGTTGTTGAAGGGTTCAAGGGAGATAAAATGCACCCAGCACTTTGCAGACATCAAAGCAATGCAGAAATGGCTGCCATGGGTATTTTTCTTGGGGCTGGAGGGGAACCAAGAGGCTGTGGGGCCCAAACTTCTCATTTCACATAGGAGGGAATTAAAGCAGAGAAGGGATTTCCCTTAGGGTTACAATTCATAATAATGTGTCTGTGGCAGGATTTGTCCCCAGTTCTGCCTGACTCCTGGACCAGTGACCTATCCACCATGCCCCATTGCCTATCGATCAACTCTGGCACCCAGAATTGACCCCAGTGCCCAATAGCCCAGACCAAAATGTTTGGCCATTGGCCTAAGCAAGCAAGCAGCTCAACCTCCCGTGGGATTAACCGTCCCCCAAGTGGGAGAAGATTCTGGATGACCACGGAAATGGATTCTGTTGTCCAGGGCCCGACTTCGGACTCAAAGCCTCTGGTGAGACACAGATACACATCACTCACCTATTCTCAGGCAGGGCTCCCTGTTTGACATGAAAGTTCTCATTTACAGCAATCTCGTGAGCGAGAGTCATGTTGGAGATATTCCTGGCGGCAGTCATCACTTCATCAAAGGTCACCACTCTGGGCGGGCTTGTAGCTAAAGGGGCAAGAAGTCCAGGGGTGACACAGAGCCTCACTTCTGGAGAGCAGTGGCCTCACACCTGACCCTCCCACATCCTGATACCGCTTATATTCTGATCAAAATCTTTCTTCTTTAAATAATGACAATCATGTATTAGGCACTAAACATGGACTACGTGCTTCACAAATATTATCTCCTTGATCCTCACAACAACCACAGAAGATAGGTGCCACCATGATTCCCATTTCACAGTTGAGGAAACGGAGGCAAACAGAGTTGAGGTGAATTGCCCAGGGTCACACAGTTACTAAATAAGGCCAAATTTGAACTCAGGTCTTTCTGACTCCAGGTCTAGGCTTCTGTCCCTAGCTGCCCACACCTTGAAGTTCACACAATACTCTATCCTGTATGTCTTTCTTCTAAATGTAAGTTCCTTGAGGGCAGGGATTTTTTTTTTTGGTCTTACTTTGTATCCTCAGGGCTTAGCCCAATGCCTGGGTCATAGTAATTACTTAATGAAATGATTGTTATATGATTGTTCTCTCTTATTTGGCCCAAACTTGTGTTTGCATCAGTGTAGGAAACTTCTAGTGTGAAAATTCCCTGTACCAGTGCAATTTGGAGGTTGAGTCAATCAATCAATCCACGAGAATTTATAAATGTACTGGGTGGGGACCAGGGCTCCAAAGACAAAGAGGAAAGAGTAATTTTTCAGGAGATAATATTCTTATTGGGGGGAAAAACATGTATCCCCCCACAAATATACAAAGTATACACATGGTAGCTACAAGATAACTGAGCTGGGAGGGAGTCACATGGCTTATTTCAGAGGGAACACTTAACCAAGTCTTCTTAATTCCAAAGGCTAGCCACGAATGAATGAATGAATGAATGAATGCATGAATGAATGAATGAATGAATGAAAAAACTTTCATTAAGTACTTTGGTGTTGTTGTTCAGTTGTTTCAGTCATGCTCAACTCTTCGTAACCCCCTCTGGGGTTTTCTTGGCAAAGATACTGGAGGGTTTGCCATTTCCATTTTACAGATGAGGAAACTTAGGCAAACAGGGTTAAGTGACTTGCCCAGGGTCACACAACTACGAAGTATCAGAGACAGGATTTGAACTCAGGAGTTCCTGACTCTAAGCCCAACACTCTGCCCATATTAAGTAATTATGTGCCAAACGTAATACTAAGTGCTGAGGATTCACATCTAAAAAGGAGGATATTACCCACTCCGCCATGTTGCTTTTTCTATCTTTCTTACTCATTGACCTTGGAAGTAATAAAACTAGATTTTTTAAATTACTTTAGACAGACTGAAAAAAGTTGGGAAAAAAATCTGGTAATAAAGTAGGTGCCCGTGTGTGTGTGTGTGTGTGTGTGTGTGTGTGTGTATAAGCTACAGTCTCTAAAGGTAAAGGAATATCATTGAGCCATAAGAAATGAGGAAGAGGAGGAAAACTGAGGACTCACATGAGCTGATAAGAAGGAAAATAAAGGAGAAGCAGAATAATCATTTACACAATGGTGATAATAATATAAAGTATCACCAATAGTACAATTATTAGTAATCCTTATTTCTAAGATTGATAATTACTGGTAATATACTTGATCATATATACTTATGGCTATTAGTAATACTTATATATAATACTAATGACATATTACAATAATAAGTAATACTTATTATTGATAATTACTATTTCCAACACTAATATAAATTATACTAATAATATAATTATATTTATTGCTAATTATTAGCCATACTAATTATTACTAATAATATAAATTATAACCACTGTCCATCAGTCAAACATGGGGCAATAAAGACTGACTGACAGTCCTCAGTCCCCGCTGGCTCTACTGGTCTGGGACTTCTCTGGACCTCTCCATTACCTTCCTTGCCCAGGAAACTCATGACTGGGAACTCTCATTATCCTGTAAGACTGAAGGTACTCCCATCTCCTCAGTCCCTTCTGCCTTGCTGACTGGCCCCTCTGGCTGGAGGGCAAGGGAATGGGCTCTAGGACTTCTACTTGAGAAAGGGGCTCAGCCTTTCTCTGCTCCCCATCTTCTACCAGTCACATGGCTTTTGGACTTCTCCATCATGCTCCCAGTAGGGGATCTCTGTCCCCTTCTCATTCACCTCTAGTGCTCTGACCTGTTCAGTTTTCTTTTGTTTGCTGTCTTTCTGTGTTAGATTACAAGTTCCTTGAGGGCAAAGACTGTCTTGTTTTTTATTTATTTTTTTTATCCCCAGGGCTTAGCACAGTAGTTGGCACATAGTAGGTGTTTAATAAACATTTATTGAATGACTGTCAAAAATCATTCATTAAGGACCTACTATGTGTCAGACCCTGTGCTAAGTGCTCAGAAGACTTAAACATGGGCAGCACTCTGATGAAATACTGATGCACTTAGGTGCAAGAGATAATGAAATCCATCTCCCATTGGTCTCTCTATAAGGGAAGGTGACAGGAAGTGGGGGTAGCTATTGGTTAGAATGTATCATATGCTTTGAGATGCAATTGCTTTGTTTTCCTGTTAAAAGAATGGCTCAATGGGAGATGGCATGCTGGGAAATTACTCTGCCATAAAGACAAAAGGCTAACATTAGTAAAACTATAAAAACTTCACATTTTAAAAATAGCAAACCATAGGATAATTCCGTGTTAGTGGGGCTGCAGGGGAGTCAGGCTCTCAAGGGCATTGGTGGGGAGAACAGAAGGTGGTACAAATGTTTTATATTGCAATCAGTCACAGAACTGGCTTTTTCTGGCATTTTATTCTAAACAGATAATTTCAGAAAATGTATTGCTAGGTATGCTGGAACATGCTTCTGATCCCCTTACTGGGGAGGCCAACTCAGGAGGATCTCTTGAGCTCAGGAGTTCTGAGTCGCAGTGAGTTAAGCTGGAGCTGGTTCAAACTTAGTTTAGAACCAACTGGGTGAGTCACTGGGATGGAGGGGGACTGCCAGTCTGCCTGAGGAGGGGCAACCAGGGTTGGCAACAGAGCAGACCAAAGCTCCCATGCCAATCAGCAATGGGATTAAGTTTGTAAGTATCCACTGTACTTTCAGTGAGGGCAAGACAGGGAAATCCAGTCCCCAAGGGAAAAATAGATCAGTATCTTTTGTTTCCACATCACCTTCATTTCCACATCTTTCACCCTTTACCAAGTGAGTTGGCCTTAGAACAAATTTTAAAAAGAGGGGAAAGAAGTAATTCAGTAAAAATCCAACAATATACTAACCCTGTCTGACAGACTATGCAATATCAGAGTCCCCCACATCTACAAAAAAGAGTTAGGGTTAGGCTTAAGAAAGGAAGATGTTAAATACATCATTTTTAAAGGGGGCCTGTCTGAATGAAAATATTTACAGCTGCTTTATTTGTGATATCAAAAACTAAACAGGATTGATCTGTCTTCCAAGGATTGGAGAATGTAATATGATGATGCCATACAAATAACAAATGAAGACTACAAGGAAACATAGGGAAGATTAAATGAAGTCAAAGCAGAGAATAGCAGAAGCACACTGACAATCGTACTGAAAAAGCCATGACTGAAAACAGCAGATAACTGGGAGACAGACACATCCCAAACTCCTTTTTTGGTGTAAGGCCTGTTTGTTTCCCAGGTGTAGAAGAATGTGCGTGACTGAGGCCACCATGTACATCACTGGAGGCAACACCCATATTAATGAGCTCACAGGGTCAAGGACATAGTGTCGATTTGTGTAAGAGCACTCAATTAGGCATGCCCTTTGACCCAGACATAATACCAGCATTAGGCATAAAGGGATCAAAGCAAAAAGGAAAGGGACCATAGATACAAAAATCCTTAGAGCAGCTCTTTTCAGGGTGGCAAAGTAAATAAATAGAGAGAAACAGAAATGTGGCTATCCTATTAGGATATGGCTACACACACACACAAAGTATATTAATATATTAATATTAATTAATTAAATTAAAGTATATTAATATATTACAACACGGGAATATGTACGCATACATATACAAACTCATACAAATTAAAATATAGGAACATAACATATATATTATGGTATATGAATATAATACATAGTATATATTATAGCATATAATATGTATAGTATATAAAATTCTACTTCTATAGATATCAAAGTATATAGGTACATATATATAAATTATGCTGTATGAAAATCATATATCATGCATAGTATGGTATATCAAAGTCTACTTCTATATGTAAAATTATATGTGTATATATACAAATTATGCCATATGAATATAATATGCCCTGATATGCCAGATTCTATTTCTACATATATTGAATTATATTCATACACCAGATGTGATATATGAATTTTGGAATATAGAGTATGGATTTTCAATTGAGTTTATATGTGGTTCTGGTCCTGTTACTCTTAAGTGGTATGAATTCATTTAAGAATTTTCTGTATTTCCTTATCCTATATGGGATATATGAATATAATATACCATACAAATAATGTTATTCTTCCATAAGAATTGACAAAGCAGACCGTTTCAGAGGAAACTGTGAAGATCTCTATGAACTGATGCGGAGAGAAGGGAGCAGAACCAGGAGAATAATGCATATGTGGATATCACCATGCTTTATTTGGGGCTATTTTGTTCAATGTCAAGGGTTTAACATGAAGTCTTATCCCTTATCTTGAACATTTATTTGAAGGTCAAGTGGCATGAAATGGAGATCCATGGAATCTTTTTGTGTTGTGATTAGTTTATTATAATTCTCTTTTTGGGGTATTTAAGTCCAGAATTTTTAATTACATTTATTCAGCTGTTTTGTTGATAGTTTTTAAGTCTATGATTTTAAAAAATGTTTTAAAGGGCTGAAATTGGCCTCCCCCCAAAAAGCAATAAAGTCAACCATATCAGGCTAACCACCTAAAGTCTGATTTCACAAGGGTGGGCATGCAACGTAGCAGAGTTGGGTTGTCGACTTCTCCACAGGAAGCTGCAGGCTCAATCTGGAGCTTTCTCATCAGAGCAGCTTTTTTAGCTACAGAAACTCACGAAACTGTCTATGCAGGCCTGCAGTAGCCATGACCTGCATTAGTAAAGAAAAGGCCCACAACAGGGAAACCACTGAAGGATTTAACTCTACACTGTCTTATGGCTAACAAAGCATTTTCTGGAGGGACACAGTCAAAGGACTCGGTTTCCAATCCTGCCTTGATCACTAAACTCCTTCAGTGACGTAAGGCAAGTTAATTCCCATCTTTAATGTGAGGGGATTAGACTAAAGGATGCCCAAGGTCCCTTCTGATTCTATATGCTATGGGGCACTGGAGTCATTTCCTGTGAAAGGTAGGAACTGGTCTTACTCACATCTATGTTCTCTAAGTTTATGATCCTAAGTTCCAATTTTCTTTCAGAAATTGCTTTGGAATCTCAAGGCATTTTATTTTATGATACCTTGACTCCTGAGCCACTCTGGGCCATAGTTTTCAGCTCTGTGAACTGAGGACTAGGAAGGGTCTGAGAGATCCCTCTGAGCTCCAATCAATGGTCTATGAACCTCAGGACCTGTTGGCATATAAAGATGGACAAAAGGTGCCCTCTTTCTGATACCTCCTTCCATTTATACTATCTATATGTCTATGGATGTACATTGGACTTATTTACATGTTTTCTCCCTCTTTAGACTGTAAGCACCTTGAGGGCAGGAAGCATATTTTTGCCTTTGTCTCTGCAGCACTTATTAGCATGATGCCTAGTGCATAATAAGCACTTGTTATAAATAATAAATAAATGCTTGTTGGATGGCCAATATGGAAATATCTTCAGCATGACTTTGCATGTTAAAGTGAAATGTCATATTGTTTGCCTTTGCAATGGGTAGGGGACTGGGCAGAGGGAAAGAATTTGGAACTCGAAATATTTTTTAAAATGAACACTGAAAAGAAATAATAACAAAATAAATAAAATTTTAAAATGCATAAATCACAGGAAAGAAACAAATGATTAAACACCTGTTAGCTGATACCCAAGAAATTACTTTCTTTGAATTGTGTCTTACAGCCAATGATCAAATGGGATAATGGAGCTTAAGTACTCTGTTTGCCTAAGAGAACTGTATAAATGTTAGCTGCTCATGCTATCCTTATTATTACTACTACTGCTGAGAAGTAGTGTGGTAAACAGTGAGGAGAGGGTCAGCTTCAGAGGCAAAAAGACCTGGGTTCAAGTCCCATTACTGGCTGGGTGAGCCCAGCTAAGTTACTTGATCTCTCAAGACCCCAAGCAAGTCTCTCAGGCTCTAAATTGAGGATTGGATGATGTCTGCCCACATTCATGAAATCAGAAATTTGGAACAAAAAATTGCTGCTGCCCCTGCTGCTGGTACTACTGATTTCATTTTCTGGTGCCTCTCTGGGGTGACATGTGAAACCATTTTTGAAACCACCAGGAAAACCCTTTGGTTACTTCACTTCCTGGCTGGACCATTGCTCTGGGCAAAGACACTTAAAAATCTCACGGGGGGGGGGGGGATGTAAAACATTAATTCGTCCCCAGAGCAAGGCTGGCACCAAGTTCCCCCTTACTGTGAGTTTGGCAACCAAGCAAGGTGCCCCACGGGAAGGACTTTATTTGGACTCAAACAAAAGTCCAAAGTCTGGAGGTGTTCCCTTTCCTAATTATTTCTAGTTTATTCTGCATAGAGCTTGCTTTGCATATATTTGTATGTTGTCTTCCTCATTAGACTGTAAGCTCCTGAAGGGCAGGAGCTGTCTTTTGAATATTTTGCCTCCTCGGTGTTTAGCACAGTGCCTAGCACAGTAGGCTCTTAATACATGTTTACTGATTGATAGCTGTTTGTATGGCATCTCACCCATTAGACTATGAGCTCCCTGAGAGCAGGGACTCTCTCTTGCCTCTTTTGTATCTAGCTTAGCGCAGAGCTTGGCACATAGTAGGTGCTTAATGCTGACTGACTGACTGACTGACGCGGCTATAAATAGCAGTGCTGGGAAAGGGGGGATAATTCCAGGGAGGCCGTCTCTGGCCCTACATTTACTAGCTAGCTGACCTTCCTCTCTCTGGACCTCAGTTGCTTCCTAGAGAAGAGGCCTGCTGGGACCAAGGCTGACAATGTCTCCATTTGCTTACAGGCTGGGGAGCTGGACTTGCTTGAGGAATCACTGGTGAAACTTTGCCGAGAACACTCGTAGTCACTGAGGGAGGCCACGCTCTCCGACATCCGTGAAGAGTCCGAGTCACTCGTGGGGTCATCGTTCACCGATCGCTTCTCATCATTAAAGGGCATTTTGTTTCGCTGTCTTAGAGTAAACAGAGACACCTGCACAGACAAACAGCCCCACATCAGTTTTGGGGGCACAGGGAGCGAATGATAGAATAACGTGTGCAGTAAAGCTTGGTGGCTAGAGAACCCAAGAAAAGTCGCTGCCCTGAGACAGAGCTACAGAGTTCTGGACCTGGAGTCGGGAAGGCCTGGGGTCAACTCTACCCATGTGACCCTGGACTAGTGCTGTAACCTCTCTGTAACTCTGTTTCCTCATTTGCCAAATGAGGGGTATAGATTCCATGGTCCCCTCTAAAGTCCCTTCCAGAGATAAATCCACAATCCTGTTGTTCAATCATTTTCAGTCGTGTTCAGGTCTTCATGACCCTGTTTGGGGTTTTCTTGGAAGAGATACTAGAGAAATTTGCCATTTCCTTCTCCAACTCATTTGACAGATAAGGAAACTGAGGCAAACAGGGTGAAGTGACTTTCCCAGGGTCACACAGCTAGTAAGTGTCTGAGGTCACATTTGAACTCAGGTCTTCCTGCCTCCAGGCCCAGTACTCAATCCACTATACCACCTATACTAAAGCAAATGGGGCTCTTCTGTTGAAGGATTTCTAGGGATGAGAGATTTCTCAGCTGAACGATGAATGTACTCAGGGACGGCATTCTACTACAGAGTTGAACAACCCAGTGAACATCGACAGGCCCTCTGCAACAAGAACAATGGCCAAAGTAATAGCTCCCACTTATCTATGGCACTTTAATGTTTTCAAAAGAGCTCATACCTTATATATTCTTAGCCCCATTCTGCAGGTGAGGAAACTGAGGTTTCATGACTTGTCCAGGATCACAAAACCAGTGACTTTCTGAGACAGGACTGGAACTCAGGCCTTCTAGCCACCAGGCTGCCTTTACCCAATAAGTAACAGCCAGCCCTTCACAAAGAAAACAAACACTGGAGTCTTCACTAGTACTTTCTGGTGCTCTGGACAAGCCCCAGAAATGGATTTGAGAGCCATGACACCTCAGGCCTCTGTACACAAGGAGAAAGTGTAGTACAATAGAAAGAATGTTGAAATAAGTCGCATAGGACCTGAGTTCAAATCCAGTCCCCAAGAAAGGTCTGTTTCCGCATCTATAAATGAGGCCTCAGCACGCAGACAGTCTCTGAGGCTCTGGTTTTATGAGGAGGCCCCATGGTGTGGAGTAAACATAAACCCCCTGACACTGGCCAACTCTGGGAAGACCATTGCTGAGCAGGGCCAGTTAATGAATCAGCTCAGCTGGGTGGGGCCTCATAAGGGAGGGAGGTAGAGAGCCATCTGGCAGCTTCTGATGGGAACTCATTATTCTTACTAACCAAACGTTAAGCTCAGTTATTTCTATGGGGAAAAGACATGCAGTTAGAGCCCTCTAAATTTCCCTGCCCTGGGGCGAAGTCTCAGTTTTATGTGTAGTAAATGAAATATTATTGTTTTAATTATGGGGAAGTCTCAGTCTCTGGTTGGCTGTTTATAATTCCAGGCTTTGTCTGCCATCTTGGTAAAAATCCAGCACAGAATAGTGGAAAGAAGGCTGAGTTTGGAAAGTCAGAAGCCCTGGGCTTGAGTCCCAATCCTACCTTTCCCCCCTTGGGGTAGACTTGGGGCACTCCACTAGAGTCTCAGTTTCCTCATCTGTAAAAACAGCAGAGAGGGTTGTGTGCTGTGGCAGAGTTCTGAACCTGAAATCCAAAGACCTGGGTTCAAATCTTGGCTCTGTTTCTCACTACCAATGTAACCTCAAACGAATTCCCATTTCTGAGTCCCAGTACTAGATGATCCTTCAGGTCCCTCTCTTCTAGTTCTAAATCTTATTATCCTTTGACCTTCTGACATGATCTGTCTGAAGGAATGCTCCAGAGAGTTCCCAGCTCCAAAGGCTCAATGTCTCAGAGTTGGAAAGAATCTCAGAGGCGCACTTAGTCCAATCTCTGTCTGAACGGGCATCCTTTCAACAATATCCCTGAGAAGTGGTCCTGCCACCTTTGCCTGAAATGCCCCAAGAGCGGGGAAGGCAACACTTCCCTGGGCAGGCCATTCCACAACCTTTGGACAGCTCTCATCAACAGGAAATTTTCTCTCCCTGCTCCCTAGCCTAAATTTACCTCTTTGTACCTTCCACCCTCTGATCCTACTCATGACTGTTGGGGCCAGGCTGAATGAGCCTAATGCTTCTTCCATAAGACAGTTCTTCAAATACTTGGAGTGGACCAGTAAGCTCCCTAACACTTCCCATTCATAGGCCTGTTCTTCCAAGGATCCCTGTTCAGCATGAACCATCATGGTCAGAACACAACCCAAAGCTCCCATACGCTCTGACCCAGAACAGAGAGCAGCAGGACAAAGCCCTCCCTGACCCCTGGTCTCTGTGGCTCCCTAATGGGGCCCAGGACTGACTGTGCCGTCTTGGCTGCCTTGTCATACTGTCCACTTAGGCTTTGGTCCAAGAATGCCCTCCAATTTTTCCAGGCAAAACCGCCATCTACTCCAGCTTGTGCCTGGCTCGTTGAGTTTTTAAACCCAAGTTCAACATCTGACATTTATCTTTAATGAACTTCATTATTTTCTTTTGTTCAATGTCCCAAGCCTGTCAAGATGTCTTGAATCCTGACTCTATCATGCAATTTTAGCTATTTTGTTGTTGTGGACTTGTCTCAGCCAAGCCTAACTCTTTGGGATCCCATTTGGGGCTTTCTTGGCAAAGACATTGGAGTGGTTTGCCATGTCATGATGGGGGATTCCTTCAAGACTCAGCTGGAGGTGCATGAAGCCCTAGCTGCCATGCATTTTGTCCTGTATCTTTTTTTTTTTTTAAAGCAATCAGGGTTAAGTAACTTGCTCAAGGTTACACGGCCAGTTATTTCTGGGTGTGGTGCTGAGCATCTGAGCCCGGATTTGATCCAGGTCATCCCGACACTGGAGCCCGTGCTCTTACTTGCTGAGCCATCTGGCCGCCCCTAAGCAATTGGGGTTAAGTAACTTGCTCAAGGTTACACGGCCAGGTGTTTCTGGGTGGGTGCTAAGTGCCTGATGTCCTGTATTTTCTTATATTGTTTCCTCTCTTAGAATGTAAGCTCCTTGAGGGCAGGAGCTATCTTCCTTTTTTGATTTTCTTTGTATGCCCAGAGCTAGGCATATAGCAGGCAATGAATAAGTCCCTATTATTGACTCAAATTGACTTGTTGAATTGGGTTACTATTATTATCTGGCCTCTGAGTCAGAGAGATCTAGGTTTAGGTCCTGCCTATGACGTAGTCGACAAGGCACTCTCCTGTGGGTGCCTCAGCTCTCTGAAATCAGAAGTTGCAGAGAACATGGCAACGTGGCACAGGTAGAAAGGAGGTCCCCAATTCCAGTGGAATCACCGGGCCAACTTCTATTAATGATAAGCAAAATTAAAGAAGAGTCTCCAGGAGGGGTTCTGAAGGCACTCGGGGGAACTTTCTCCGTAGTCATAAAGGAGACCACGGAAAGCGCACAAGAAAGCGCTGGGTAGGAGAAGGGCAAGGAGGCATCCAAGGAAGGGAGCAGACTTATGGGGAGAGGGGGTGCTTGGGAAAGAAGCTTTCACGGGTCAGGGAAGCAGGAAGTGGGTGCGCACTGACAGTTGCTCAAGAAAGGAAAAAGCATCGGAAAAAGACCCAGAAAAGAACAGAATAAGGTCAGAAGGGGACACAGGAAGGCAGGTCAGCACTGAACACCCTGCTGGGTTAAATTTCATGGATTTTCCTCCCTTTCATCTTTTAAAAACGTATTTACTCTTACGAGTATTTATTATCTCTCCCTCCCACTGCCCGCCAATGAACAAAGACAAAAAGAAACCCTCCTAATAAATTTGTATCATCCAGCAGGAGAGATTCCCACAAATGAGATATTTGTGCGCATTAAGCACAATGATTAGACCACAGAAGGTCCTTAATAAATGCTCATATACACATATATACACACATACTTGCCAAATAGTATGTAGTTTTTTATAAAAAGCTGGACATAACAGAAATCAACTTTTCCTCCTCCTGATATTTTGAAATTTGTTGTCTTTTGATGTTGCTAAGTTTGTCTTTTAAAGAGACTTTATGCAGGGGGAGGGGGCTGAGACAGGAAGAAGGGGAGGAGAGGAGTCAAGGTCAGAGGGAGAGAGAAATCCCAAGAGAAGGGAGCTCTGAACTGAGCAACATGAATGATCTGTGACAGAGGCTTAAGAGAGAGAGCCAGCCCCATAGCCCAAGCTGGAGGGACCGAGAAAAGGCAGGATTGCCAATGGGGTCAGCCATGAGTTGGTGTGAGAAGCATCTATGATATCAATGGGATGGGGGAAGGTATTTGGGAATCAAATGAGACATAACCACAGGGGGCAACATATCATTTAACAACCATTCACCCAGCGTTTACTATATGCCCACCACTGGCTAAGACCTGGGAATATAAGGAAAGGAAAAACACAATTCCTTTTTAGAGAATCTCAGGGTTGGAAGGAATCCCAGAAGCCAACTGGTCCAATGTATATCCAATCAAGAAGCCCCCCCATAATGTCATCCCACCTCCACCTCCAGAGAGGGGGAACCCTTTGTCCCAAGGCAGCCTGTCCTATTTTCAGACAACTCCATTTGTTCAGTTTCATGACAGCATTTGGGGTTTTCTTGGCAGAGATACTGGTAAGGTTTGCCATTTCCTTCTCCAGCTCATTTTACAGATGAGGAAACTTGAGGCCAGCAGGGTAAAGTGACTTGCCCAAGGTCACCCAGCTAGGAAGTGTCTGAAGTCACATCTGAACTCAGGAGGATGAGTCTTCCTGATTCCAGGCCAGGTGCACTATGGCATCCCCTAGCTGCCTTTGCATATGGTATAAACATCCTAAAGAGTGACAGTCATTCATAGACTCATAGAGCTAAGGCTAGAGGAGAACTCAAGAGGCCAATTAGTCCAACCCCCTCATTTTGCGGACGACAAAACAGAGATTTGGGAAGGAGATGAGAATGGAGAGAGAAGTGAACCGTGGTCCTTTAAATCCAAATCCACTGCCTTTTATATCCCCCATGGACCACTGGAGCTCAACTGCAAATGAAAATCAAAAGTCAATGCTTCTTCTCATTATAGAGTCACAGACTTGCTCATCTGTTAAATGGGAATAACAATGGCTTCTACCTCACAGGGTCAGGGTGAGATCAAACGGGATGATGGATGTCGAGTACTTGGCAAACTCTGAAACACCAGGTAAATGCTAGCTGTTGTTTTTACCCACTGGGACCTGCCAATTCTCCTCCAAGTCTTTGATCATCAATCAAATCACCACTGGCTGAGTTTCAATCAAAACACATCTTCTAAGGACTGTAACAAATACTTCCAAGGTTGTGACTCCAATTCCACAAGCTAAGGTCCTAAAACACCGGTTCTAGAAAAAGAGACTCCACTCCAGTATCTGAGTTTCTTGGTCTGTGAGAATTTTTTTTCTTCCAAAACTTTTATATTCAATTTTTTTTTTATTGGACAAGTCCTGTAATTTCACTGGCATAAGGAATTCCCAATGCGATCAGGACTGGCTCTGTAATTGAGTTTATGCTACTTGTCCAAGGTTACACAGCCTGGCCTAAACTCAGATCTTGCTGGCTCTGGGGTCAGCTCTCTTCCTACCACCCCATGCTGCCTCTTATGAAAGATCTGAAGTTTGCTTCTAAAAATATTATTTCCCCCCTGCACAATCCAATGGATCACCCACAATTTTGATTCTTCTGAGACTGTGATGTCCCACGATTCCTAGCTAAACAGCATCACTGGGAGAATAATGGCCTTTGAAAAGACGGATTATTCTTTTTCAGGGACCAGCATGGAGTAACTCCCTATCACTATAAGCCCTGTACCATTTCTCAGAGATTTCCAGCTTCCTCTCCTGCAGTTCTGGGCCCTTTATTGGTCTCAGATGCATTTACCGAGGGACTAAATCAATGGATGGTCCTTTAGACGGTTTTTAGATAGACTTTACATAAAGTTTGCACCAGGCAGTGTCCAAGAAGATCTAAACCCTCTATTCAGAACCAAAAAGGACCTCAGAGTCCAACACCATCACTTTACAGACACGGAAATGGAGTTTCATGCTGAAAGACTGTCTAAAATACTTTCTTTTCTTTAGGGCTGATAAGTAATCACTTCTGAACAATCTATTCAGGATGTCCCATTTTTGCCTATAAAGTACCATTACATAACTACCAATTTGCTTAAGTACCTTGCATAAGATACCATTGAGGTCATGTGTTTTCTGCCCAGTCCGAAGACCCACAGGGCCTTTCCATGTGACTTGTAGCTAAAACTTAACTCTATACATTGACCTTCTCTATTAGAGTCTGAGTTCCCTACCCTATCCCCTCCAGGATCATGCAGTTTGGCATTCGAAGCCCTTCATAACCGAGTCACCTCTTACCCTTCCAATCTTCTCAGACCTTCCTCAACACATACTCTAGGATTCAGTGGCACCAGCCTCCTGGCTGGTCCATCAACAACTCTATCCCTTAGCCCCAGGCATTCTCTCTGGCTGGCTGTCATGGCTGGGACACTTTTCTTCTTGTTCCAGTACTGGTCTCTTTACTTCTTTTAAATGCCAACTAAAATACCATCTTTCACTGGAAGGCTTCCCCAACCCCTCGTAATTTGAGCTCCTTCTCTCTCAATCATTTCCTATTTCTCCTATGCGTTGCTTGCTTTGTATATATTTGTTTGCATGTTGTCTCCCTAATTAGACTGTGACTTCCTTGAGGGCAGAGACTAATCTTTTGCCTTTTTGTATCCCCAGCATTTAGCAAAGTCATTTTGTAGGATCATAGACTTAGAGCTGGAAGGAGCCTCAGAGATGGCATCTAGTTCACACCCTCATCTTACAAAAAGGGAACTAGAAATCTAGGGAGAAGTGACTTGCCCAAGGTGATACAGTAATTAGTAGCAGAATCAAGATTGGAACTCAGCTCTTCTGACCTAGAACCAGGGATCTTTCCAGTGCCACCATACCTCAAATACTCCAGATTCAACACTCCTTCTACCATATCACCAACCAATCCCTCACCTCCAACAGATCCTTCCCTGGGCTCCCCTGCAGACAGAAGTCCCATCCTAAAATCTTGGTTTTATAAAAATCAAAACCAAGCACTGTCACTGAGCACTCAGGCATATCTTACAACCTCTGCACCTTTGTCGACTTCAGAGTAAATGAATGCTTTAGTTTTGGAAACCTACCTCCTCCACCCCAAAGAATTTTGAGACATTTTAAAAGTCCATTTAATTGGTGCAAAGTCTTTCAGTGACATGTTTTTCTGAGTGATAAGGCCTGGTACACACAGATTACCTTCACTGTATGTACAGCTGCAGACAAGATGGTGCTGTGGGAAGAGGCCTGGGCTCGGAGCCCAGCCCTGGCTCTTTACCCTCTCTGGACTGAAGTGTCATCCCCTCTGAGCTCTGAGACTATGAACCTATTCCTCTCTGGGCTTCACTGGTGATCTCCAAAGTCCTTGCTGCCCTAAAACTCTGGGCCCATGGTGAGACCTTTGTGACCTTGGCCAAGTCAAAAGATTGCAAAATGTAGGGTTGGGACTAGACAGCCTTGGAAGGACCCTTTAGCTCTAGACAGCAAAGAACAGTTTTTTTCACAGTGGTTTTTCTGGCCTACCTTTATGAGAAAACTGGGAGTCAGCACTGCCACTTGTCAGAGGGAAGGTCTCTGGGTCATTATTGGATCTTGTCAAGCAACAGACTACACCAGATCACTGGTCAAAGAGAAGGAAAAGCCGTTACTGAAACATTTTTCCAGTGGGGTCTCCTCTCTCTGACAATAAATTCCAAATTGCAACACTGTCTCTTTGGTTCAGCCTAGTAGGATCCTTCACCATCTTATTTATTTGCTTTTTGGAGGGAGGAGGGCAGGGCAATTGGGGTTAAGTGACTTGCCCAAGGTCACACAGCTAGTTTTGTGTTAAGTGTCTGAGGCTGAATTTGAACTCAGGTCCTCCTGACTCCAGGGCTGGTGTTCCATTCACCAAGTCACCTAGCCGCCCCAATCCTTTAACATCTTAAAGGTCAAGGAATGGATGTGAAAATTTGATGGGGTGCTTCCTGCTGACCCAAACCAGCAGGCCCCTGAAAGTTAAGGACTCCCCATGCATCATGGAAGCTACTGAGTATTACAGTCTCAATTTCATTTCTGCAGAGAGAACTAACTGCAAATGCCTAGACCCAGCTTATGAATGAAAACTGTCTTGAAAAATGGAACGTCCTCAGCCTTTCAGGCCAAAGAAAGGTAAAATGTGGCTAAATCTCCTGGTCTGATAATAGTAGTCATTATTGAATTCCTGAACTGCTGAAGTAAGAGATCCTGTTCTAATTCCTGGTAGCCCAAGACCCTGGGGCGATCAAAGGGTTACTCTGCCTAAATCACAGAATCTCAGTATTGGAAAGCTCTTGAGAAGTATTTGGCCTGAATATGACAGAAAAGGAAAATGATAAATGTTGGAGAAGATGTGGGAAAACTGGGACCTAATGCATTGCAGGTAGAGTTGTGAACTAATCCAACCATTCTAGAAAGCAATTTGGAGCTATGTCCAAAAGGCAATCAAACTGTAGATATCCTTTGATCCAGCAATACCTCTACTAGGTCTGTATCCCAAAGAGATCATTCCCTTCTTCATGGAATACAACCCACAAAGGGTTGTCCAGTCTTTCTTTCCTTTCTTTGAGAATTAAAAAGAAAGGGGTGAGGGGAATCAGTTCAGCAAAATTAACCAACAGATGAAACCAGATCTGTCATTTTATACTGTGCTCCACACACACACCATCCTTCAGCCCTACAAAGAGGGGAGTTAACATCCTCATATTTCTTCAAGGGGTCAAGTGTATTCAGTATAAGGGGTGGCCAGGTAGCGCAGTGAGTAAAAGCACCAACCTGGTAGTCGGGAGACCTGGAATCGGTTCCGGCCTCAAATACTTAGCACCCACACAAAATAACTGGCCATGTAACCTTGAGCAAGTTACTTAACCCCAACTGCTTTAAAAAAATAAAATAAAATAAACAGCCAACAAGCATTTATTATTAGACACTAATAGCATGCTAAGTACTGAAGATGTGAAGACAGAAACCAGCCAGCCCCCATCTTCTAAGAACAGTAAAGGGCACCTCATTAATTCTCAAGGGACCCTGTTCTCAACTTGAAGAGGTTTTTCTTGTCAACAGAAATTCCCTGAGAGTACAGATTGTTTCAGTTTTTCATTGTATCATTCCCAGGGCATCTCTGTATCTCTCCCTAGCCATGTGGCTACCTCCTAGCAAAATGCTGGCAGAAAAAAGTCAATTAATAAATTATCGTTGATTGAGTATAATGACCGAGCTTGACCCCAAAAAAGAAATATGAGAACATACTTCCACCTCTCTTTATTTCAGGGATTACAGGTGTGGAACGCTGCATAAGTCAGATTTCTTTCATCTGCTGGTTAGTTTTGCTGAACATATTCACCCTCCTTTCTTTTTCATTCTTTATCATAAGAGATAGTTCTTTTTGGGGGGAGGGATGCTGTTATATCCAAAGATATATTCATAAATTACGATGATATAAACCAAAATGCAAGAAAAAAAATTAAATTGATTTTTTTTAACACACACAATTGTTCTTTACTTTAAGCCTCACTGTATCTCCATGCACTGACTCCTACCCATTGGCCCTTAAGGATGTACATAAGGAGTTAAACTAAACCCTCTTCCATAAGACAATCCTTCATAAAATCATGCTACAGTAGAGTGTTTCTGAAGCCTTCTCTTTTCCAGTTAAACACCCTCAGTTAGTTCAATCAAGGTCCTCTGGCCTGGATACCCTCCAGCTTTCTCATGGTTCTGTTTTGACCTGTTCCTGACAACCTGGGCATCAATTGTGGTAACATGGACACCACTGCACCACAAGTTGACATCAAACAAACATGCCAAGACTAAGCCCTCTAACACTGTTTAGAGAAGGAAACAGGAAACAAGCCAGCAGCTGACTAGAGAAGCCAAACAATTATTCCATTTAGAAGTCCTCCCAGATAGATGATGCAATCCTGGGGTCAGGACTCTAGAGCTGAATTCAAAGGTCATTGAGTCCAGATCTCTTATTTTACCGATAAAAGCACTACTCAACCAAAAGGGGAAGTGACTTACCCAAGGTCACAGTGTAATTAATTTCTTAAGTCATACTTTTCAGTATTCAGTTAAAATGCCAGTGTCCTAGCTCTTATATCAGTCTTTAACACCTAGTAGTGAACGGAATATGTGACTTGCCCTGCAGGACCTGGGAAACCGGACACAGCCTAGACAAATCTGAAAGAAAGGGAGGGAGAGAGACAAAAGCTATGACCCAGAAGACTGAAGACAGGTGTTATTCAGTCACTAATGGCTGTGGGGCAGGTCATTTCACAAGATCATAGGATGTAGAACTGAAAGGGACTCTGGAAATCATCAAGTCTCACCCCTACCCCACCTCATTTTACAGAGGATGAAGTGATTTACACAAGGTCATATGGCTAGTAAATAAGAGAACTGGGAAAGCCGGACTAGAGCCCACCTCAGAGAGCTGCTGGGCAACTTCCCTCTCCTCCCAACATAAGCACAATGGTCAAAGGCAGGGTTCCAGAGTAAAGGTTTTTTGTGACATGGGTCATGCCAAGACTCAGATCATGAAAAGCCCCTGGGCACTTGGGGACAGCAAGAAGGCAGGGTGCTGAAGCAGGAAACCTGCCCTCCTACATTAGTCTGGCCCCATACAGTCATGGCACCAGTGCATTAAACACCTGGCACGAGGTAATGGTGGCTCTGGAGGAATTCTCCGTTAGAGAAAATCATACTGATATAATTCAATTCAATGAACAATTATTAAGCACCTACTATGCGCCAGACACTGTGTCTAGGGCTGGCTTCCAGAAATAGGTGTGTGTTTAGACAAAACAGGCACTGACCAGCAGTCAAATATTCACAGCATCTATAGAGGGACCCCATCAGTGATGGCGATTTCTAGAAAGCCAGGCTCTTTGAACAGCTCCAGCCAAACATTCTGTTCCAATTCTCTATTACTTAGGGGGCAACTACCTACTACAACTCCTTTCTCCAGGGCTCACCACAAACACATGCAGATTTACTTCTAGGTTGGTCCTATTCTGAACTGCTGAAACTATTAATGGCGGACCTACCAACATGCTAAATTAGGTGCAAGATAAATTCTTGGGGCACCTAGGTGACGCAGTGGATAGAGAGTCCAGGCCTGGAATAAGGAAGAACGGAGTTCAAATCCAACCTCAGGGGCTTCCTAACTGTATAACCCTGGGCAAGTCACTTAAGCCTGTTTGCCTCAGTGTCCTCATCTGAAAATTCGCTGGAGAAGGAAATGGCAGACCACTTCAGTATCTTTAGCAAGAAAACTCCAAATCGGATCACAAAGAATCAGACACGACTGAACAAAACATAATTCTTACAATAGGAAGGTTAAGAGTAGGCAGATACTGAAAACTGGTATTGGATCCAAAAGGTGCAATTATTCTAAAATCATGAGACTTAGAGCTGGAAGGGCCTCCAGAGATTACTAGTCCAATCCCCTCATTTTACAAAAGAAACAGGCTGAAATCTTTCACGGGATTTAGAATGAGTTGAAACCTCAGAAGAAGCCTAGGCAGAGAGGTTAAGTACTCCCTCAAGGGAACTCAGCCAGTATAGGGAGAAGTCAGGATTCAAACCTAGATCCTCCAACTCCCAAAACCATCCTCTTAGTTAACACAGAGAAAAATGCAGCCTCTCAGAACCAGCTGGAAACCAGAAATCTAAATTGGGGACTCCAGGGGAATATGAAGAAGCCCTGGTATTCCTCTGGTTTCTCTAAGTGTGCCAGGTCCCTTGGGGGACTGCTCAGAGCCTCTGAGGGAAAGGCACCCGTCTTTATAAGAGAGCACCAGATCTCTCTCCCTACAATTAAACAGCTGCAACGAACAGCAGCCCTTCCTTCAGTTCTGGGTCCCATCCCCCTTCCCCAAGAGGCAGCTATTACTGCCTCATTTACAGACCTCCCATGCAATTCCAGATCTCACAGGAGGCCTATAGAATGGGGTGCTGGAAAGCACACTGGGTCTCCAATCCTGCCCCGCCTGAACTCTTTGTACAATGAGGAGGTGGCCTTAAATGATCGCTAAGGTTGCTTCTAGCTCTGCCACGCCAGGGTTCCACTCTCCTGCTCTCTCCTCCCTCCCCTCCCGCAAGCTGCACGTTTCCTGTCAAAACAAAACCGAGGGAGGAGGGGAACCAGGAGGAAGAGGCGGCGTCTCGGAGAAAGCCCAGGCAACTAACCCAAAACAGAGACATCTATCCATCTCCTACAACCCACATCCTTCTCCCACAAGGCCCAGGCTCGGGCTCCTGGGTGGGTGGGGGGTGTCACAGCTGGGAATCAGACAGACTCGAGAAGGAAAGGGGGGAAGAGGTGACTAGAGCTCCAGTCCGGGTTGGGAAAGGACGGGGTCAGGAAGGGAGGAGGGTGAGTGGCCAGGTCCGGAGAGGGTTGGGGGGCGGGAAGGTAAGTGCCCCCTGCCCATTCTGGGAGGGCCTGGGGAGGGGGCTGACAAGGGCCTCCCGCCCCCAGTCCTGCCCTTGTCTCCTCCGAGAGTATTTTCGGAAGCTGGTTCGGAGTGCACAGCTGGCACCTGCCCAGCACCGACGTAAACAAGCCCCGGCACTCGGGCTCCCACCCGGGACGGGGGATGCCAGCTTATCCTGGGCCGTCCACCAGTCCCCCCTCCCCTGCCCCGCCGCTCCCACGCGGGACGGCGGTTCGGGGACAAACAAGTGAAAGACGCACGGGGCGGGGGGGTGTCCCCCGGCACAAAACGGGGCTGCCTCCTCCCCATCTCCGAAATAAAGTCAAGGCTGGAGTGGGAGCTCGGGATCCCCGTGGATGGGGGGAGCGGGACAAGGAGGAGTCTGTAACCCACGCCAACCTCGGGGCAGGCTGGCTGTCAGTCCCCAACGCGCGCAGCTGTGGGCTACCCACCGAGCCTGGCGTAGAGGGAGGCAGCCCCCTTCCCTGCTTGTCCTGTCCAGTCCGTGCCGTTCCCTGCCAGGGCTCGGTTCCGCTCCGATCGGCTCGGCCCTCCCGCAGCGCCGCTCACCAGCCCCCACTGCCCTCCCCCCGGCCCCACGCGGTATTTAAAGGGCCCAGAGGGACAGTGCAGCCAGCCAAGGCGTGGCCCATCACGCCCGGCCCACGGGGGGGGAGTGCGGACCCGGGGCGGCCCATCCCGCGGCCGACCCGCCCCCGGCCGGGTCCCGCGTGAGGCCCGAGCGACGCTTCCGAGAACATACACCCACCAGGGACGGCGCATGGCCCAAGCGTGTGGCCCGCGGCCTCGACGGCAGAGGGCTACAAAAACAGGATCTCCCCGCGAGCAGAAAGTGGTACGGTCCGAGCCCGACCGGGGAGGAGAGAGATGTGTTTACGGAACTTCTCGCCGTCCTCGGAGGCGGAGAGGCGGGGGCGGGGCCAGGCCAGCCGGGGGGCGGGGCCTGTGCGTGCGCCCAGTCTCATAAGGCGCGTGCACGCTCACGAACCCCAGCAGAGCCGCGGAAGTGGAAGGGGGGAGGGGAGGGGAGGACAACGCAACTGACCAGAGGAATCCCGGACGTCACTCTGCATGCACACACGGGAGCCCAGCACACTTTGCGTAGACACACACCGCGCTAGATATCAGCACAACACAACCTACCAAAATGCAGCTGTTTGCAGAGTCCCTGCATCCTCAGAAACCCAATGCTGTTTGTGAAGATGCACAACAGATACAAAAACAACACAACCTGCAAAAAAGGAAGCTAATGAAATTGTCGGCAGAGTCCCTGCATCCTCAGAAATTCGGTGCAGTGTAGACGCAACCTACCGAAAGGGAACTAATGGTATATAGAGCAAAGAGATCATATTTGTAAAGGGATTAGCACAGAGCCCGGCACATAGTAGACGCTTAATGAATGTGTATTCTCTTTCCCTTTCCCCCTATTGAAAGTAATTCAGCACAGTACCCATTGCTGCATAGCCGACATTTATATAAAGGTTTGAAAAATATGCTTTACCTATATTTTTAAAAGCTCTTTTAAAAAATGCTTTTATATTACCTTCATTTCTGAGTATTTCTTCCCAGCCTTCCCGCTACCCAGCAAACCATTCCTAATAACAAAGAATGAAAAAAGGAAAGGGAAAAAAAGGAACAGTTCATTAAAACCAACCAGCCCGCCCATGGGATCTGACAGTGTATGCAGCGCTCCACACCCGTAGTGCTCCACCTCTGCAAGAAAAGAAGTGTGGATGTTTTTGTGGGGTGGGCGGGGAGTTACATCTGTCTTCTGATTGAGAGTCCATGGAGAACCATGTTAGGCACCAATATGCCAACAGCTTTTTTAGCTCTCTTTTGGTCCCTTGAGCTGCTCTTGTGTCTCTGTGGTGTGTATACAGAGCATCCTGGATTTCTGTGTAATAAAGTGTCTGTCTGTACCAACAACTGCCTTAGCTTCCTGTTAGCCTGTTGCCTTGTTTTGGTGTGTGTGTGTGTGTGCGCACGCACTTGCAGTGTGTTGGGTTTCTGGTCATAAAGCCTGCATTCCCACAGCTACATTAGTTCAGTGTAAGTGAGTGGATTATTTCCTTGTTGGTCTGGTGCCGTCTGTGTATATTTTAATAATAATGGCTGACATGTAAATGGCACCTCAAAATTTGCAAAGCACATTATATCTCTCATTTCATTTGACCCTAACTATGAGGTAGAGTTCTTTTTTTTTTTAATCATCCTAATTTTATCTTTGAGGAAACTGAGGTTCAAAGTGGGCAGTTTACTCAGGACCACAAAGCAGCCTAAGGCAAGATTTGCACCCAGATATTTCTGATTCCAAGCCCCAACCCTCTAGCCACAAAGACAGTGTGGTATAGTGGATACAATCCTTCATCTGAAGTCTAGAATCCTGTGTCTGAATTATGCCCATGATAGATATTGATTAGACTCTAGCCATTCACTGACTTTCACAGCCTCCATTTCCTAATCTAAAAAATGGTAAAGATAGATAATAATAGCACTTACCTCTAAACAACCAAATCAGGTAATGTATGTAAAGGGCTTTGCAAAAGTACCATGTGAATGCAATGTATTGCAATTCGAATGTAACAGACAGGTAATAAATGGAGTGGTCTGACTCCTTGCGACCTCATTTGGGGTTTTCTTGGCAAAGATACTGGAGTGGTTTGCAATGTGCTGAGTGCTGGGCATACAATGAAAGGTAAAAATCAATCCCTGCCCTCAAGTAGCCCCCAATCTACTAGGGAGACATCATGCAAACAACTATCATATACTGGGAAAATTGGAGATAACCTCAGAGGGAAGGCAGTACATTATATTTTTTTTTTGGTTAAAATATTACCTGTAATATATTGTGCCAATTTTTAAAGAGTTTTCTGTGTATTTTAAAACTGGGACATACACAGAGAAAGAATGATTTTAAAATGGGATGACAGATGTTCCTGCAGTGGATAGGCCAACAGGCCTAGAGTCAGGAACACCTGAGTTAGACCTTTGATACATACTGGCTGTGTGACCCTGGGCAAGTCACTTAGCCCTGTTTGCTTTCATCTATAAAATGAGCTGGAGAAAAAAATGGCAGTATCTTTGCCAAGAAAACCCCAAATGGGGTCATGGAAAATCAGATGTGACTGAACAGCAAATCTTAAGGTGGAATCATTCTACACCTTCTCCCCTCTTCTCTTACTTTTATTTTAAGAATTATTACCTGGAGTCAGGAGGACCTGAGTTCAAATCCAGCCTCAGACACTTAACACTTACTAGCCATGTGACCTTGGGTAAGTCACTTAACCCCAACTGCCCCTCCAAAAAACTAATATATATAATATGTCTTTTTCTTTTAAAGAATTATTTGCTGATTCATCCAAAGTCACACAGGCAGAAAGTATAAAACCCAGGATTTGAACCCAATCCTCTTGAATCCTGACCCACTGTACACAGTAAGAAAGTCTGATCAGCCTAGGTAGTGGAAAAAGCCCTGACAGCAGAGTGAGAGCCATGGATTTGATTGCTGTCCCTTACGAGCTAGATAATTCTGGGCTAGACACTTCACTTTGGTTTCCTCATTCATAAAATGGAGGGGTTGGAGCAGATGGCTTCTGAGGTGTCTTCCAGCTCCCATCTCTGGTCCTGGAAGAAGAGTCAGAGTCTGACGCTAGGCTCTCCAAACCCAAATCTGTAGCATGGAACAAGAAAGCAGCCAAGGTACAATTTGAACCCAGGTCCTCTGGACCCCAAATCAGTGCTCTGTTCACCCTGAACAATTCCTCCCCACCCTATCCCACTACTTTTCTATGTGTATATACAAATATACACCATACATACTCTATGCCCACACTCAAGGAACCAATCGATTATGGGTTTGTAAGCACACACCTCCCCATAAATGCACATCCAGATTTGAATGTGGGCAAAACACAATTGTGCATAGGTAATTCCCCTGAAGCCCCGCTAGGTGGTGCAGAGGATAGAACCCTGTGCCTAAGGTCAGGAAGACCTGAGGTTCAAATCTAGCCTTAGATACTTATAAACTGGGTGCCTTTAGGCAAGTCACTTAATCTCTGTCTGCCTAAATTTCCTCAACTGTGAAACGAGGATCATAATTGCACCTGCCTCTCAAGGCTGTTGCGAAGATCAAATGAGATCTTCATAAAGCACATATTTAACACAATACTTTTGTTACTAGGCAGTCATTCAACCCTGTTTACATAGTACCTGGAATATAGTGGGCACTAAAAAAAATGCATTTTCGCTTCTCCTTTAGGGAAATAGGTGCTTATTTCTTTCTTTTCCTTCTTTCTTTTAGATGTATCCCATGTTCAAATTTGAGGCGTTTTACTTGCAAAAATACCTTTCCTCCCTCCAGTGTTCTTGGCAATGGGAGTCTCTTTGAATGACTGAAACAGCTGGTACATTTCAAATAACCCATTCAGTGGAGGGCAGTGTGTGGACAGCTTGCCTTCAGCCTTGCGCGAGGGTGTGGGGGAGGGAGATATTCCTCCCTCTAGCCCTACCGCTGGAAAGCAGCATTTCACTAATTACAGTATCTTGTTGGCAGGCAAATGCTTGGAGAAGAGCCCTCTCCCCCCCCCATACAGGAACATGAATGTATCCGTACGAGGAATGTTTTGTTTCCACAGATGACAACACTTTTTACTGTTGTATTTTATGTCTACTAAATATGTAACCAATATATAAAATGTATTTTATGTTCCATGTTACATAAATATATTTATAGATAATATGTTGGATATTTTTTCTATATTAAATTATATATTTTATTGTTACTATTATGCCTAGAATTAGATGGAAGGGCTGGTGTTTTTAGTCATGACTTCTTTCATCACATATTTGGAAAAATTAGGATAATCTCAAAGTGTCATAGATGTAGAGCAGGAAGGTGCCTCAAAAGTCTGCATCTCCTTCAAATCTTGCCTCAGACATTTATTAGCTCAGTGGATAGAGCACTGGCCCTGGAATCAGGAGGATCTGAGTTCAAATCTAAGTTCAGACATTTACTAGCTGTGTGACCCTGGGCAAGTCACTTTATCCTGTTTACCTCAGTTTCCTCACCTACAAAGTGAACTTGGAGAAGGAAATGACAAACCACTACAGTATCTTTGCCAAGAAAACCCCAAATGGGGTCACAAAGAGTCAGACATGACTGAAACCACTGAACAGCAACAACCTTTCTCAGCCTCAGTTTCCTCCATCAATAAAATGGGGATAATAACATTATTTACCTCCCAGGGTTCTTGAGAGGATCAAATCAGAAGATATTTGTAAAAGCTCTTTTCAAATCTTAATGTATTATATAAAGTTAGCTACTGTTATTACTGCCCACTCTTGGTTAGGAGCATTCAAGCTGGAAGGGATTTTTTATTTTTGGTCCAGACTTGTGTGGGGCACTCTCTTTGTGGAACATATTCTCTGACCACTGATGCAAATCAGCAGTTCCTCAATAACTCTGTCTCAGGAAGCTGCCTGGGGCACAGAGAATGAAATGATGTGCCCAGGGGCCTACAACCAGTTCAAAAACCCCATGCACAAAACCCTGTCCAGAACTGCTTAGACCAGGTGCTGAAAGGTTCCATGATTTGCGAATGGTCCTCATGCAAGGGCGTGCTTGAGAAAGCTCAAGCCCTTTTTGTCTTATTTCCTCCTTCCCCAATAACTAGTGCCCTCCCAAACCCCAGAAACTACCCTGTATTTCTTCATTTGTGTACATATTGTTCACCCCTCTCCTGCCCCCCTTAGAATGTGAATTCCTTGTGGAAAAAGACAAGTTCATTAAAAAAAAAATTTGTGTCTTCATCACCTAGGACAGTGCCTGGTACATCTTAGCTGCTTATTAATTCTTGTTCAATTGAGCTGCAGCTCAGTCCTCTGTCCCTTAGGCCTGGGGGTGGGGGTGGGTTATTTAACCTTCATTTCTGCCCAGGGCTCCTCTGGGAGGCTGAGCAAACTTCCAACTCTTTCCCCAAATAATGTTTTTAAATGCACAAAATTAAATACACAGGACAGCTAAGGTTAGTGAAAATATAGATGTGTTTCTTTCCCTTTGAGTTCACACTTGGGTCATGCCCCATCATTTTACAGGAAAGTGAGACCCAGAAAAGGTTAAAAAACTGTTTCATTTTCTATTGTATCTCCAGTCCCTAGCACAGAGCCCTGCACACTTACTAAATGCTTGCTGATTGGATGATTTATTGGGCAAAGGTTATGCAGCTAGTCAGTAGCAGAGCCTGGAAATGACCCCACAGAACATCACCTTGACCTGCTGTTCTATTTCTCTTTTTCCTCCAAACGAGGACATGACTAATCAGAGTCAGGGCTCTAGAGAAAATTATATTTTATATTTACATCAATTCATATTTTATTATGCTATGTTATATAACACATAAGTGTATGTGTGTGTGTGTGTATTTGTCGTGTTGTGTTGTGGATCATATCCTATCCTATCATACTTTACTATTCTGTTATTATTGATCTCTGTCAGTGGGGGGAGAGTCTACATTTGCTTTCCCACACTGATAACTCTGATCATGGAGTTGGAGGATCATAGATGGAGAGCTGGAAGGAAATTCAGGGGCCATCTAGTCCAACCCCGTCATTTTACAGATATAGAAAATGAGGCAGAGAGAGATAATGGGATTATGGATCTAAAACTGGAAGGACCTCAGAGGCCACCTAGTCCAACCCCGTCATTTTACAGATGAAGACATGCTGGCACTGAAAACTGCAGTGACTTTTCCAAGATCACATAGGGAATAAGTATTAGGGGTAGGTATTGAATCCAGATCTCCAGTATTCAGTGCCAGAGTTCTTTCCTCTCTATCATGACCTGCCCACATTTAGATTATGGGGAGGGGGGGGGGGAATCCTCTAGATTCCACAGCCCTGCTGCTCATAGGATGCCAATGAAGACAAAACAAAATACTGAGAATGTTGACAGATACAATGGTTTAATTACTTCCTTTGTTAACTAATTATAGTACCAGGAACTGGCAGATCGGTAGGTCAGGTGGAATTATGGTCATCAGAGCAGGTGAATATGACTCATTTATGCTGCCAGGTCAAGCAAGCTGATGAATTCTCTAACATGGGCATCATACATGAAGCTAAAGATTTTAGAAATTCAATATGCTTTCACCTCACAACCCATTAAATTGGCATTCCCCCCCAAAAAAAATGGTAAGAGGCAGAAATAATCAATGATGAGGGACTGTGGGACTATAGGCTCACTCAATGGAGAAGCTGAAAATTAGACCAGGAAGAACAGATCTCAGAAGACAGGCATGGACTTCATTTCCCAGCCCATCCTGGGAGGCTTTATGGTTTGGGGGAACTTGCCAGGGCTTGCTGACACTCACTTGGCCAAGATGCCCAGACCTGTTATTTTATTAGGATAGGTAACTGCACGAGGAAGACATTCCCTCTGCCAGTTCAAGAGCTCTCTCTGCAACCTTTAGTATTAGAAAATGGCCTAGATCTCTGAGAAGTAAAGTGACTTGCCCAGGGTTGCACTATATGTCAGAGGAAGGACTGGCACCCTGGCTTCCTAGGCTAGTGGCCTGCTCTCTAGCCACTTTAGGCATTAATAGAGGGATACAAATAAAAATACTAAAATGCCCACTTTGAGGCCTTCAGGGTACTTTCTCTACAATAGTCCTGCAAGAAAACCAGCAGCTTTTTATTTACATTTGCTTGGATGTTTGATCTTTCTAGATCTGAGATTTCATGCATTTGGGGAAGTCCTGGTTTGGAATCTTTCTCCAGTGATGCAGGACAGTGACGCCACTGGAACGTGTGGTCTGACAGAGCAGCCTAGGAGTACCAGAAGGTGAAAAATGATTTGGCCATGGTCACTCACAGCTAATGGCCAGCAAAAGTAGAAAAGGAATTCTTCTATTACACTAATTCCATTGGTTTAATCTTAAATACTATGCAATATGCTACTGTATCATACATTATGCTGCACTGTAATATATGATTTTATACTGTATTTACTACATAGTACTTACTGTATATGAATTTATATTATTGTATTATATCTATTTACTATACATTGTATTCCATTATATTTTATATTTATATCAATTAATATTTTATTATGCTATGTTATACAGCACATAAGTATATATATATTTTTTGTCATGTTATACTGTGGTATGGTACATCAGATCCTATCTTATCATACTTTAGTATTCTGTTATTATTGACCCATATCATTGGGGGGAGGGTCTACATTTACCTTCCCACACTGATAACTCTGATTCTGATCAATTGTGTCTTTGTTAGAAGAGGAAAGCAAGTATGAAATTATTGCACACATAATTGTATATTAAATAAATTGTTATAATAATTCAGCTCCTATTCTTGATACTTTGTGATTACATGCCTGTATGTGTATATATGCAAATGTACATGCACATGGGCATGTATACAAATACACACATATATACATACACACATATGTATATCATGTATACATAGTTTAGAGAGAGTCAGAGTCAGAGATCCAGACAGAGACAGAGACAGAAAAGGGGCAGAGACAAAGACAGAGATTGAGAGTTTGCTTTAGGGCTGATCCTGTGATTTCATCAGTGTGGGCGAGGCTATTGGGGTAGGCCCCTCTACTGAAATCAGCCAGCAGCAACAGAATGAGCAAGCCCCAAACTGGGACAGAAAACTGTATTTGGAGTTGGGAGGTGGGTTCAAATCCTGCTTTTGCTATTTGCTATGTAGGTGACTTTGGGCCAGCCTCAATGTCCTCATCTGAAGAGTGAGGGAGGTAGGCTGGACCAAATAATCTGGAAAACCTCCTTCCCATAGATTGAAATCTATGATTCTATGAAAGTCCAGTGGATGGAGAAACTGTCACCAAGCAACAAAAAGGACCAGCCCATGGTCTGGCTCATTTACCAACTACATCACCAGACCCTGAAAAATCAAACATTGACTAGACCTTGTGTGCAGGCCTTTTTTTTTTTTTCTCTGTGAGGTACATAGAGATCCATGTTCAAGTAATTTTCTGAAGTTGGAGACAGGGCCAGGTTTCTTCTGTACAATCCTCACTTGTGGAAAGCTGTGCCCATCTGGTCACACCTTCTCCTAGGCCTGAGCTCCAGCCCAACCCTGTATACACACACACACACACATACACACACAGATAAGCACCACTCCCAAACCAAGGTGCCATGTGGGCACTTACCTAGCCAACACTGCTGTTTCCTGGGTCACAAAGTGAGCAGTAAGTGTAGGTTTGAGAAAGCAGGAGGCAGGATCAAAAGCAATGGGGACCTGAAGGACAGCCCAGAAAACTTCTCTCTTTCTGCGTTAGTATGGCAAGGCTGCAGAGAACAGGTGAAGCTTGATGATCTAAGGAGTCCTGTGACCTCACCACGCCCTGAGGCTACCAAAGCTTCTTTCTGGGTCTTGGTGACCTCATCCAAACTTGGACAAATATTTTGGCCTAATAGGAAAAAAAAAGAAAAGGAATTAAAATTCAATTCTTTTCTTTCCTTTCAACGACTAGAGATCCTTTTGGGACCACAAAACAATGAAGTTGCTTTTGTCTTAAGCATTTGGGGGTTTAACAAGTGGTTTGGTTTAGGGCCAAGAGTCTTTAACTGGAAGAAAAGAAAATCAAACACTCTATGACTAACTGGGATGACCTTAGGGGAGACCCTTCCCCCACTCTAGGGCTCAGTGTCCCCTCTATAAAAACAAAGATGGTGGACTGGAAACCTAAATAGCTAATCTTCTGGCAGGAGTTCTGAACTAGAAGAACAGGGGTTTGTTGTATTTAGTGCTGCTGGGGACTTGGGTGATCATCTGCCTTGGGTCTTCTTAACCTGGGTCCTGGACCCCATTGGCATCTGCTGAAGCCTGTGGCCCCCTTCTCAGAATAAGACTGTTAAATAATCAGAGAGATGGTCTTATTTCAGACAGAGGTCAGTGTGAAAGTAAAGATATGTACCTCCCCCCCTCCAAATTCATACATTTCCTGAGATATAACCAAGGACTACTTGGTCTGAATCATCTAGTCCAGGGGTGGAGAACCTACAGCCTCCAGGCCACATGTGGCCCTCTAGGTCCTCAAGTGCAGCCCTTTGACTGAATCCAAACTTCACAGAATGAATCCCCTTAATAAAAGGATATATTCTGTAAAACTTGGACTCAGTCAAAAGGCCACACTGGAGGACCTAGAAGGCCACATGTGGTCTTGAGGCCACCCCTGTTTAAGGTGTCTCACTTTACTTTGGCATGATTTTCATTATCAGGGAAATCCCCCTAACATCAAGCTTCCATTTGCTTCTTCTCAGCTTTCCCCCTTGGTTCTCATTAAAGGTAGACTTAAAATGGGTTAGGATTTCATGTAACATGAGGCACTTACAAGACATTGAACTGTTTAAAAAAAGAAGTCAATGCTGCAAAGATATGCAGCAAAGCATTCAGCTTCTCTCATCTCCAGGCAAACCTGGTCTGGCCCAGAGGGCATGGCACAGTTTCTAGAGTGGTTTCAGACACCCATCAAGCTGGAGGGGCCCTCACTGCACATGGTCTGGACTTTTTCTACCCTTAGGTAACCAGAAGACTGGGACAGACACCTATCAAGACCCAGGAGAAACTTTGTTACCTTCTGGGAAAACGAATCCCCAATCCTGGGGAAAGTGATGAGAAGGAGAAATATGGTCCTATCACACTCCTGCTTCTGTCCTCCAGGACCAAGCAGAACAAGACCCTCTTCCATAAGACAGTCTTTAAAATACTTGAAGACAGCTCTTCTCCAGGCTAAATGCCGCCAGTGCGTTCCGCTCTAACATTTCCAATGATTGTATGACTTGCTCTCAGAATATACCCAACATGAGCTAGAACTCAGTGTTCTTACACCAGTCTTCACAGGAGACACTAAGTCACCAAGTAGTTGTACAGATGGCAAGTGGGGTCAAGATTAGACATTAACAGGACCATGAATGGAACCCAGATGGGTCTTTTCCAGTATTTTCTTCCACTCTTCATGTGGCATCACATGTAAAGCATTACTTATTGGCAATTATCTAATTAGCTTGGCTGGTGTGTCAACAGCCATGCACACCAATGTCAGTCCCCGAAGTATTTGTGAAAACATTCCTTTGTGTTTTGGAAGGATTCCTGGACCGTGTGTCCAGATGACTCCATCTACCGGAAAGCAAGGGGAATGGAATGCTGCCAGTTTTCCTAAGATTCTGGGCGTTGCCAATGTTCACATCTGTAGTTTTTGTAGTAGCTGGAAGGAGAAAAAAAAACAGAAGGAAGTAGAGAACAGGGGAAGGGAGAATAAGGAAAGGGAGAACAGGAGAAAGGAAGGGAGGGAAGGGGTGAAGAGAGGATGGGAAAGAAGAGAAGAGGGGAGAAGAGAAGAAAGGAGAGAGGAGAGAAGGGGAGAGGGCAAGGGAAGAGAGAAAAGGAGAGGAAAGAAAAAATGAAGAGGAGGAGAGAGTAGAAAAGAGAAGGAAAAGGAGAAGAGAGAGGGAGAGAGAAGAGGAATGGAGAAGTGGAGGGGAGAGGAAAGATAAGGAAAAAGAAGAAAAAGGAGGGAAGGGGAGGAGTGGAGAAAAGAGGGAAGGAGTAGAGAGGTGAAGGAAGAAGAGATGAAAGGAAGGGAGAAAGAAAAAGGGAAGGAAAGGGAGAAAAGAGAAAATAAAGGGAAAAGGGGGGAAAGAAAGAGGGGAAAATGGGAGGGAAGAATTGGAAAATTTTAATCCTAAAACAGACAAATCTAGCCTAAGCTACTTCTGAGGCCAAGGATGGTTTTGGCCCCTGTCCAATCACACTATCTTCCTTTCCTTAGAGAATTTTATTCAAGAATCTTTAAGGCCTGAGACATAATCAAAAGGTTGTTTACACCGAGGGCAAATAAGACCCTACAACTAAGTTGTTCCTGAAAATTTCTGTTGATACCATTTTTTTTTTCAAATAAATTAATTTGGGGCAGCTAGGTGGCACAGTGAATAGAGTACCAGCCCTGGAGTCAGGAGGACCTGAGTTCAAATCCAGTCTCAGATACTTGACACACTTACTAGATGTGTGACCTGGGCAAGTCACTTAACCCCAATTGTTTTGCCTTCCCCCCTCCCCCCAAAAAAGATTTTTTTAAAATATAAATTAATTTGAATGCATAAGGGAGGGAAATTGTTACTTTAAAGAATCTGATCATGAATGTGTTTGCAAAAGGAATAATTTACCCCTAATTTATATTTTGTATAAATCCAGACATTAAGTCAACCAACCAGTTATCATTTATTAAGACTCAGCCATGGGGCAACTAGGTGGCACAGTGGACAGAGCACCAGTCCTGGAGTCAGGACTTGAGTTCAAATTCAGCCTCAAACATTTATTCGCTGTGTGACCCTGGGCAAGTCACTTAACCCCATTGCCTTTCCTCCCCCCACCCCTGAAAAAGACTCAGCCCTTCCTGACTCCAGGTCTGACATTCTACCCACTGTGCCACCTAGTGGCCTCTTCATATTCTAGAGAAGCCTTGTGACTAGTAATCCTCCAAAGAATTAAAGTTATGAGTCATCAAAATGGCAGTGGAGAAGCCCTTGGTGGGTATGAGTGAGTTTCAAGATAATTCGATGTAGAATTGTTCAGCAGAAAAGTGCATATGATATTATCAGAGAATTGTATAATCAGAAAAAGAGACAGGCTGATCATATGGACAGGTTGAGAAAGAACAAATGAACCACCCACATATTCCATTGATATCCAAGCAATATCAAGAGATTGGGAGGAAGGTCCCCTGGAATCCTGGGTTGATCCACCAGGAAGAATTTCCAGAAGGGCATAGATAAGAGTCAAGAAAAATGAGAAGGTATGAGTGGTTGCAACTGATCTTGTTAGGGGAGTTTCCCATGTTATTGATGCCATGGATCAGCATGAAAGAGTGAGGAAGGGACAGACTGAAGAGAGGAGAGGCTGACAGCAAGGAGACCAATTAGGAAGCTAGCTCAGCAGCTAGGGAAAGAGCTGGGGATGAGGCAATGACTTAACATGGTGGCTGTATCAGTGGAGAGAAGGATAAAAGTCCTCATTTGGGTCCAGATGACCATCTAACACCTAGTACCATCAATAAACTTCTCCAAATCTCCCCTTGTTTACCAACTTTGCGTAAAATAAGGAGCATTCCACTTTCATCCCCTTCTTCAATTAATTACTGTTCCCCAAGGTTCCGAAGTGTAGGTCTGGAAGCAGAGGTAACAAATTCCTTGATTCCCATCAATCACCATCCTAGAATTCCTGAAAAGGAGGGAGGATCTTTATTGTGTAGCAGAAATGGCAAAAGCCAGGAAACCATCACTGGGGCCACCATACCACCCTCCCAATTTACACCTGGATTTGGAGGACTGTAGCATTCTTTTTCCATCTTCAGCCCTCCTAAGACCTCAACTGCCCCAACAGAATATCCTTTCATTAATCCTTTTTTTGGATCCATGTCTTACATGTGCATTTGGCAGCATTTCCCACCAAATGAAGTCATGGAAACAGGTTGACCATATCTCAAACTAAGGGAGCTCTCCTTTTGACTACTACAGTGAGTAACCCTAATTTATTCCAGAATAAAAATTAATGAGTAAACAGAGGTGAAAAATGACTCAGAGATTTAAAGCTCAGGTGACTGGGAGGGTGATGGTGTCAACAACAAAACCGGAAATTTGGGTGGAGAGGCAGGTTTAGAAGGGAAGCTCAGTTTCAGACATATTGAGTTTAGAGCCTTGGAGGCAGATCCAAGTGGCAGTTTCTATCAAGTAACCACGAATGATGGACCAGAGCTGAGAGGAGAGATCAGGGATGAGTATGCATCTTAGGAAGTCACCTGTGTGGAGGTGATCTCTGGAGCATGACAGCCAGAGGTTGGGCTCAAAGAGGGGATTGTCAGTGCTAAGAAGGAAACCTACGGACTTCTCTCTGATTAAGCTGGAGATTGTCAGGCATCCCTGCTACTAAAGAGAAGATCAAAGGCTACATGGAAACTGCCTGCAGGACTAAAAACAAGGCAGGAATTCCAGAGTCATGGACAAGTCCTAATAAGCCCTAGCTAGACAAGCCTTAAAAGATCCTAGGTGAGTCAGTTCTACTCAAACCTTGGGGCAAAGCAGGGTTAGATTAAGCTGGTGACTCATGATTTTGGGTACCTTGGTGGAGGGGAAGATTTCACCTGTATGGGCACTCCCTTCACCGATGGAAATCACAATCTCTTATCACCCCATACAGATCTTGTCTATGTTTCTGTAAATCGACCATGGAGAATCTATCCTTACAGGCTGGAGACCTCAAAATTAAAATGAAACTAAAATTAATAAATAATAACATTTAAATATTTTAAAATTGACCAGCTTTCATGTCTAATATATAAATATCAATAGATACAACCCACATGAACAAAAGATCTTTGGGATCCTCAATAATTAAGAGAATTAGAAGTGTAGGGGTCCCAAGACTGAAAAATTTGAGAACTGCTGTCCTAGATTTTAGACTACTTCTTGCAACCGAGTCATCATTTGTAATATGATGGGTCATCTCCATGTTTAATTTTTTGTGGGGGGAGGGGTATCATTTTAATTCTTCTGAGGTTTTTCTTCTTGGCTTGTACCCTTATAACATTACTAGGAGAATACTGACATTGAAGAGATGAGCTTTGCTGGCTTTGTACTAAAGGGAAATGCTGAAAACCCTATACACGTTTCTAAATGTAATACCTAACGCAGCCTGATCTCCTCCTCCTGTTCAATTCTGGGTCAAGCTTGTGATCTATAAATAGCACTAACCATGACATACACACAAGGCAGGGATGCCTTAATAACCTAACACAGGAGATAGCCCTTAGCTACTTCCAGGTTCAGTGTGGGACTGTGTCAGATAATCAATTATGAATATCATGGCTCAAGCCCCCACCCCAAACTTTTCCTTCTCATAGGGGTGGGGAACCTGTGGCTTCCAGGCATATGTCATGACATAGAACATAGAAAAACCACAAACCAAAAGCAAAAATACTTAATTAAGACAGAGTAACAAGGTATTTCCTAGGAAAATAAATTGACAACAGAATCATTTAAAGTTTACCCATTTAGGGGCGGCTAGGTGGCACAAGTGAATAGAGCACTGGCCCTGGAGTCAGGAGGACCTGAGTTCAAATGTAACCTCAGACACTTCACACTTACTAGCCGAGTGACCTTGGGCAAGTCACTTAACCCCAATTGCCCTGCCCTTCCGCCTCCAAAAATGAAAAATAAAGAATAATAAAGTATACCCATTGGTCACAGGACAAAGAGAGAGAGAGAGAATGAGAAAAAGACACAGAGTGAGAAAAATAGGCACAGAGAGACCAAGAGACCATTTATTAAGCACTTACTTTTGTACCAAGCAGTATCTAAGAGCTGGGAATACAAATGCAAGCAAACAAGTCAGTCTTTACCCTCTGGGAGCTTATATTCTGACAGGGGAACTCCACCTACAAGGGCTTCCAGAAAGTAAAATGTGGGAAGGAAGAAGGGTAACTGAAAAGAAACAATGTATCAGACAAGAAGAAGGAGGAGTCCAGAGAGAATCCAGGGAAGAGTGCCACTTTCTGCAACAAAATTATCTTTCCTGTTTTTAGCATTGGTCCCGCAATCTCCTGTTACTTTATTTTTTTTAATTGTAGTTCCTTTATTTTTGTTACATTTTGAGTTCTCGATTGCCTTTCTCCCTCCCTCCCATCCCAGCATTTGAGAAAGTCAACATTAAAATATAGATAAACATATATCTCCCAAAACTTTATATGAACTTCGTGTAAATACCGTTTTTCCTTTTCTGCATACTTGCTATTTTTCTACAACCAAAGGTAAGTTCCTTGAAGGCAGGAGCTGTTAAATTTTTTTTAATATTTTGAGCATGGCAAAAAAAAATAACTTTCAGTATTCAAGGAGGAATATCAATAGCTATTTCAGTATTCAAGGAGGAATATCAAAAGAAGATTAAATATGATACTGAGAACTTTATTATGTATCGGTTACATATGAATTTTTGAATGGATCATAAATTTAATATGATGATAAGAAAACTACCTGCTTATCTGGGTGCCCTTTTAAACTTCCTTCGGCACCCATGGAGCTCCCAGCTGCCCTTGATGAAGTCAAGTCATCTGCCCAAACTACACCCTTGGGCCAAGAAAGAACTGCCAGCTAGGATGGCCAAGTCCCAGTCAGTGATATCTGGGAGATATTGGAAAGTGGGGAACTCATTGCCAGATTGGAGAAGGACAATGTGGGTCTGATTTTCAGAAAATGAAAGAGAACAGGATCTGCCAAATACAGGGAAATAAGCTTTACTTGGAGTCCTGGGAAAACTCTATAGAGTGAATCATTAAAGAGATGGTTGGTAAACATTTAGGAAAGGAAGTGGTGATTAGAAAGAGCCAGTGTGGCTCCATCCAGAACAGGTCACGGCCAGACTAATTTACTTTACTTTTGGGGTGGATAGATAACAGGTTAGGGGAATGCTGTGGATAAATTCTACCTAGATTTTAGTGAAACTTTAGATGAAATTTCTCACACCATTCCTATGGAGAGGGTGGAGAGATGTGGATTAAACAATTATACAATCAGATGCATTTGGAGTCTTTGAACAGCTAGCTGGACTCAACATTTAGTTGTTAATAGTTTAATTTCAGAGGAGCACCTAAGGGATCTAGACTTGTGTCTTATGCTACTTAACATTGTCATCAATAACTTGGATAGATGGTATACTCAAGCAAATTTGAAGAATTACATAAATCTGGGAGAACTGACTAACCCAATGGATGAGAAAATCAAATTAGATTCAGCACTGGGCTGGAATAATATGGGGAAAGCATGGATAGGCAGCAATTATTCTTAAAACAATTTGGGGGTTTCAATTGATTGCTGGATCAATATGAGCCATAAATATGATATAGGTAGCTAGGTGATACAGTGATAGAGTGCTGAACCTGGAATAAGGAAGACCTGACTTCAAATAAGGACTCTAATACTTACTAGCTGTGTGACCCTGAGCATGTCATTTAACTTCTACCTGTTTCAGTTTCCTTACTTGTAAAATGGGGATAATAATAGCACCTACCTCCCAAAGTTGTTGTGATAATAAAATAAGATAATTTTTGAAAGTGTTTGCAAAGCACTATATAAATGCTAGCTATGGCTGTTGTCATTTTTTAAAATTACTCTATAGTAGTGAAAAAAACCTTATGCAGTCTTTGGCTACGTTAAGAGGAAATAGAAAAGTATTAGTCTGACTGTACTCTGTACTTGTCAGTTCTCATCCAAAGTATTATTTTCATTATAGAAACTATTTTTATTCTGGAAACTATGGTTTAAGAAGGACACTGCAGTGAGTAAAGTGCCGGCCCTGGAGTCAGGAGGATCCAAGTTCGGTTCCTGCCTCAGACACTTAACACCCCCCCCCCCACACACACACACACACTAGCCGTGTAACCATGGGCAAGTTACTTAACCCCAATTGCCCTCCAAAAGGCAAAAAAAAAAAAAGGACACTGAGAAGATGGAGAGGGTCCAGAGGAGGGTAGTCAGGATAGTGAAGACTTGTCTCTAACGTGTTTCCCTGATAATAAGACCTATCCCGAAAATAAGCCCTCCCCTTACTGTGTAAGATTCCTCTAAAATAAGCCCTCCCCCCAAAATAAGCCCTATTGAGATTGCTACTGTAGTGAAGGTGATCCCCTGCACTACACGCTACATTACGGTACCCTCTGTATGCACCGTCTCCCCCCCCCCATGAAATGCATGCTGCACTCCAAGCTGCATCCAATCAGAGCTGCAGCAGTGAGCGCGTCATCCTGTTCTTCCCCAGTGATTTGCTTATTGAATAAAGGTACTTTTTTTGTTCACATTTACCTGTTTATTAAAATTGCTGTCAATGTTCATTAAAATAAGCCCTCCCCTGAAAATAAGCCCTCTGGTGTTTTTCTGTCCAAAAAAAATAATAAGACAGTGTCTTATTATCAGGGAAACACGGTAGTCCATAGGTTCCCAAAGGGATACCACCCCTTGGGGGTACTGGAATGATGGGGGGTGGTAGTAGCCTCAGGTGATGCAATTTTTTAAAACACCATTAAAGGGTAAAAGAAAGTAGATTTGTGGGGGCAGGGGAAGCACTGGGTAAATTTTTTTTTTTTTTGAGCAATTGGGGTTAAGTAACTTGCTCAAGGTTACATGGCCAGTTATTTCTGGGTGTGGTGCTGAGTGTCTGAGCCCAGGATTCCATCTCCAGGTCATCCCAACACTGGAGCTGCTGCTCTTACTCGCTGAGCCACCTGGCCGCCCCTAAGCAATTGGGGTTAAGTAACTTGCTCAAGGTTACACGGCCAGGTGTTTCTGGGTGGGTGCTAAGTGTCTGAGCCTGGGATTCCATCTCCAAGGTCATCCTGATACTGCAGCCGGTGCTCTTACTCGCTGTGCTACAGGGTAATTTTTTTTAAGGGGGTGGTAGATCAAATAAGTTTGGTAACTTCTGCAAGTCCAGTCCATGTCAGATGAGGATGGGATGGAGGAATTTGGTATGTTTTTGTGTAGGTGCCATGTACCACCAAGAAAAAGGCATACTCCTTTCTATTCCCATTCACTTTTCTCCAGAGCTCTATCATATCTAACTTTCCTAAAATTCTATTCACCTTGTTAATTTCTTTCTTGTTTATTTAGTGGTTAGATTTATCTAGTTCTGAGAAGGGGAGGAATTTGGCATGTTTTAGGCTGGAGGAAAAAAGAAACTGAGAAGAGGAAGGGAGAGGGAAGACAGAAGAGCTGTCTTTAAGGATCTGAAGAGCTGTTATATGGAGGAGGGATGAATTAGACTTATTTCCTTTGACTCCAGAAAGAAAAAACAGGAATAACTGAGACTTAATGTCAGGAAGATGTCTGAGCATGGGTGGACCAGAGAGCAATGAGGTTCCTTCCATCTCTCAAACACTGTTTATCTAGACCTCAGGGTAAGATGTCTCCCTTTTGTTCTCAGCTATAGATGTTCTAAAATTTTCAAGGAGGACTCTGTGCATTAGGACACCATCTACTGAGGAACATGATGGACAAGAGGAGACAAAGTTACCTTCCAGAAGAGAGCAATGAGGATCTTGAGAAGTCTGGATACATGGTACGGGAAGGACTTTTGGGGGACAAGACTTGTGATTTCATTGGTGTAGGGGACCTCAAAGTGGGGCACTTCTAACAATGCTGGTCAGTACCTTCTCTGCAATTTCTATCCTTAGAGAGTCCTCCTGGGAAACTGAGACTTTCAGGTTAAATGATTTGTCCAGAGTCACACAGCCAGGATGGATCAGAGGTGAGGCTTTGAACTCATGTCTTCCTTTCTCTAAGACCAGCTTTCTATCCACTGTACCACACTGCTGCTCTCATAGGAGGAAATGGCAATATGTAACTTGGAGAGGTGAGAGAGGGACATAGTAACTGTCCCCAAATATTCAAAGGGTCTTAATATGAAGAATTAGATACAGTTCTAGAAAGCAGGTTTGTACTCAAGAGAAGGAACACCCTTCCTTCTCTCCTTCCTTCCTTCTCTCCTTGCTTCCTTCCTTCTCACCTTTCCTCCTTCTCTCCTTCCTTCCTTCTTCTTTCCTTTCTTCCTTCTTTCCTTCTCTCCTTCCTTCCTTCTCTCCTTGCTTTCTTCCTTCTCTCCTTGCTTCCTTCTTCTTTCCTTCCTTCTTCCTTCCTTTCTTCCTTCCTCCTTCCTTCTCTCCCTCCCTTCCTTCAAATAAATTTATTATTTTTAACATTCATGTTTTCTAAATTTGAGTTCCAAATTCTTTCCTTTGTACCCCTTCCCCAGTCATTGAGAAGGCAAGCAATGTGATGTCAATTATACATGTGATATCATGCAAAAATATAAAGAACAACTTTCTAATCAATCAAAAGTGATTATTAAGCACCTACTATGTGCCGGGAACTTGAGATACAAATATAAAGAATGAAATGAGCCCTACTCTCAAGGAACTTACATACTATCAAGAATTAAAGGAACCATCAAAATAAAATGGAATCCCTTGTGAAGGAATGAGCTTCCCATTTCTAGAAGTGTGACTCACGAATACCTGCACTGAGTGGGAAGATAGAATCAATGACTTCTAAGGTCCCTTCTGACTCTAACAGGTAACATTTATATGATACCTACTATGTGCAGGACACTGCTTTACAATTGAAACAATGCCAGGAGGTAGGTGTTATTATTATCCCCGTTTTACAGATGAGGAAATTGAGGCAAACAGAGGTTAAGTGACTTGTCCAAGGTCACACAGCTAATAGGTATCTGAGGATGAATTCTAACTCAGGCCTTCCTGACACCAGGCCTGTACCACCTACCTGCCTCATCATAGATTTATGATTCTATGAAATGAAAATAGTTCCTTCTCACAAAAACCTCAACTGATAAATCTTTATGTAATAATAATAGCTGATTAGTAGTAAGGTAGTGTCATATAGTGGGGAGCAAAAGCTGAAACCTACAAAGGTGAAATAATTTGCTCAGGACTTTATACCTAGCTGAGGATAGCTAGGCGGCACAGTAGATAGAACACTGGGCTTGAAGTCGAGAAGATCTGAGTTCAAATCCAGCCTCAGACACTGACTAGGTGTGTGACTTTGGGCAAGTCATTTAACCCCTATTTGCCACAATTCTTCATCTGTGACATGGGGACACACTGGAAATGGCAAACTACTCCAGTATCTTTGTCAAGATGGATAACATCCCTGGGGTCATGTAGAGTTGGGATGGACCAAATCATTTACACCCAGCAACTTAGACCTAGTTAGTTCAGGAGGCAGAGATTTAAACCACCTTCTCCTTGCTGCAGGGGAAGCATGCTTCACTCAGCTGACTCTCTAACAGAATGAGGTTAACCCACAGATTTTTTTCCCTTTCTTTTTTTTTTAAGTCCCAGACAGTCTCCTCATCTTCTCCTGCCCCATTAACCAGGCAACATCTGTCACCGAGCAAGTCGAAGCATTTGGAGGAGACAATTTTAATAATCCCCCCTAGCAAACCCACCCCCCACCCCTCTTAATCCACCAAAGAGATCATCTCAACCAGCTGCATAAACCAGAGGGGAGACTGGCCTTGCAATTTAGAAATTAACCATGGAAAATTCACAGCCAATGGCTTAACCTCTCCTATCAGCATCTGTCGCCCCTCCCCCAGGCTGGAATACATACCACCCTTGATCCAAATGCAAAACCTCCTGGGAGCCTGTGCTGGGGCAGGCTAGTCAACTGAGCTCAGCCTTGGTAAACTTGGTAAAGTGTCAGTGCTCTCTAAATTGGGAGGGGAGACCTGGGAGAGCAAAGTCTTCTAAGTTTTAGGAGAAAAAAGTATTCTGAAGATCCATTCATATGCATTGTATCTGGCATACTGTAGGCACTTTAATAGATGGTTTTTGAATTGGACTTAATGTTACTGTTGGCTATAATTGTTAAGAGTTTTGGTGGTGCAGTGAACAGAGCACTGGCCCTGGAGTCAGGAGGAACTGAGTTCAAATCCAACCTCAGACACTTAACACTTACTTGTCATGTGACCTTGGGCAAATCACTTAACCCCAATTGCCCTGCCTTCCCCCCTCCAAAAAAAAAAAAGACAAAAAAAGAGTTTTTTGTTAGGGAATGGGGAGTCCAGAGAGGTGGTAGAAATGGGCAGTTTGAAAGGTTTTCTGGAGTAAAGAATTGGTTAGCCTTGATGTTAAGAAATCCTGGATTGGAGTCATTTTTCTGAACATTTACTAGTTGGGTAATATTGGGTAAATCACTTAACTCGCCAGACCCTAGGCAACTTTCTAAGATTTTAAATCTTGGATGAATTCCTAAGCTGCGTTCCTAGAGGGAGACCCTTGCAAATTTCAGGTTGAGACTCAACTTGCACATTCAACCCACAAGGAGGCCATTGTGAGTGGGAGTCAAGTATAAGAAGACCAGCAAGGTTGGAAGGCCATTGGTATTGTATCCCACCCCATTTGGGGTTTTAATGGCAAAGATCCTAGAGTGATTTGCCATTTCCTTTTCCAGCTCATTTTACAGAAACTGAGGCAGGCAGGGTTAAGTGACTTGCCCAGGGTGATACAATTAGTAAGTGTGTGAGGCCAGATTTGAACTCAGGAAGATGAGTCTTCCTGACTCTATGCTCTCTATCCCCTGAACCATTTTGCTGTCCCTAGGAAGGGGCCAGGTAATGAAAATTTACCCAGATCAACAAGGGAATAAATACCTCCTTCCTCTGGGTACAAGAAGTGACACACCATTCATGGACATGAGTAATAATAAAGCTAATAAATACATTCATTGCTTTTAGCTGGGGAAGTGGCAAGAGATATTAGAAAAATATTTTCATCTCTGAGCCAAAAAAATCACAAATAAAGTTTTAAATCGGTATGGATTGCATTCTATTTAGAAGGAAGACATTATAATCCAATCTTTTAAAAATAAAACGATTGGGTCCAAATCTCCAAATCAAGCCAGAAAATGACTTATTTCCTACATAACTGTTCAGGTTTTTATTCATATGAAAGAGAGTAATCGATTATGCCGTTAGGAAATCTTGTGCACAATGATGGTCTTAGATCAGTGACATCAAACTCAGAGAGAAAAGCCATAAAACTCCACATAAGGACCCCTGAAGGCTTCATACTGACTTAGTTTTAGAATGAAATGTTATTTATATTATATCTTTATTTATTTGGTTTAAATATTTCCTTGTTATTATGTTCCTTGTATTGTGGGCCCCACTTGGCCCACAGGCCTTATGTTTGGCATCTCTGTTTCAGAGACTTTAGTTTTGGAAGAAAAACCTTAAAGGTCATCTAGCCCAGTGGTCAAGTTCCGATAGAAACAGATCCCTGCCTTAACAGGGATAACAGCATACTGACTTAGAAAAACACAAATTAACGCTATTTATGCTGTATCATAGAGAAATATGTAGCATAGTAGATAAAATTATCCTCTTGAGTTCAAATCTGGCTTCAGATACTCCTAGCCGTGTGACCCTGGGCAAGTCACTTAACCCTATTTGCCTCAGTTTCCTCATCTGTAAAATGAGCTGAAGAAGGCAACGGCAAACCAGTCTAGAATCTTTGCCAAGAAAACCCCAAATAGGGTCACGAAGAGTCAGACATGACTAAACAACAACTACAGCATGTTGTATTGAATTTTGGGGTAAATATTTCCCAATTACATTTGAATTTGAATAGAGTCTTGCTTGACCTGTGATCTAGCCCCTTTGTCTCATTTTACAGATGTGGAGGTTCAGATTCAGGGAAGATCATAGATTCAGAGCTGGAGGAGACCTTAGAAGTTATCTGGTCCAAACTTTTTATTTGACCAATGAGGAAACTGAGGTCCAGAGAGGTTGCATAATATGGCTAGTGTTACACAGGCAGCAAGTAGCAAAGAAAGGATTTGAATCCAGGTCCTCAGCTGCTGAATCAGAACACTTTCCATTCTGCCACACCAAGGGAAGGAACTTGTTCAATTTTTTAAGAGGCTTCATTTAATATTGTTTCCAAGGGAAACTGGGAGAGCTCAGACAACTTCCAGAATTCTCTCTGCCATCTTGAAGAAACTTGTTCAAGACTGAAAAGACAGAGAAGTGGCAGCGTTGGATTGGACCCCCGTGCCTTGACCTGAGCCCCCTCTGCTTCTTCTTACTTCCCACACCCATCCAATGTCTTATCAACTGCCAATTTTAAGCAGTAATTCAGCCCTGAAGCTCTTTTAAAAAAGGAATCAATAGAGTGGTTTGGGTATAACTCTTCTGGGGCTAATTCCCCACTTCTCCCCAGCAAAGGCAGTGTGGGTCTCCAGAGGAGACTCATTTTCCCAGGGTTCTAAGGATAACCTTTAGAGGTTGGCATTTCTAGCACTGTCACTTACAAGCCCCCATTTGGTATGCTCTCCAATATCAGTCAACCAGTTCACATCAATTAGATTTTAGGAAAGGGTATTTGCAAAAGTGGTATAGCAAGGACAGCTGTTTCAGAAACAAATTCCCTCCCCTAAATTGGAGGCATACCCTTCCCTTGTACACACATAGTCTTAGGGAGAGTGGACCCAAATTTAGAGCGGTTATGGCTCACAGTTCTTGATTGCTGGAGATCCTTTACTCCCTTTCTGGAGTCCTCATGAAGTTTTTCTTAGGGCTAGCTCCAAGGTCTGGTGGAGTCCTGAAACTGCCTGTCCTTATGTCTCAGCTCCCAGTTGGATAAATTGTTTGTCACTAGTCTAGGCTCTGAAAACATTATCATCAGGGGTGTGGTAAGTGCAATACCCATTCCTCTACCTCTCCCTTTCACCTCCAGTTCAGGGACAAGGATTTGCCTTCTCAAAACACTCTAGAGCAGGGGTGGGGAACCTGTGGCCTCAAGGCCACATGTGGCCTAGGTCATCAAGTGTGGCCCTTTGACTCAATCCAAACTTCAAAAACAAATCCCCTTAATAAAAGGATTTGCTCTGTAAAAGTTGGACTCAGTCAAAAAGGCTGCACCCAAGGACCCAGAAGGCCACATGTGGCCTCAAGGCCGCAAGTTTCCCACCCCTGGTCTTGAGCTTAGAAACTCCTGAACTTTAACTACTTTGCTGCCAGACTTCACCCTTCCAAAATGGCTTGCTATATTAACCATAGGTCAAAGGTATGTCTGAGTATCTTTAACCAATCACAAAACATTTCCTCTGTGGCATCATCAGCTTTCCTCCAATGATGAAAACATTTCACTGCATCTAATTGACTAAGGATTAGTTCCCATCTAATTTCTACCTTTGTTAATTGACTGTATAATTAGGGTGGGTGTTCTTCCATCTTTCTATGGGCCACAGACTGTAGTGATAAAACACAAGAAACAATACACCCTGAACAAGCTTCCTTCAATGATTTTCATAGCATATGTCAATGTAATTGGAGGAGAATGGACCGAAAAAGAGAATGCTGATGGAGACTCAGAGGGAGTAACTACAAATTTATTATGCACTGAAATGAATGCTTAATTAATTAATTAATTTAATGAGTAAAATTTTTTTAAAAGTGACAAAAGGAATAGTCCCATTTGTGTTTGTTTTCTAAGCAAAAAGTGGGAAAATAACAAGACATGGCTGAAAACACTGGCAAATTCCTGTGGGATCCAGGATGGGAACAGGGAGTGGGAGAGGTACAGAGAAAAATCTAGGTTCTGTAAACCCAAAAGATATTGATAAAATCTTCTTTGTGTGTTAAAGAAAATAAATTGACTCTGAAGTGAGAAACACAGGTTTAAGATTCTGTGTCTGAGGCTTAGAACTTCTGTGCCCTTGAGCAAAGTGCTGTTCTTTGGGCCTCAGGGGTTTTCAAATCTTCGAAATGAGGGCATAGGATTCAATGATCTCTGAGGTCCTTCCAGTGCCACAACTCCAATCCCATAAAGCATAGCCTAAAAAGCACCTTTCTTAAAAGCATTTTAACAGCAAGTGACTCTTCTGGGTCAAGTCCCCTGTCGTTCACCTCACAGCATCTGAGCTGAGCAATAGCAGATCCTGGAGGAGCCATGCAGAGTTGTGTGAGGTGGGACTGCTGGTGTGAGCCAGCCTGTTCCACATCTGGGCACTGTGTTGAAATGGTAGGGGAGCCAAGGGGCCAAAGGGAAGGACACGCTTGGTGGCCAAGAGCCTGGACACATGAATGACTGACTTATACAAAACAGAAGGGTCCCAGTCCTGCTGCATGTATTTGGGGGTACACAAGATTGACTGGGGGGAATCTGGGTTCCAAAATCACTTCTCCAATTTGGGTCATACTTCTGTCATCTATAAAATAAGGGGACTGGTTTCTAGGTTCTCTCTCTCTTACCTCTCGTGTTCTATGTTCTAAGGACCCTATGATTTCCATGTTGAGTGTTGTCCATCCACTTCTATGTTCAGTCAAAGAAGTCTGTAAGGGACTCAGCTCCCCACCAGCAAAAGTTGACATGAATTTTAGCTCCCAGGCCTCTGGCAGCTTATTCTTCTTACCTTTTGAAGCTAACAAGGTCTGATACAAAAGAGATACAAAACAGGCAGAAAATAACCACCCCCATGTGCCTGGCCAGGTGTCAGCAGCCTGGGCTAGGAGATCAAGGCCTGAAGCCTCCCTGGCCACCAGGAAGATAGCAGTCCTCTTCCTCACTTGGACACAACCAGGAATCCCACAGATGGGCTCATCTGCTTAACGCCCTTTCTATATGCATCCGCGGGTCTCCAGTGGTGGCCAGCGGAAAAGTTCATCATGGGGTATACAGCCTAGGACAGAGACAGAGAGAGAGAGACAGAGAGAGACAGAGAGAAGAGAGAGACAGAGAGAGGAGAGACAGAGACAGAGAAAGGAGAGACAGAGAGAGACAGAGATGAGGGGAGAGTGGGGAGGGGGAAAATGGATAGTTCAGCTTGATTGGGAATACTCCCCCCATTCATTCCTTGTTCTCTTTCTCTCACTTTTTTTAAAGCATGTGTGGGCTTTCTCCTTGTGCCTTTGACTGGCACAGAGAGTCCTCAGGCAGTCCCAAAGGTGACATAGTCAGAATTTGACCACAAGTCCTCTATGGAGATAACTTGAAACCTATCTGTGACCTGATGGATTTTTTTTGAGCGTGGCAGGTGCTCAGGATGTGATGGAGAGCTTGAGACATATCAATCATAGGATCATAAGCTCATAGATGTGGAGTTGGACAGGAGTGGGGGAGGTGGGAAGGGATGGGGGGGAGGGCTGAGAGGCCAACAAGTCCAATCCTCTCATTTTGCAGATGAACGAAAAGAAGTACAGAAAGGAAGTGATTTGCCCAGGGTCACAAAGGTCATAAGTTTCTGAGGCAAGATTTGAACCCAGGCCTTCCTGACTACAATTCCCAAGCTCTTCCCGCTATATTCTGGTCCAACTCCTTCATTCCTAGAGTTAATATAAAGTGAGCCCTAGAGATGTTAAATTATTGCCCACAGTCACAGACATTGTAAGTCCAAGCTCAAACCGAGGGCTGACTCCAAAGATGGTGGTCTTTCCACTGTATTACATTCCCTACCAAACATGAGAACCACCATTCGTTGCTGATGAATTCTTGCTATTCCTTACACATTCAATCCAGTTTCCCATCTCCTTGCCTTTACCTTGGCTGTCCCTCATGCCGAGAATGCCCTCCCTCTTCTCCTCTGCCTCTTAGATGCCTCCTTTGAAGTCCCTGTATCATCTCTACATGAGGCTTTTCCTGATCCTCCATCCAATGGTGGTGTCCCCCTAAATTATCTTGTACTTACTTTGTGTCGGTTTTGTACAAGAAGCAGTGTGGCCCAGTGGATAGGATTGGCTTCAAAGTCCAGCAGACTTGACTTTAAATCCAGCCTCTGATACATACTGACTATATAACCTTGGACCAGTGCCCCCAGGCAATTCCTGGACACTCTAAGTGGTAAAGAAGGTTCCAAACGTCATTGGTAGAGAAATTTTCTTCAACTGGGAATTCTCTTACCAATGAAATCTCAGATTCAAGTCCCATTCCCATAAAAACAAAACAAAACAAAAAACAAAAACCTCCAAAACAACCTAGCGTGTTTTGTAAAAACTTATATGTGACCATGTATTTCCCCAACATGTATGTGTGTATGTATGCATGAGTGTGTATATATGTATATGTATGAGTGCATGTATATATTTCCACCCTAGAATGTAAGCTCCTTGAGGACAGGGACTGCTTGATTTTTGTCTTTGTATCCCTAGCATATCATGGAGGCACTTAATAAACACCAATTAATTGATTGATTGACCTGAGCAAGTTTCTTCCTGCCAATTAAGAGTAAGAACCACATAGGAGAAAGTAGGACATGGGAAGGAGCCAGATGGGCTAAGAAGACGGTATCAGAGAAAAGGAAATGCCTCTCTAGGCCATGCCAGTTTTGGCGGAAGGGGCGCTGGTGGGAGTGGGGAATGGTCTGGCACATCCCTGGAGCACCTTAGGCAGTGAGGATTTCCCCCCTCACAGGTCTCTATGAAGAAAGATTCCCTTTTTCATGCACCAGACCCCAATTACATCATGATATACGGTAATGACTGGCCCTTGTCCAGGGATGCAGTTGTCCAGAGGATAGCCAATCTGATTAAGAGTGCTTTTAATTAAGAAGAAAAGGGGAAAGGAGAAAAATGCTATAGCTCTTAGGCCAAGCAACATTTTTCTAGTGCATTAAGGCCACAAAGCACTTTACCTATGTTCTCAGGTGATCTCACAACAGCCCTGTAAAGTAGTTGGTTTTATTGTCCCTATTTTATAGATGAGAAAACTGAAACTGTGAGAGGTTAAGTGACTTGTCCTGAAGTCATGTGGTTAGTTAGAATGAGAACTTACCTTCCTGAGTCCAGATCCAGCCACTGTCCCCTCTGCTACTTAGACATACAGAAGATGGCAGGCGTACATGAGGGGAAGAATAGCTCGACGAAGAAGCTAGCCCACAGACGCCGGGAGAAGAAAGAGCGTTGTGAAATACATTTTAGGCGGGTCAGAGGTGGGAATCTGCTTTGCTTGACTATGCATAGATGTTTCAGGGCATTGTTTTTCTTTTTATGCCCAGTGGGTGAGGGGAGAGAGAGGAGAGATAAACCAGATGGGGTAGCAGAGAGGGGAAGGGGAAGAAAGAGAGACAGAGACAGAGAGACAGAGAGACAGAGACAGAGACAGAGA
>NW_027185720.1:7415090-7437739 GCF_028583685.1 Petaurus breviceps papuanus | reverse complement strand
AGAGAGACAGAGAGAGACAGAGACAGAGAGACAGAGAGAGACAGAGACAGAGACAGAGAGAGAGACAGAGAAAGAGAGACAGAGAGAGAGACACAGAGAGACAGAAACACAAAGACAGAGAGGAGGGAGAGAGATGCAGAGACAGAGATAGAGAGACAGAGACAGAGAGAAGGGAGAGAGAAGGAGGGAGAAGAGAAGGAGAAATGAAAGAAAATAAAAAGAAAGCAACAAAGAAAGAAGGAAAGAGAAAAAGAAAGAAAAGAAAGATATATATATATATATATATATATATATATTGTGCCCAAGGTTACATGGCTAGTTTTTTGTGTGTGTGTATTAAGTGTCTGAGGCTGGAACCTAACTCGGGTCCTCCTGACTCTGGGGCCGGCATAGCCGCCCTGAAGTATTTTTTTAATTCAGAGAATAGAAGGAAACACAATCAGGACAGCTTTGAAAGTGACAGGATTGTTTCGTTCTTTGTCTTTCCATCCTTAGCATCTGTTACAGTACCTGGCACACAGAAGGTATTTATCAAATGCTTGTTGATTGACTGATGAATATTTCACAATGGTTTTCCTCTTCTGGGGACACTGATGTAGTCATCTTGTTCTGGGCAAATGATAAAGCTTCTGCCCTCGGGCAAGCACACATGACTAACACGAGGAAAGGAAAAGCCATGTCCCCAACATCTTCGATCTCCCCCTCTCCTCTAGTTCCTTCCCTGCCTTCCTGTCTTCTTAGATGCTGTATCTATATAAAGCCTTCTCTTGTGTCTGGCATCCCTTCAAATGATCATCCTGTATCTCCCTTCACTTCCAATACCAACTGTCGAGAATAAAGATTATCTAAAATTCATTGATCCCACTTCTTCACCATGAGAGGCAGCTTGAGTAATGGATAGAAAGGTGGCCTCAAAGCCAGGAAGATCTGGGCTCTAAAAATGCCCCTAATACACTAGTTGTGAAAATCTAGGCAAATCACAATCCTTCAGCGCTTAAAACAGCTCTCTAGGATTATAATTAGCAGAATGGATGCTGACCTGAATTGATAGAGTGAGTTTGCTCATTCAGGGGTTATCAATATCAATGAAATGGGTCTAGTCCCTATCCCTACCCACTTCCTAAGCACCCATTCACTCCTCAGTCCTGCTATCTGGCTCCTGGCTTCACCATTTCATTGAAACTGCTCTCTCCAACATGAAACCCAACCATCTTTTCTTAGGCCTTATCCTCCTTGCTCTAGAAGGTTCCAGCTGCATTTACCACCTGCTCCTCCTGGATTCTTCTCTCTTCCTTTGACCGCCATGCTAACGCTCTCTCCCATTTTCTTTTTCCTACCAGTCTAACTGGTTCTCCGTCTCCCTTGCCAGATCATTATCCCTCTCCTCCAAAGCTCTGTCTTATGTCCATTTTTTCTCTCTCTGTATATACAATTGCAACCTTGTTTTCATTTACTCCTGCATATTTAATGGTCTTCTTTATGCCATTGATGCCCTCCTATCTCTATCCAGCTCCCTTGGATTTCCCATCAATATCTCAAAGCCAATCTATTTAAAGCTGGCTCATCACCTTCCTCCCTAAACTCACTCCTACCCCCAATTTCCCTGTCTCTATCCAGGTGGCCGCCATTCTCCTAGTCAGTCAGGTTCACAACTTTAGCATCAACCTTCAGTTGGTGAAGTGCTTTCATTTCCCTTGCTCCCTTATCCAATCAGTTTTTAAGTCCAGTTGGTTGTATCTTCGCACCTTTTGTATCCACCTCTTCTCCACTCCTACAACAACCACCTGAATTCTGTTCAGGCTCTCCTTATGACTCTCCTTGGCTATTAAACAACTTTGCAATCAACCTCTTCAACTACAGTCTCCATTTCATTCAACTTGGTTGAACAAGTACTTACTAAGCATCTACTCTGTGCCGGGCTCTCTTCTAGGTTCTGGAGATACAAGGACAAAAGCCAACTAGTCCCTGCCCTCAAGGTGCTTACATTCTACCGGCAGAAGGGGAGATCCCACACGCACACATGCACACATAGTATACAAAATTAAGAAATTCCAGGAGAGAGAGTCAATAACTGAATACTCCAGAAATAGTCCCACGTAGGTGGTTTTATCTGAGTTATGCTCTGAGGATTGGGAGGGATTCTAGAAGGCAGAAGTGAGGAGAGAGTGTATGTATGCCAAGAATGGGGGCACAGCTGGTACAAAGGCAAAAATGGAACGTGGTGTGTGGGGAATAGCTAACAGTAAGGTTGCCTGCAATAGAGAATGAATGAAACAGAAGAATAGAAAATAGAATGGAAAAGTAGATAGGTAGGAGCCTGGTTGTAGAAGGTTTTAAATACCAGGAGAGGATATTGAGTCAATAGGGAGCTATTGAAGATTTTTGAGGAGGTGGATGAAATGGTCAGATCTGTGTTTTAGGACTATCCATTTGGCAACTGTGTGGAAGAATTGGAAGCAAGACCAGTTAGGAGTTCATTACAATGGGCTGGGTAATGGGTGATGCTGTCCTAAACTAAAATAGTGACTGTGTAAGTGGAGAGAAGCAGACAAACAAGAGAAGTGTTGGGGAGGGCAGACCAACAAGAAGTGGTAACTGACTGCATGTGATGATTGAGGAAGAAGGAGGAGGCAAGGATGATTCTAGACCCAAATGAGTGAAATAAGGGTGGTCCCATCAGCAGAAAGAGGGAAATTTGATGAAGAGGTGTATTTAGGGGTTTTTTTTTGTTTTTTTTTTCTTTTTTCATTAACATATCTTAAACTTAAATACTAAACCTTAAAAATAAAATAAGAAGGGGTGGTTAGGGGCGGCCAGGTGGCTCAGCAAGTAAGAGCACCAGCTCCAGTGTCGGGATGACCTGGAGATTGAATCCCGGGCTCAGATACTCAGCACCACACCCAGAAATAACTGGCCGTGTAACCTTAAGCAAGTTACTTAACCCCAATTGCTTTAAAAAAAAAAAAAGAAGGGGTGTCTAGGTAGCACAGTGCCCTGGAGTCAGGAGGACCTGAGTTCAAATCCTGCTTCAGACACTTAACACTTACTAGCCATGTGACCTTGGGCAAGTCACTTAATCCCAATTGCCCTGCCTTCTCCTCTTCAAAAAGAAGAAAAAAGCAAAATATAGATAGATAGAATGAGAAAAGAAAAAGAAACACATTATAAACTGAAATGTTAAAACAAATACAAAACAAGAAAAGAAAAACAACATACCATGTGCACAGTAGAATGTAAGAGAGGATTCAAAATTCAAGAAAGCCTATATAATAAATACTATATGTTGTATTGAGAACTGTCCATCTTTGCTTTCTCATAAGTTTTCTTTTTTTCTCTACACTTATTACTTTGTTTTTTTCCCTCCCCCTTCCTCCCAACAAGGTTACAATTAAGTATGGATACACACACATACATATATGCATACATATACGCATACATACACATACATATATGCATACATATACATACATACACATACATATACTTAGATATCTATAATCACACTCATATATAGACATATACCTTCATATGAATCTATGTAAGACTATACTTGTTTGTCCAAAGGGATGCATTCTGGATGGAATATGGGCTCCATTTTGTGAGCTTGAGATATCTACTGGACTTCCAGGAAGACATCAAGGATTTGGAATAATTAAGGATTGGAAGAAACCTCAGCTACTGTGGAGTTCAAACCATCATAGAGTGGGGTTGGCCAAGGAGGGCCCGGCCCTTAGAGCATGTTCAAATTTGCCCTTCTTGGTGGGTTATACTGAGAGCGCTCAGATAATCCTTCAGCTGGTCCTGATCCATCATATGGAAATGTGGGAGCCTGTTTCCAGTGGTGTGTGACTGAGAAGCTGGGACCATGTGATAATGAAAAGCCTTTTCAATATGACTCAGTTGGCACTGATGCAGAACTGAGTTTCCATACAAAAGATATCATGAGATGATCACTCAGTCTTTTTTCTTCCTGGCAGAGAATGAGGCTGACCTGCTGTGAGCTGTTGAGTAGTGGGGGAAAGTGGTTGCTCTGTCCTCCTCTCAGCCACCACGTGTCCATGAGCACATGGTACCGGTTTCTTTTGCATTCATTTTTTCCTGATCTCAGGTGAACTTAGACGATGGAATTGTCCAGGCAGAATTTGTATGAGTTCAGGAGAGCCATCAGAGGTCCTACAAGCAACTGGAGACAATGCAGAGTCTACAAGAGTCAGTATCGGTAAAAAATGAAGTGGTGACAGCTGGTGATAGAGGAAATGCTTACAGATTGATGTGAAAAATTGCCACCTGAGGATAGCAGGAGCTTCAGGAACCATGATCCCTTGAGATAGAGAGAAATGCAGGCTATGAATTCTAGAAAAAAAACCTATCCTTCACTCCAAAGGGAGAAAAGAACCTCCAGAGTCAAGGATTTTAAGGTGTTCCTTAGCCCCATTTGCTTTCCACATGTATGCCTTACTACCTGGGTAGTTTGTGTCCGCTCTCCCCTGGGAGCTAGTGTGAGCAAAGGGAATATGCACCCCATAATTGTGGAAGATTGCTACATCCTCTTAGTAAATACCCTTCTGGAAAAACTAATTGGTACCAACTGGTTGATTGATAATGGAAGTACACCAGTGGGGACCTCAGAGCTATAGTACTAGCAAGCTCAACCTTTCTAGTTAGATCTCAAACCCTGAGGATAATAGTAATCAGAAGCCTTTTGAGGACTTGACCTGTGAATATGAATGCCTATTTGGGCCAATAACATAGAGAGAGTGGTACACATACCCCAAAAAGAATCTTCACTGTAATATAAGTGTCTGGTTGACCTCTACTGAAGAGGAACCTTGTATCTCTAGTAGCAACCCATTGCATTTATGGAAAATTGGATCCTGACCTAAAGTTTAAATTGGATTCTTCGTAACTTACTTCCATTGTTCTTTGGTCTCCTTCCTGGGGTCACTAGAATACCTCTAATCCTTCCTTTACATGACAATCTTTAAATATTTGAACACAGCTATTCTGTTCCCTGGAGTCTTCTCTCCCCAGGATAAATATGCCTGGTTCCTTCAACAGATCTTCCTTTGACATGGATTGAAGGCCCTTCAATTATCCTGGTTGCCATTTTTTGGACTCTCTAGAGCGTATCAATATTCTTCCTAAACTGAAAGCAAATCTTGGAATATGTCTTACAAGGACAGACTACCAAGGGACTAGAGTTTCCTTGTTCTGTGAAGATTTGCCTCTCAATTAAATTTCAGTCGATTTTTTTGGTTGTCAAGTCATACCCTTCATTCTTGTTGGACTTGTAGTCCACTAAAACCCTCAGATCTTTTTCAGACAACAAGCTACCATCTAAATATATCTCCTACATCTTGTAAGGTTGATTTTTTTGAGCACAAGTGTAAGCCCATCCATTTATTCCTATTGGATTTACTCCAATAGCCACAACAGATAAAGCAGGAAGGCTCTATAGAGTCAGGAAGATCTGAGTTCAAATTTGACCTTAGATACTAACTAGCTATGTGACCCTGGGCAAGTCACTTAAATCTCTGCCTGCCTCAATTTCCTCAACTGTATAATGGGGACAAAAATAATAATAATAATACCTACCTCACAGGATTTTAAAAACAAAAATTTTAATATATAATATTTTATTTTTCCTCAATTACATGTTTTAAACTCTTTTTTAAGTTTTGATTTCCAAATCCTATCCCTCCCTCACAGGATTATTATGAATATCAAATTTGATAATATTTATCAAAGCACTTAGCATGGTATCTGGCACATAGTAGGCACTAAATAAATGCTTGTTCCCTTTCCTTCTTAGATTTAGCACAATGTTAAAGCCTGTTAAGTTCCCTTTGGGTCCTGAATCTGCCAGCTATCTCCTACAACTTTGCACTATCTTCAAATGGGATGAGCATCCCATTGTGTGGGTACAGAGACCCTACCTACCCCAAATTGACTATTCAGAGACATCTCAAGGTGAAAGCAGGAAGTGAGAAGTGGGTGGTCTCATCATTGAGAAGTCCAGAGAATGGAGGCCACTGTACAGAAATCAAAGCAGGGCTATATAGCCAAAACCCACTGAAAACCACGACCCTTCCCTTTCTCATGTAATCTTTTAAATTGATCAGCTGTTTTGTTAACATTCCCTTATTTGGCCAGTGGGGTGACAGGGGGATTTCCAGAGTTTCATTTTTCCCTCCCCAGGTCACCTGAGTGAGGCCTGAAGGCTTTCTAGTACTTTATCAAATAATCTACTTGAGAAACACACAGTCTATGCCTTTTTCCATTTCACTGGTAAGAATGTTCAGCAACACAGAGCCAAGCATCGATCTCTGGAACACTGCCAGTGACATCCAGCAAGCTGAAGTCCCAGAAAAAGATTAGGGCTAGATGTATCGAGTTGGGAGTCATCTTCAGAGAAATTTAAAATTAAATCATGGTAATTTTCACCAGTGGAGAGAGAGGAGAAAAGAGAAGAGAGGAAGGACTAAGATGGAGCTTTGGGAGACACTGACATAAATGTAAAAAAGAAAAATTCTTCCTAAGACACAGATCTATGTCACTCCTCTGCTCAAAGATCTTTGGTAGCTCCCTATTTCCTTCAGAATAAAATACAACTTCTTCAGCTGGGAATTTAATGACCTCCATAATTTGGCTTTAATAGAGCTCTCTAAGTCTCATTTCAATCTACTTCCCTTCATGCTCTTTTCCATCCAGTCAAACCAGATTAGTGGTCATTATGCAACTGACATTCCATCCCAACCTCTGCACTCCCAAAGGCTATATCTCAAGTCTGGAATGAACTTCCTCCTCAGCTCAGCCTTTCAGAATCCTTATCTTCTTTCAAGGTGCCACCTTATATCAGGCACTACCTCCTACAGAAAGTCTCCCCTTATCTCCCCAATTGTTATTAACATCTCCCACCTTAAACTTTCCTATAGTTCTTTGTTAGATCTCTCCTTCCTCTTTACCTTATAGTCTTAGCCATAACTAGGGTGCGGTTGTAAGAGCTTTGTTCCAGGGTGGCCAAAATTAAGGGGACACAAACAGAACAAATACTCCTTCAATAGCTAGAAATGATGGAGCTTAGGTAGTAATAAATAATTAATTAAAGGAAGCTTCCAGATGGTTGACCTTATTCTTTCCTCCTATAATATCTCAGGGGTTTCCACCCCCAATCAAACTCTTTCTTAGCACAGTCAAACTTTGTTCTTCTCCCCAGGGTTTTCGTACTTCTAGTAGCATCTGCCAGATATAGGGGCAGACATCTTGATTTTTGTCTCCTCCCACTGGGGACATGTCCCAGGGACTCTCAGGTCTCTTTCCACCCCCTCTTCTACCAACTGAATTTTTCTTTAAAAACTGATTTGAAGGCAACACTAATGTTCCTTTTTTCAGGCAGGTCTTGTTGCTGTTCGCCCCTGGCCCCAGAATTGCTAGTTAGCACTCATCCTAAAGTATACAACCATATTTTATTTCTGTGGTCATTTTGTATGAGCCTTTACATCTACAGATCATAAGCTCCTGTTTCTTCTTTTCTCGGTACACTCTGTACCTAACACAGTGCCTTCCCTATAGCATACACTTAATTAGAATCTGATCAATGAACAACTGCAAGAAGTAACTCATTTTCTTCCACTATTCTTGGCAAAACAATCCAGGGTGAGTTTCTCCAAAGGAAGAACATGGGCAGGAGAGAATATACAGGCTCCCAGATTTAGAGAGAGCAGAGACCTGGTCTGTCCCCCTTCATTTTACCAATGAGGGAAATGATGCCTAGAGAGATTAAGCGACTTATTCTGGGGACATACGAATGATAAGTTATGGAAGCAGTATACCATCCCAAGATCTCTGACTCCAAAGCCAGTGCTGTGGACAGATAGATGGCACACTGAATAGAACACTGGACCTGGATGCAGAGAAACCAAAATTCAAATTGTGCTGCAGCCACTTTCTAGCTGTGTGACACTGGACAGGTCACTTATCTCTGCCTCAGTTTCCTCATCTGTAAAATGGGGATAACAGTGGCACCTAACTTGTAGTGTTGTTGTGAGGATAAAATAAGGTCATATTTGTAAAAAGACAAAACCAAACCAAAAGCAACTGCTTAACACAGTGCTTGACACACAGTAGGTCTATCTGCTACAAAATGCTTCCTCTCCTAGGGTCATAGATTGAGATCTGGAAGACACCACAGAGGCCATCTATTCTAAGACTCTACTTTTTCAGGGTTCAGGGAAACTAAAAATGACTTGCATAAAGCCATGCAGATGGTAAATGTCTGAGGCAGGATCTGAACCCACATCCCCAGACTCTTGAGTTTTCCACTGAACCATTTATTAAGCACCTACTCTGAGTAAAGCACTGTCCAACGTGCTGACCCACAGGCAAGGCCTCTGGGAAAGTAGACATGACAGCCAGTGGGGCATGGGAACATTCTGAAGGCTTTTACAGTGTTTGCAGCCATATGAGCAGGCAGGCATCATTGGCCTTTCTATTAGCAGAGGGGCACCACTTGTTGGTATGGTAACCTTGATGGTGTGGCTTTGGCACTTGTCGCTGCCAACACAGAGGCTCATAGACTGGTCAGGACTTTAGAGATGATCTAGTTCCCCTCTGTCATTTTACAGATAAGGAAACTGAGGTCCAGAGAAGTTAAGAAACTTATCCAAGTTCACACAGCTAAACTAGTAAGTGTAAGAGGTGAGATTTGAACACAGGATCTCTGACTCCAAATCCTGAATTCTTTCTACTCCTCCACACTCAATGCCTTTCAGTTGCTACTATGTGAATGGCACCACACTTCTCCCAATGTACCACCTGACTGGCAGCATGGAAAAGTGTATGTGTGTGTGTGTGTGTGCCTGTTAATCAGTGCTCAAGCCTATTTCATGTTCCCTGCCTTATCTTCACACCTCCAGTCTTGACACCCTCAAATCATTCCCCATATACGATTTCCCAGGCTTTACGTCTTTGTTAACAACAAGATGCCTCAAATCAATATTCTGCTGAAACCTAAAATGGTACTATGAAAAGAGCACCCAGATTTGGAGGACCTGGGTTCAAATCCTGCCTTTGATGCTTATTGTCCATGTGGCCCTTGGGAAGCCATTTAATCTCCTTGGATCTCAGGTTCCTCATTTGAAAAAAAAAAATTGAGTATGGATTACAAAGGCCCTTTGTGCGACTTTCTAAACCTATAATACTATGAGGCGCTAGGTGGCGCCATGGATAGAATGAACACTGGATCCGAATTCAAACTCAGACTCAAGGCATTCATTAGCTAGTTAACCCAGAGCCCAACACTTCTGCCTGCCTCAGTCTGCTCATCCTTGTAAAATGGGGAGAATAGTAGCACCTATCTCCCACGGCTGTTGTGACAATCGCTTGAGATAATATTTGTAAAGCACTTTGCAAACCTAAAATGCTACATAAATACTAGCTATTATTTTATTATTATTGTTTATTATATATTGTTATTATTGTTACCATCAATACTAAGAGCGCCTACCTCCCCAGGTTATGATGATAAAATGAGATGATGTTTGCAGCCCTTAAGGTGCTCTGTTGATACTAGCTATTTTATTTTTTATATCTTTTGTATGCATCATTTTATATATAATGTAATTGATATCATATATAATGTAATTTACATATAATAGAATTTATATTTCTATATAATATAGAATTTTATAGATTTTATTATTTATTCTATATTATTATTATTACCATCAATAATAAGAGTGGCTCCCTCCCCTGGTTATAAAAAGAAAATGACTTGATATTTGTAAAGCACTTTGCAAGCTTTAAAATGCTATAGAAATTCTGGGCAGTTCTTATTATGGCTATGCTGTCTCCAACCAAGTAGGGCAGGAGGGCTGTTTGCCAGGCTCCATCTCCAATGTGAGCTGAGCTCATGCTTCCCCTTTAGAGGCACTGGAAGTGTCCTATATAGGAAACTGGCTCAGGGGCCTGAAGGCTCGGCTGCTGAAATGGCTTCTTGGGGCCCTGGGTACAAAAGCCAAGGCATCACTAAGCACCTGACTCCTCCCTTTCTGGCTCTTCCTAGTTTGGAAAAGCTGCCCTCAGCTGAATCGATGCTATATCCTTTCCCTGTAATGAATGTCCTTCCCGTGCTAAGGGTAAGGAAAGATCTTTTTGCTAACTGGTAACCGGGCTGAGAGTGTCTCTTTCTGGACCAGCTCAGTCTCAGCCATGCCTGACCTATTGCCCTAAGACTCTAAGATTTCTGACTTCACTCTTTCTCACAATGGTGCCAACCCTTGCTTGCTGCCTTGGGGCTATCTTTGACTCCTCCCCCACCTCCATCCAATCGGTTAGGAAATCTTGCTCATTCCAGCTCTTCAGGTCTATACCTTCCTCTGTGTTATCATTGCCAAGACCCCGCTTCTGGTGCTCTAGAACCAGCTGCCTAGACTATAGCAGTAACCTTCTAACTGGTATTTCTGCTTTCATTCTCCCCACTCCGATCCATCCTTCTTATAGAACTGACCTGAAAATCTCTCTTAGATCATAGATCTCTAGCCATACCTCTTCTCTGTTGAAAAAAATCTTCAGTAGCTCCCATTGTCAACAGAGAAAATGTTAGACTCCTCCATTTTGGTATTCAAGGTTCCCTGGGGGCCATCTCCACGCATCCTGATCTACATCTGGCCACTGGACCCAGATGGCTGCAGAGGGAAAAATGAGGCCTGTGACTGCACAGGTCTCCCTCACTTAAATTCAATTCCCTTGCAAGTCATGGCCTCACCTTCCTGATGTCATGGTCCTCTTCAAGAACAAAGTACAAACCACAACAAGGTTCCCCATAACCTAGAACCACAATGCCTCATATCACCCCCCTCTAAGTACCCAGCACTCCAAGTCAAAGTAGTTTACTTTCTGTATATAAAATGATCCATAAACACTACTGCCTCTGAGCTTTTGCCCACACTCTTCCAAGTTCTTGTACCACTCTCCTTTCCTATTGGATGACTATTGAATTCCTGCCCATTTGTAAAAGCCACATTCAAGTGCCAGGTCATCAGGAAGCTTTCCCTGATCACCCTGCTTGATAATGACCTTCCCCCTAATAGTTTGTGAGAGGAGGTTCATGGTCTCCATGAAGAGAATTCTAGAGAGTGTGCCAACTTTGGGAGAATTACCTAAGGATTAGCACATGTAGAATATGAGGGTTGGAGACAACCTTCACATGTCAACAGCTGATGCTAGACATAGTTTAAGAAGTGGTCCTAATTGGATTAGATGTCTGCCACTCCTTCTTCCCCCATCCTGCACTTTAGTCATTCTTCTGTATTTAAACTAGTGTTTAAGATAGGGGTGGGGACCCTGCAGCCCCGAGGCCACATATGACCCTCTAGGTCCTCAAGTGTGACCCTTTGACTCAATCCAAACTTCACAGAACAAATCCCCTTCATAAAAAGACTTGTTCTGTAAAACTTGGACTCAATCAAAAGGCCATACCCAAGGACCTAGAGGGCCACATGTGGCCTTGAGGTGGAAGGTTCTCCACCCCTGGTTTAAAATATGAAACAAATATTCTATAATTTGATCACAGATGGGTCTGTTCTTTTGTACACACCTGGACTCTGGGAAAATTTTCTCAAAATAAAGCTTATGTTTCAATTCCCACCAACTGTTTATCAATCAATCAAGCAACAATTATTTATTAAATACTACTATGTGCCAAGCAGGGCATATAGGTGGCAAAGTGGATAAGAGCACCAGGCCTGGAATCAGGAAGACTCAGCTTCATGAGTTCAAATCTGGTCTTAGACACTTACTAGTGATGTGACCCTGTGCAAGTCACTTAACCCTATTTACCTCAGTTTCCTCATCCATAAAATGAGCTGGAGAAGGAAATGGCAAACTACCCCAGTATCTTTGCCAAGAAAACACTAAATGGGGTCACAAAGAGCCAGATGCCACTGAAAAATGACCAAATGTCAACATGAATGTGCCAGGCAATGAAGTAGGAAATTTAACAGTACAAATGAAAGTCCTCATTAGTACAGCCTCTTTTTCTTTCTCTGCCAATGGAGATAGACACACCCAGGATGAATCCTTCAGAGTCTAGAGAGAAATCTTCATCTTGTTATGACCTACAGAGTTAGGAGGGATTGGACACAAGATCTGAGTCAGGACTGCTTCATTTCAGATCCTGCCTCAGATGCTTTAAGAACTGTATGCCTACTAGCCGTGTGACCTTGGGCAAGTCACTTAACCCCAAATACCCTCCACAAAAGCAAAAAAATAAAAGAAATTTCCAGTTTATGGGGCAGCCAGGTGGCTCAGCGAGAAAGATCACGGCCTCAGACACTTAACACACACAAACAAAAAACCTAGCCATGTGACGTTGGGCAAGTTACTTAAACCCAACTGCCCTCCAAAAAGAAAAAAAAAAGTTAAAACAAAACAAAAAAACCTGTATGCCTTCAGCTTTCTCATCCTCAGATTCTTCCTCCATAAAATGGGGAAAATATCATTACACTCACCTTCCTATCTGAAATCATCTCCAATTTATCCTGATATATACATTTATATATATATATATGTGTGTGTGTGTGTGTGTGTGTGTGTGTGTGTGTGTATATGTATATGACTAATTTGTACATTAGATGTGAACTCACTGAAGGCAGGGACTGTTTATATATATTTTTTGTATCCTCAGTGCTTGGTATATAATAGGCATTTAATAAATGCTTTCTTACTTGTCCACCTCACCAGGATGTCATGAGGATCAAAAGAGATACCATGCAAAGCTTTATACAAATACTGGCTATTATTATTATTATTATTTAAAGAAACAACACTGTCTTCCTCTTGTCCTGGAGATGAGATGTGTTGGGAGTGGGGTGGGAGATGTGCTGAGAGCTGAGTGGGGACATTTGGCAGGTGAGAATGGAGAAAGGAGAGGGAGTGAGGATAGGTTGGAGACTGAGGGAGGTGGAGCAGAGGGGACCTGTGTGTGTGTAGATGCAATAACTAGACTACCTCTTGTTCCACTTTGTTCCACTGGAAAAGCCTGTATCCAAATGGTCTCGATCCAGAACTTATCTGTTCTTTAACGGTTATTTACATTTCAGTTTAGTTAGTATTGAGCTGCCAGCATAATATCAAAAGTACGAATGATCATAACAGTTTCTTACTTGTATGTGTAGTAAGTCATTCCAGACTACCCTCAGGGTCCTAGGGATACTGTTGAGGAATTTGGGTATCCCTTCTCTAATGCTATACAGTATTCCAGTGTGGTTCCCCCACTGTTAATCATCAGCCCTTTAGTGCCCCCAATTCCATTTAACCAATTAACATTAATTAGCTTCTACACAGGGCTATTTACCTTAATGATAAAGCCAGAATTTAAGTATAAAGCTTCCCCCAACACCTCTGTGGGTCACTCTCTCATCCCCTTGGGTTCTGGGGATACGGGATTCAGTTTCTATCTAGCATTGGTCTCACTAAGTGATTCTGGAATGGCCGCTGAATGGGTCTGTTGCAGATACTGATGGCTGGGGTCCTGATGACCACTCTTTGCTCAGAGGGCATTGGTTCTGGACTGGCCACAAACCCAGCTGGGTTCCTGGACCCCCATCTCCATTCTCCTTCACCTGAAGCAAAAAGAAGAGATGATGTGGCAAAGAATCAAGGCCCTATTCATCAGCTACGTGTTGGCTTCAGATGCCCTTCAGAGGGCCCAAGGCTACTCTTTCTACAGTACTGTCTCTCTTCTCTTCCTGGAACATCTCCCAGTTAAGAAGGAATCTGCCTAAAAGAAGGGACAAGTTTGGGTCAACTAGTCTCTTTTAAATGTACCCCAGTTCTGGCTATGCATCCAATCAAAGATTGGCTGAACAGACCTTGCAATAAAATGTCTGTTCATGAAAGCTGATGTGGGGATTGCATCAGCCAAGCACCCTGTGTGCTCTCCTAAGGACTGGGCTTACTGATCAGTGTCCTGTTACATATATGTTTCACCTTGGGCATGGAGAGTCCAAGGACAGACAAAGAGGGAGAAGGGAACAGAGAAAATAGACTCTGCTGCAAGGGATGGGGTCAAGCCACAGCTAGGGGCTCCAGAGCTAAAAGAAAAAGAAACATTGATTTTTGTATTTTATAACTTCCCAAACTAGGGATAGGAGTCAAATGAATCTCAACTTCAGAGACCCCCCCCTCCCCAGGCACAATGAAGTTAAACAGGGGCATAGGGGAGGGAAGAGAATTGGTGATCAGCAAGAGGAAGCTTTCCTAGGACCATAGTACCTTTACTGTCCTTTGGCTCATTTTATAGAGTGGGAAACTGAGCCAGGTTAAATGTCTTGCCCAGTGTCCCAGAGCTCTTAAGTGCCAGAGATGGGATTTGAACCTAGATTTTTAAACTTCAATAGCTGCAAGTTAACCACTGTACCACAATGCCTCTCGAGTAGCTTATGTCTTATTGGGGGAGGGGGAGAATAAAACGCAGACATATGTAAGTATATACAACATATACATGAGATAGATTAAGACATTAACAAATGGGAGGGATTAGGAAACTTTATGAGGGAGGAGGTGTTTGTGCTGAGCTTGAAGGAGGCAAGCATTTCTAATAGATTGAGTGAGGACAGTGTATTCTAGGCTCGAAGTATTTTAACACAATCATATACCATACCTTGTTCAACCATTCCCCAACCGATGGACCCCAAGAAGAGGTAGATTTGATGACTTTGGGGATGCCTTCCTATTTGGAACTGAGGATGTTTTGCTTGGAAAAACAGAAGACTTGTCTGGGTTGGTGACAAGTGTCTTCAATTTTTTTTTAAAGGTATTAGATAGACCTTGTCTGCTTGGTCTGGAAGGAAGAATCCCGGAGTAAGGAGTGAAAGTTGCAAATTTAGGCTTAATCTAGGAAAAAGCATCTACAATTAGAACTACTCAAAATAAATGGAGGGATTCGGGAGGTGGTAGGCTTTCTCTCCCTGGGGGTCCTCAAGTAAAAATTGAATACCCATTGCTTGGACATGTTGTAATTAGTTTCCCGTATATCCAGAGGTCACTTTAGACAACCTCTGAGGTCACCTTCCAGCTGGGAAGTTCTACAATTCACTGAGTAGAGAAGTTGAACAAAGTTGTCTAATAGCCCCAAATTCCCACTTGATAGAAGGTGAACTCATCTCTACTGAGGGTAAAGGGGAGAAGGGAGAATTGGAGGCTCAATAAGAAAAGAGGAGGCTTGAATCTGCTGTTTTTTAGGGAAAGCAGAATAATAGAATAAAAGCCCTGGGTGCCGTAGTGAGGACCTATATGAAATTTGACAACCTACATAGGTCATGGACAGAGTTGGTACAGTTCAGAGAATTACTTCAGCAGCCCATGGCCATGGGCATGATGTAAGGGACTAATTATGGGCTCAAGGCTGGTAGGGAAGGAAATGAGGACAGAACAGGTCTGACAGACTGGCAGAATAGGGAGGGGTTGAAATATCTCAGACAACCTTTCTGGTCCTTCCTAGCTCTGACATTCTGTGTTCTAAGGCTCTCTCCAGCTCTGACAGTTTCTGCTTTGAGGTCCCTCCCAGTTCTGACATTCTCTGTTCTAGGTTTCCTCCCAGCTCTGATCTTCTGTATTCTATGGTTCTCTGCAACTCTGCCTAAGTTCTAAGATTTCATTGGTGGATGGGAGGGGGGATGCAGTGACTGTGGTTAAGTGATAAGGATATTTTTAAAAGCTGAGAATATCTTTTTTTTTTAAGCAATTGGGGTTAAGTAACTTGCTCAAGGTTACACAGACAGTTATTTCTGGGTGTGGTGCTAAGTATCTGAGCCTGGATTCGATCCCCCAGGTCATCCCGACACTGGGGCCGGTGCTCTTACTTGCCGTGCTACCTGGCCGCCCCCGAAAACCGAGAATATCAACAAAATATTTTAAGTGTTCATACTCTTCTAGTCTCTGATGGTTTTTGTTCTAGGGCCCCTCCCAGCTCTACCTCTATGATCCTGTGACTACCTTACTCTTCTACCTTTAGATTTAGAGCTAAGGACAAGTGTATGGGAGGTACAAGTGAATGGAAGGAGCGGAAAAAACAGGAGATTGTGATCAGAGAAGGGAATTTCAGATTTCATGATGCAGTTTCGAGTAATGTTGAGGCCTACTGTGTTTCCACATTGGGGGGGGGGGTGTCATGGTGATAGATTTCAGGAATTGAAGAGTTCAAAAAACTGTGTAGACAATAGGAAATTGAAAAAAAAAAACAAGTTTTTATTAAGCTCTTAATGGATGGAAAATGCCAAAAAATAGCAAAAACCAATCCTGCCTTCAAGGAGTTTATAATCTTATGGGGAGAAGACACATTCATAGATAGTTATGTACAAAATACAGAGAATACATACAAGGTAACCTTAGAAAGGAAAACACTAGAAGTTGGGTGGGTAAGTAGGGGGAATGGAAGGAAAATAGCCCTTTCCAGAAGGTTTCATTTAAGCTGTGTCATGAAGGAAGGAAGTCAGACATTCTAAGAGGTGGAGGTTAGGAGGAAGAGCCTTCCAGGCATGGGGCACAGCCAATGCAAAGACATGGAGATGGGAGATTGGGAAATGAATGGTCAGCGTGGTTGGAAGACAGCGCAAGTAACGCTCCCCTCGCCCACAATGAACAAACATATAAGTTCTACTTTAGAAGAAAAGCAGAAAGACCTTGAAGTTTTCATTTTACCCTGCTGTACCACTCTCCTTCCCTCCTCACCATTACCTTTGAGTATCCCTCCCAATTTAAAGCCCGTTTTTGGGTTTAAAAACTTGCCAGAGAAGCCTTAATTTCTGGGGCAGTGCCTGGGACAGGGAGAAAAACATGGCGCCTCCCTTAAATCCCAGCTGCTGATCCCGTAGACAAATGTTGGCTTGGTCCCATGCACCTAGGACCCACCTTTGGGTTTGTTCATGAAGATAATCTCAGCTTCTAGGAAGGTTAGCAGAGATACCCAGAGGGCCAGCTAGAATAATAATCATATAATAATAGCCTTTAAAAAAAGGACTAATCCTAAACAAATTTTCACAGTAAAGAGTCTTTCTTAGTGCAGCAAGGAGTCTGAGGGAGAGGTAGAAAAGGTGGGACATGCCAGGTAAGTCAAACCCCTGACAATGCCTCATCCACTGTGCCCCCTCAGACCTTAGTAGAGACAGCTCAGGACCTAGAGCCGAAGAGCAGCAGCACCCTAGAGCAGCAGGGACCCTGCTTCCAGGCCAGACCCTGGAACCTTCATACAAAATAGCAGTTCACAGCCTCAGACACTTGATATACTTACTAGCTGTGTGACCTTGGGTAAGTCACTTAAATGAAGTATTTTATCACAATCATATACCACACTTTATTCAATCATTCCCCAACTGATGGATGTCAAGAAGAAATAGATTTGATGGCTTTGGGGATGCCTTCCTATTTGGAACTGAGGATGTTTTGCTTGGAAAAACAGAAGACTCGTCTGGGTTGGTGACAAGTGTGTTTGATTTTTTAAAAAGGTATTAGAAGGTGGCTAGGTGGTGAATAGAGCACCGGCCCTGAAGTCAGGAGGACCTGGGTTCAGATACGGCCTCAGACACTTAACACAAAAACTAGCTGTGTGACCTTGGGCAAGTCACTTAACCCCAATTGCCCTCCAAAAAGAAAAAAATTTAAAAAAGGTATTAGACCTGGACTGCTTACTCTGGAAGGAAGAATCCAGGAGTAAAGAGTGGGAGTTGCAGTCCCTCAGATGAGTTCCTCTGCAGGTGGCACAGCCCCCACTATCTCAGCAGCCACAGCTGCTGAAGACCCAGAAAAGACACTTCTCACTCCTATGGCTTTAGCACTGTCGAATAGCTCAGCATCAGAAGGGGATATGGTTTTATCAGCAGAAATGCTAGTAAAGAAGGGGCATTACCATTTGCTTTGCCACTGCACCCTGAGAACCACATGATCTTCCCATATGATATGCAGCTGAAATCTCTCTGTGTTGTCTCCCTATTAAAAAGTTCTCCTATTTTATTTCCCAGTCCTATGTACATAGCAATTGCTTAATAAATATTTGTTATTCCTTTAATTATTCATTTATTCATTCAGCCTATTATCTATCCTTTCCTTTATCTGTTATCTTATCTTATTTCTGTTATCTATCCTATCATTTCCCATCCCCCTCTAGGGATTTTCCATGCATGGCTATTACTTGCAAAGTTTTCATCCTGGTTTGTAGGAATAAAGGCAAGGGAAGAATTCAGAGAAACTTGGGAAGAGATCTATGAACTGATATGAAGAAGAACCCAGAGCACAATATCTGTGATGAACCCAGTAAAGTCCAGGAAACCATGTGAACCCTGACTGATGCAGTGACCAAGCACGACATCAGAACACTTAGAAAGAAGTATGCTTGGCCTGCTTTTGGCAGCCAATGTGGTGCATGTTTTCAGAGATGGCCAAGTGTTGCTTTGGTTTCTTTGTCTTTATTATAAGGGAAGATTTCATTGGAGGCTGGGAGGGGTGATCCAGTGACTGTAGTTAAGTGATAGGGATATAGATCTCTTTTTGGAGGGCAGTTGGGTTAAGTGATTTGCCCAAGGTCACACAGCTAGTGTGTCTAGTGTCTAAGGCTGGATTTGAACTCAGGTCCTCCTGACTCCAGGGCTGGTGCTCTATTCACTGAGCCACCTAGCCACCCCTATTAGGGATATTTTTAAAAATCGAGAATATCAATAAAATATTTTAAGTGTTCATACTGAAGAAATGCAGACCTACTATGTTGGAAATTCTTATTCAGATTTGGAACCTGCAGGACAGTCTTGTTTTAGCCAGGGTCCTGTCCGGGCTGGAATGACTGGTTAGAACAGTAACTAGTCAATATCCCAGGAAATTTTTAACAGAGTGAGGAGAGGCAGGGTAAATAATCTGATTCCTAAAATATCTTCCCAATACAAAAAGAGGGGGAAAAACTTCAATAATTTCCAATTATCTTTTTGAAGAAAAAATGAAAAATCCTCAAGTGGGCATTTAAGCCTTCAGTAGTCTGTCTCCCACCTACTTTTCTAGTCCCATTTCATTATTCTTCCTCATTAGGCTCTCTCCATCCCAGCCAAACGATCTACTAGCTGTTTCCCTTACATGACTTTCTGTCTTCCATGTCAGCACCTTTGCACGGGCTATATCCTCCTGCCTGGAAAGCCCTCCATCCTTTCCTCTGCCTTTTCGAATCCTCCATAACTTCCTTCAAAAATAGATCATTGGGGCGGCTAGTTGGCATGGTGAATAGAGCACTGGCCCTGGAGTCAAGAGGACCTGGGTTCGGATCCGGCCTCAGACACTTAACACACACAAAAAACTAGCCGTGTGACCTTGGGCAAGTCACTTAACCCCAACTGCCCTCCAAAAAGCAAAAACAAAAAAACAAAAATAGATCATTGTAAGTAAAGATTGTTTCGAGCTTTGTGCCGGTAACCCCAATGCCTGGCATCTAGTAGGCACTTCAGAGAAAGTCTTGCTTATTTATTGTTTTTTCACTTACCTTTAATGTCAGTGCCTTTCCTTGCTTGACTCTCTAATTTCTCCAGTCTATAGCTTGTTCATATGTACTTGTTTGCATGTTGTATCTTCCATTAGACTGTTTTTTTGCCTTCCTTTGTATCCCCAGTGTTTAACACAGCACCCGAAGCTAGTAGGTACTTAATAAATGCTCCTTCAAGGACTGATTGATCGATAGGTGTCTAATTAATGTTAGTTGAATTGAATTTGTTTATTGAAGGGACATGGACTAGTAATTACTTCCAAACAGTCTCTACAAAATCGGTGGTCCAGAGACTGAAAGAAAGTGGTGTGTAAGGAAGAAACCAGCTTTGAGGGGAAGGAGAATAGCTCCAGACTGCCACAGAGATAGACAGAAAGAAGTCCCCAAGTATGAAAGTTCTTTCCATTTCACCAAAGAATTTATAGAATTATCAGACACCTGTAAACTGCTTGAAGACATACCTTATACATGCAATCCTACCCACAGATAAACTCAACTTGGAGGAGTTAGCCATTTATGTGGCTTTATCCCTTGTGTTACCACGGACAAATCCCTTAATCTCTCTGAATTAGCTACCTTGTTTGGGAAGTAGGGTACTACCTCTTATATTCAACCTAGAATAGTGGACAATGTGCTGGACCTGGTGGCAATAAGACCTGAGTTCAAATCCTGCCCCCAGACACTTACTAGCTGTGTGACTCCAGGCACGTTACTTAATCGCTTTCTGCCTCAGTTTCTCCATTTGTCAAATGGGTATAATAATGGCACCAGCCTCACGGGATTGTTGTAAGGCTCAAAAGAAAGATATCTAAAAGGATTTTCAAACCTTAAAGTGCTATTGACCTAAGACTATTGGGACACCTTATATAAATGTTGTCTATAATTATTTTTACTATCAATAAGAATCACATGACCTGATATTAATAAGATGTTATTATGCTCATGGAGAGGAGTGTCCTGGTAAATGTTTAGCAATTGGCTGTCCAACTAAAAAATGTCTACAGGACCCATTTTTAAGTTTAATCTGCCTGCTGAGGTTGGGGTTGGGTCTGCCCGCCTCAAATCTCTCTCTGTTCTATTTCAGCTCATCTTCTATTTAGTCATTAAAGTGATCTTCCAAATAGCAATTCTGACCATATCACTGTCTGCTGCTCAGTGAACTTCAGTCACTCCCTGTGTGATCAAATAAAAAATCCTCTGCTTGGTATTCAAAGCCCTTCATAACTTGGCCCCCTCCTACCTTTCCAGTCTTTTTGTACCCTATTCCCTAACACTTACTCCTTGATCCAATGACACTGGCCTCCTGGCTGTGGTCTTGTGACTGGTCCACAAACCACATACTCCATCTTTCAGCTCCAAGCATTCCCTCTGGCTATCCCCCATGCCTGGAATGCTCTCACTCCTCCAATCCTAAGGCTGACTTTCCTGGCTTCCTTTAAGTCCCAACTAAAATCCCACCTTCTACTGGAAGCCTTCTCCACCCTCTCTTAATTCCAGTGACTTCCCTCTCTTAATTATTTTCTGTTTATCCTGTATATAGCTTACTTCATATATCTTTGTTTGCATGTAGTCTTCCCCATAAGAATGGAAGCTCCTTCAGGGCAGACACTGTCTTTTGCCTCTGTGTACCCCGAGGGCTTAGCACAGTGCCTGATACAATCCACACTTAACAAATGAGTATTGATTGATTACTTTCTTAAATCTAGACAACCACCAAAACAATAAATCAAGTGGTCATGTGTAATGTTGGCTGGTTTCTGAAATGTAAAATGTTCACATTGAAAATGTAATAATCAGCCCTTCTAAGGGGATTCCCTCCAACACATCCTAGCTCATAGAACACAATTGATTCAGTTTTTCCCCAACTGATACCCCTCAAATCTTCTTTCCAGATCTTTGCTACTACCAAAAAAAAAAATATGCTGAAATATGTATGTATTTGTATGCGTGAGATCTTTCCCTCTGTCTCTATGGATAATAAATTTTTCCAGTGACAGAAATTTAGTATGCCTATCTACTACCTGGTAGGTGGTTTACAATCACAGATCCTTGCAATTTTTAAAAATCATTATTACTACTAATTATTATTCTGCTGAATATCAGGGACTTGATTTGTGAAAGCTGATTCATTTTTTTAAACACACACACACATACATATATATATATATTGCTTTTTGGAGGGGGGAAGGCAGGGCAATTGGGGTTAAGTGACTTGCCCAAGGTCACACGGCTAGTTTTATGTTAAGTGTCTGAGGCCAAATTTGAACTCAGGTCCTCCTGACTTCAGGGCCAGTGTTCTATTCACTGCAACACCTAGCCTCTCTGTGATAGCTTATTCTAATAGCTCTAATGTGCATGGGGAAAATCCAAACCATAACCACAGATTTGTAAAAGCTTAGGTGTGGAGAGGTCATCTGAGACCAATTTTCTCATGTTTACAGAGGGAGAAACTGAGTTTCAGAAAAAAAAAAAAGTATGGTTCCATGAAAAGACTTCTGGGATCAGGGAACCCAAGTTTGAAATCAGATATCTGCCACCTGTGTGACTTTGGACAGTCACATATCTTTAGATCTCAGTTTCTTCATCTGTAAAGTGAATGGATTGCACTAGAGGACCCCTAAGGTAGGTCCCTCCTGGCTCTCAATCTATGAATCTGGTTTTCCAATTACAAATCCAGTCCTCTTTGCAATACGGGAATGTACTGTGGCAGAGACTAGAAAAGCAGAGATCAGCCAGTCCCCCCTCTGATAGCTGAGCAATATAGTCCAGAGAGAGGGAAGTTACTTGCTTAAATACTTGGAAAGATAAAAGCGACTACAGGGGTCGGGAGTCCCAGGTCAGCTGCCTCCAGTTTTTCTCCCTTAATCTTCTGGAGCTAATACCATCCAGGTAGGCTCAATGTAACAGTGGATCTAGACATCTATCTGCTTGATTGCCACATCCATCCAGAAACACTAGAGAAGATAGTATGTACTGTCTCTAGTTCTTTGAGAGCAGAGACTTGCTTAGTATGGTGATTGGCACATAAGAGTTCAATAAAACTCTTTCCCACTCTCCCTTCCTTCCTTCTTTCCTTCCTTCCTTCCTTCCTTCCTTCCTTCCTTCCTTCCTTCCTTCCTTCCTTCCTTCCTTC
>NW_027185720.1:7409286-7415080 GCF_028583685.1 Petaurus breviceps papuanus | reverse complement strand
TTCCTTCCTTCCTTCCTTCCTTCCTTCCTTCCTTCCTTCCTTCCTTCTTTCCTTCCTTTCTTCCTTCCTTCCTTTCTTTCTCTTTCTTCTTCCTTTATCTTCCTTTTCTTCCTTCCTCTCTTTCCCTCCCTCCCTTTCTTTCTCTTCCATCCTTTCTCTTTCTTCCTCTTCCTTCCTTTCCTTCTCACTTGTTTTCTCTTTCTCTCTTTCTTTTCTTCTCTCTTTCCCTTCCTTTCTTTTTTTCTCTCTTCCTTCTTTCCAAAGCATCAAGACCCATTCTAATAAGAGGTGTGAATGGTGGAAAGTCATCTATACTGACTGGGAGTCAGGTGATCCAAGATGTATCTACCCCTGACTCTATCTGGCCAGTTATGTGACTCTAGGAAAGTCCCTTCATAAGCTCACAGGTTTAAATGATGCAAGGGACATTAGAGCTCATCTATTCTAACACTGACCACAAATTAACATTCTCTGTGTTGCTCTGTATTTTTATTTATTTTGCTAAATATCTCCTGAATACATTTTAATCTGGTTCCCACAGCACTCAGGAGTTTTGCAGGCGTTGACACTTCCAATTCCTTCATTTTATAGGGAAGGACCATGTGGCCCAGAGAGGGAAAGAGACTTGCCCAAGGTCTTAGTAAGCAGGCAGGATTTCTTTTGACTCCAGATCCAGGGCTCTTCTCACTTCCCCATCCAACCTCTCTCTCTCTACCTTGCTTTCATCATCTGTAACTGGGAGGATTAGGATCAGATGGCTGCTAAGACTCCTTCCATCTCTGACATTCCTCCCAGTAACCTTGTGGGTTGTGTAATTGACTATTATCTCTACTGTACACACGAGGGCTATGAGGTTCAGTAAGAACTTGCCTAGAGTCACATTGCTGGTCAGTGTGAGAGATGGGACTTGAACCCAGCCAGATCTTCTGATGCCAAGTCTTTCTCTCTTGATGCTTTCAAATACAAAAAGAGCCTCCATCAGGAATGTACCCCGAGGTGGATTTTTCCATTCCCAAGGGATGCACTTACACTGACTGAATTCAAATACCCTCCAAAATTCTGCAGAGAATCCTTGTGAGGGACAAAGGAGTAGAGGGGTAAGAGGAAGCACTAGCAATCTATGACCTCAGCAGGTCCACTGGGGGACAGAACCCATGACCTTTTCTAGCCTCATTAACACCCTGTTCTAAGCAATCATTCCGGCCTATAAAGGACCAAGACTAAGCTAGGTGACAAAGTGGATAGAACGCTGGGCTGGAGTCAGGAAGATCTGAATTCAAATCTAGATTCAGACATTAACTACCTTGATGACCTTGGGCAAGTCACTTAACCTCTGCTTGCCTCAGTTTCCTCATCTGTAAAATGAGCTGGAAAAGGAAATGGTGAGCCACTCTGGTGTATTTGCCAAGAAAACCCCAAATGGGATCAGGAGGAGTCAACGACTAAACACCACCACTAAGACTACCCTGCAGACTCCAGCCTAGATCTAAATGAGAATTCCTAACACTTTAGCTGTGTATTTCTTCAGTATGACCACTTTAAAAAAATGTTTTATTGATATTCTTTGGATTTTAAAAAATATATCCTATCACCTAACCACAGTCACTGCCTCCCCACTCCCATCCTCCAATGGAATCTTCCCTTAGAATAAATAATGGTAAAGAAACTAAATCAACACTTGGCCATTTCAGAAAACATACACCACACTCTGCCCCTGTTGTCCACCACTTCTCTGCCAAAAGGAGGCAAACATACTTCTGTCTAAGTGCTCTGAGGTCGTGTTTGATCACTGCATAAGTCAGAATTCATATCGTTTCCTGAACTTCCTGGGCTCATCATGTATATTGTGCTGTGGGTTATTCTTTCTTTACATCAATTCATAGAATTCTTCCCAAGTTTCTCTGAATTCTTCTTTTGCCTTAGTTCCTACAACTCAGGATGAAAACTTTGCCCCCTTTCCCCACCCCCACTACTCATCCCTAGAGGGGGTGGGGAAAGGGCTGGGGATCAATAACAGGATAAATGAGTAAATAAATGGAAAATATCCATTAACTTATTTTGTACAAAGCACTTGGGGTGGGGCGGCTAGGTGGCGCAGGGAGTAGAGTGCCCGCCCCGGAGTCAGGAGGACCTGAGTTCGGATCCAGCCTCAGACACTTAACACACACACACACACACACACACACACACACACACACACACACACACACCTAGCCGAGTGACCTTGGGCAAGTTACTTAACCCCAATTGCCCTCCAAAAAAAAGCAAAAAAAAACAAAACAAAACAAAGCACTTGGGGAAAGAAATAGAGAAGCCAGACACCTTGCTCTGAAGGAGATCCCATTCTAATAGATGGGAACAACACATCCAGAAGGCTTGAACTACATGTTAGATGGAAAGATTCTTAGGGCACAGAGGCAAAACAGATGGTAATGTATCTTCCTTAGTGTTGTTTCCATCAAGAAAAAATTCTGTCTAATCTTGTTGAAGATGCCCATTGATGGGTCATAGTATCTCCAGAGGCAGAACACGACCCTCCTGAATAGTAAATAACAGTAAGGAAGGTTTTTGTTTGGGGTTGTTTTTTTAATATATCAAAGCAAAATGCAATAAATTGTTGAACAATTTGCCAGGACCAAGGACTTTGTTGCAAATAACTTTTTTTCTGGGTTTCAGTGGGGGTGGGGATAGGGGCAAAGTTTTCAGCCTGAATTGTAGGAACAATTGCAAAGGAAGAATTCAGAGAACCTTGGGAAGAATTCTATGAACTGATGTTCATAGAACCGATTACATCTCTCTCTACATGATTTGCTCCCCTGGATGCTGGCTGGGGGCCCAGGCTAGAAGCTGAGTCAGTGGTCTTGGGAGGTGGGAGCCTGTATATTCTCAGGGCTCTTGGAAGTATTTGCTTGTTGGTAACAGTCCATTGGTTGGTGGTGGTGCTGGTGATCATGATGAGCTTCTGCTCCGACAGAGTTGCTCCCCTGGCCAACAGCTGTAGGGGCTGAGCTGGAAGCCGGGTCCTGTTATTCTGAAGTGTACTCCTCCCCCTCCCCAGAGAATCTGAAGACTCTAACTCACCTCTTCCTTCTCCTTTTCTAGGTCACTGGTCCTTCCCAATCAGACTGCTATTGACCTAGATAATCTCTGTCCCCTGACGGCTAGGGAGGAGGCATTCCTGTGGTTTGATTTCTAATCGTCTCTATCTCACCCAGCTCATTTTATGATGGATTGCCTTCAGATAGCATTGGTGTGCAAATATAAAAGACGTGCTCATCTGGGCCAAAGCTACTCAGAAACGGGATGGTTCCCAGTCCTTGGGGGTCATGGGAAGGGGATGTGACTGTACTTATGAATCCTGACAGGCATGATCAGCTACCTGCTTCAGTACCAGGTGGGTCTGCTATGGCTCAGGAAAGGCAGTGGCACATGCTGGCCCAGGATTCAGAAGACCTATGGTTCTGGGATCAAAGTATCATCCATTTGGAGCTGGAGGGACTTTAGAGACAGCATTCAAGCAACCTGAGGTCAGGCATTGCTTTCTTTTGTCTTTGTATCTCCAGTACCTAGCACAGGAAGACATTTTGTTCCATCCCTCCATTTTATAGAGGAGTAAACCAAGCCCCAGAGAGAGTTTGAAATGCTCAAGGCCATAGCTAGTGAGCGCTGAGCTGGGATTCATACCTAGGTCCTCTGACCCCACCTGGAGCAATCTTTCCACAGCATAGAACTTTCTTCTGGCCTTGGGCAAGTTGCAACCTCAACGAGTCTCATTTTCTTCATCTATAAAATGGGGCTAATAATACTCTGTTCTACCTACCTCAAAGAGTTATTATGAGAGTAAATGAGATAATAATATATGTGAAAGTGTTAACTGCAAAACATTAAATGAATACAAAATATTATTAAAATAATTGAACTGATGGTCTCAGATGATGAGAAGTAGGACCATATGGCAGCGGCATCATCATCATCATCATTACTGGCACCCACTGTGCGTACTGTCCTAAGCTCTTTACAAATATGATCTCATTTGACCCTCACAACAATCCTGGGAGGTAGGTGCCATTGTTATCCCCATTTTACAGATGAGAAAACAGAGACAGAGACTAAGTGACTTGTACAGGGTCACACAGCTAATACGTGTCAAAAAGAGCTCTGGACTTGAAATCTGGAGAGCTGGGATTGCATCTGTTGTTGTCTAGCTGGGCCACTTGGAGCTAGTCCTTCACTTCAGAGAATTTTGAGCTGATAGAGATCTTATAGATGTTGTCCAGCTATCTTCTTTTACAGATGAGGCACTTTCACGTATGTTCTTTTATTTATTTTTAAAATTTTTTGCTTTTTTTTATTTTGAAGGGAAGAATGCAGGGCAGTTGGGGTTAAGTGACTTGCCCAAGGTCACATGGATAGTAAGTGTTAAGTGTCTGGGTCTGGATTTGAACTCAGGTCCTCCTGATTCTGGGACTGGTACTCTATTCACTGTGCTACCTAGCAGCCCCATTTTTTTTTTTATCTCATTCGGTCCTCCTAATAACCCTGTGAGGTATACAGAGTATTATCTTCATTTTATAGATGGAGAAAATGAGACTTAAGGACATTTTGACTTGCCCAAGGTCAGGTAGTCAACCTGAAGTCCCAAAACTAGGAGGCAGCCAGATGGCAAAGTAGATACAGCACTGGGTACAGATTCAGAAAGACCTGAGTTCAAATCCAACCTCAGATATTTAATAGATGTGTGACCTTGGGTAAGTCACTTAACTTCAGTCTGCCTCAATTTTCTCAACTGTGAAATGTGGATAATGATAGTATTTTGGTTGTTGCGAAGATCAAATGAGATATTTGTAAAGCACAGTGCCTGGCACGTAGTAGGTCTTTAATAAATCCTTCCCAATGAGAAAACTTGAGTCCTAGAGATCCTAAGTGACTTGTCCAGCAGCAAATAGAGGTGATATTTGAAATTAGATCCTGTGACTACACCTGAGGCCCTTTCTACAGTACTACGTTCCCTGTCTACTTTTCCTTTTAATGCTTTAATGAAAAAATCTCTAAACACACATTCAAAATCGGAATCGCTATCAAGGGTTTAAGCAAGAACAGGAAGATTAACCATGGTAGAGGGTGAAGGGAAGATACGCTGTTGTTATCATCACAAGTCAGAGGGTGGAGTACTCTTTCTGTTGAAAATTGGATTTCCCAGAGCTTTGTTTCTTATGCATTTATCATGTTATCCTGAAGCTCCTTATACATGCCCTCCCCATCCTCCAACCCCAAAACTAACCCAGATTCATTTTAGGTCTGTCTTTACTCAAACCATAGCTCTCAAGCCCCTACCAAAGTTTCTTCTATCTGACAAACATGAAGACACATTCATTAGTTGAAATAAGAGACATTCAGACAACAAACTAAATTATTATAAGGAAAATCCTGATCTTCCCTCTGCTCCCCACACATGGATATTTCCTTCCAAAGAGTCCTACATTGCTAGTGAAAGAATATATGTGTCCACATATGGTCAGGGAACTCATGTTCTTTGAAAGAACATATATGGGGACAGCCAGGTAGCACAGCGAGTAAGAGCACCAGCCCCAGTGTTGGGATGACCTAGGGGATCGAATCTGGGTGCAGACACTCATCCACCCAGAAACACCTGGCCGTGTAACCTTGAGCAAGTTACTTAACCCCAATTGCTTAAAAAGAAAGAAAGAAAGGAAGGAAGGAAGGAAAGAAGGAAGGAAGGAAGGAAGAGAAAGAAAGAAAGAAAGAAAGAAAGAAAGAAAGAAAGAAAGAAAGA
>NW_027185720.1:7406512-7409276 GCF_028583685.1 Petaurus breviceps papuanus | reverse complement strand
GAAAGAAAGAAAGAAAGAAAGAAAGAAAGAAAGAAAGAAAGAAAGAACATATATGACCACAGAGCTAAAGATTCCTCTTGAGGGCTGTAGCCCAGAGGGACTCCTTTTCTACCCCTAATGATGTGCTTTGCCCCTTATGCCATTCTGGGTTTTGGGCATCATATTCTAGTCATATGATTCCATCATCCTATGGCTACTAAACAGGACTTTTGGCTAGTGTTTCCACTGGACTGCCATCTGCAGTTGTGGGTCATCTGTCACCATTTGCTGGTCTTTTACTGAATGACAGCTACTAGATGACTTTTCTTCTATAACCATAAGGGAAGGGGCTTAGTTCTTTTAGAACATAGCCTCAGGAGTTATCTCAGTCTCTCCCTATTTTAAAACCCAGATCCAGAGTCAGCTGGCAGAAGCCCTCAGGTTTAAATGAAATCTCTTTTTCAATGCTTTTGATGTTACTTGAGCTGCCACTCCCTGAATTCTGTCTACAATTTCACTTAGGATGCCCAAGTAATTCCTTTCAGCTTCTATCATGCCAATTGTGGTCTAAGAGACAGAATGAAAGGTGCTGGGTAGAGCAGGAGATCTCATTCTAATTTGTGTTCTATTTAATCTGTATATGGGTCTTGTCACCCTAATTAGATTATAAGCTCCTAGAGATCATAGGTCTTTCTTTTTCTTATCTTGGAAACTCAACTTTCATGCCCCAATGCATTGAATATAGCATTTCTTAATAAATGTTTGTTGAGTGATTGACAATGTATTCCTAACAGGTATTTGAGCAAATGATTAGCTTGACAAAACAAAAAGCAATGAGAAGGAACTTAAAAATAGTAACACTGCCAAGACAGCCCAAGAGAGTGCATAATCTTTATTTTAAATGACTTTTTCTGCTTTGATAATAATACCTTGCATCTTGTATCAACTTTTTAAAACTCTTTCATCATATAGAAGCACAGAATTGGAAGAGACATTCGAAGTCATCTAATCCAACACATGCCTGAATAGGACTTTTCTTTATATATACTCTATAAGTGACCTTGTTTGAGATCTTCATTGACAAAGAACTCACCACCTCCTTAGGTAGCCTATTACATCTTGAAACAGTGAGTCATGATCAGGAAGTTTTCCTTACATTGAGTCAAAAGCTACCTTCCTGCAAACAGCCCTATGAGATTGGTAATGCAAGTACTATTCTTCCCATTTTAGAGATGAGTAGACTGAGGTGGAAAAGAGTGGCTAAGGTTAACTTCACTCTCAGGTTAGATTCATTTCTCTTCATTAGAGTGGCCTAAGACTAAATTCTGGACCCCTCAGCAAAAATGTGTTTGAGGTCTATGAAACTCTGGGCAATTTATTTAACCTCTCCAAGTCTTATTTTCTGTCTGCAGTGCTGAATATTTAACAGTAATAAAAATTCACAGTTTTATATTACTTTAAATTTTGTAAGGCTAATTCCTCAGAACAACTCTGTAAAGTAGGTAGTGCAAACTTAACCATTAGGGGGTGCTGTTAATCACAAGCCTGATTCTGTTCAACAGGAAAGCTCAGAAGATTTTCAAATCCCATGTCTTGCCTCTACTGCGCAGAAGCTCTGGGAAGTTCTATGCTCCCATTGGTTCTTAGAATGGACAAATATCTGTCTCCCACCTCTTTTTGCCTACTTGTCATTCTAGGGCTAGGGTCTTAGCCTGGGGTCCACAAATTTTTTGCAATATATTTTTGATAATTATATTTCAACACAATTTTTTTTGGCAATCCTATGTACTTTATGCTCTTAAAAATGTTATTCTAAGGAATGGTCCATAAGTTTCACTAGTCCACCAAAGGGGCACATGACACAAAAAAAAGATTAAAAATTCCTGGTCTAGAGGGAGTAGTTAGTATGGATTTATCCATACTATTTTACTATATATACTTTATACTATACTATACTATATATCTGTACAATGCATACTATTATCCAGTCTGAATCAGTTCTGAGCCCTTATCCTACTTGAAAAACCCTGTTTCTTCCTTGAATTTGCTATATGTCACCAAACCTTGTCACAGTCTCTTTGGCATACTGAAATCAACTCACCATAGGTCCAATTAAGTATGCCTGGACATTATGTATAGTGTTTTAGTCTTGACAAAAAATCAATAAAAATAATGAAATAATACACAACAAAGCATCTACTGAACAGCTGCTTCTTCCCTTAGTCTCAGTCCCCAGACAGTATATGTATATGTATGTGTATGTGTGTATATGTGTAGTGTGTGTGTGTATAAAAGCTACACTGAACCGCTAGTGCTATGAAAGGCTACAATTCAGTTTGCTGAGCCTCTCTCTTTGAATAGGCAAGGTGTATATAGATTGTCCAACACAATTCCCAATGGATGTTGGACTCATAATATATAATAGTCAGTCAGTCAACAAGCATTTACTAAGTGCTAGTCACTGTGCTAAGAGGTTGAGAATACAAATACAAGCAGAAAGACAATTCCTATCCTCAAGGAGCTTACATTCTAATGGGTAGAAGATAATACATATAAGAAAGCTGAATGACAGAAGGGTAGGGCATGGCAGAGAAAGTCTGAAATGCAGCATGTAGAGGAATGAGATGTAGCTGGTTTGGGCATTGGGTGTCTTACTTAAATGGAGGTTCTGGAAGAAGAGACAGACAGACAGTGATAGAGAGGGGGGAGAGAGAGGAAAGACAGAGACAGAGAAAGAAAGAGACAGAGAGAGCGAGAAAGGAGAGACAGAGAAAGAGAGAGACAG
>NW_027185720.1:7405076-7406502 GCF_028583685.1 Petaurus breviceps papuanus | reverse complement strand
AGATGAGAGACAGAGAAAGAGAGAGACAGAGAGAGAGGGAGAGAGGACAGACAGAGAGAGGAAGACAGAGACACAGAGAGAGAAGGAGGGAAGGAGAGAGGAGAGACAGAGAGATGAGAGACAGAGAAACAGAGAGAGTGCTATTACTGGCAGTGACCTTGACTGTAGTTCTATGCATGTATCCCATCACCAGTAGAGTGAGGCTGTAGGAGAAGGCAGACCAGATGTAGAGAGACACTGTCTCTACCCTTATGCCTCCTTCTTCCTATTTTATGTCTCTGACTTGAGCCTTTCAGTTCAGATCTCCAGGGGCCAAGAACTGCATCAAAATTTCTCTGATTCTTCCAGTTAGATTTGGCCACTTCCTCCTCTTCCCCCAAACCTATAGCTAACTCAAGTTGGGGTGGAGAAAGGGCATTACACAAATATTACCAACCCCACTTGCAGATGAGGAAACTGAATCTCAGTGAAAGACAACAACACAGTCAGGCCCCATACAGGCAGTAGGAGGCAAAGGCCAGACTCACCCCTGCATCTGATCATCTTTCTCTCCCACCAGGCTGCCTGTACACACAAATACTGTATATTTGTATTGTTTAATATTTTCTATAGCACTTTCACACACATTAACTCATTTAAATCTTAATAAGTCTGTAAGGTAGGCACGGTGAGCATCACTAGCCCCATTTTACAGATGATAAAACAGGCTCTCAGAAACGAAAACACTTTGTCCAAGGCTACGCAACTAACAAAAGGCTGAGCTAGAGGGAGGTTGTGGCTTGCTTGTGATCATACTGGCTGCTAGGAGTCATACATGCAGTCACTATGTATACATACATACATACATACATACATACGTAGTGTGGGAGCTGTAGGTGTCAGGTCTGACAACTACTGAAAAATAAATTGTCTCTTTGAGGGGGCCCTTACAACCTCCTCAAAGTACCTGAAAGGCACAAGGGAAAGTATCCTGGATTTAGAATCAGAGGACCTGGGTTCAAATCCCAGTTTAGTCACTCCCTACTCAACCTGTTTGACGTTGGCCAAATCTTTCTCCTCTCTGGGCCTCAGTTTCCTCAGTTGGACTAGATGACCTCAAAGGTCCTCTTAGTGCCAAGTCTCTGGTCTTATTCTAGGACTACCTGCCTAATCAGGGTAGCAGCCTGGGATCTCTGGGTTGGGTCAAGAGTTTCTTTTGTTACAAAACAACACTGTTATAATTATTCCTGCTAGGGAAATAATGAATAAAAATTATATATAATAATAATATATTATATATAACATATAATAATATATAATAGAAAGAAAGAAGGAAAGAGAGAAAGGAAGGAAGGAAGGAAGGAAGGAAAGAAGGAAGGAAGGAAAGGAAGAAAGAAAGGAAGAAAGAAAGAAAGAAAGAAAGAAAGAAAGAAAGAAAGAAAGAAAG
>NW_027185720.1:7402260-7405066 GCF_028583685.1 Petaurus breviceps papuanus | reverse complement strand
AGAAAGAAAGAAAGAAAGAAAGAAAGAAAGAAAGAAAGAAAGAAAGAGGCCAAATAACTCTGCTGAGACAATTACTTACACCAAGGGATTAAATATCAGTGAGTAACCAAGAAGCAACATGATGTGGTGGAAAGCAAATTGTCTTTGAAATGAGATGGTCCAGGGGCGGCTAGGTGGCGCAGTGAGTAGAGTGCCCACCTGGAGTCAGGAGGACCTGAGTTCTGATCCCACCTCAGACACTTAACACACACACACACACACACACACACACACACACACACACACTAGCCCTGTGACCTTGGGCAAATTACTTAACCCCAATTGCCTTCCAAAAAGCAAAAAAAAAAAAGAGAGATGATCCAGAGTTCAAATTCTGACCCTGCTAATTAATGACTGTGTGACTGTGGCTAAGTCACTTGCCCTCCCTTATCCTTCATTAGATCACAGACTTAGAGCCAGTAAAGAGTCTTAGTCATCTAGTATAAACCCCTCGTTTTTTACAGATGAGGAAACAGACCTGCGGAGTGAGACCTGCTGTTGTCCAAGATCACACAAGAGGGCAGAACTGGGATTCCAAACCAAGTCCTCTGAATCTCCACTACCTGTGTCCTCCTCTGCAATGGACTCTGACGGCCTTTCAAGGTCCCTTCTAAATCCAAGACAACGTTGTCAAAGGATAGGTGATCTGACAACCCTAAATTCTAGATTTAAATCCTGCCTCTAAAGTGCCCTAGATAAGTGCTAGTGGTTATTTCACTTTTGTGGGGTCTCAGTTTCCTAATCTTTAAATTCAGGGCTTTGACTATATGGCCCCAGAGATCCCTTCCGGTTCTGAATGAGCCTATGATCACTCTGTTCTCTAGGGCTCAGTTTCCTCCTGTGGGAAATGTGGGGGTTTTAGATGCCCCTTTGTTCCCTTCCGGCCATGAATTTTTGAACTTATGATTCCCCTCTGTGGGTTTCAGTTACCTTCTCTGTAAAAGGAGGGGATTGACTTCAATGACCTTTCAGATCTTAAATCTATGGTTCTATGATCCTAAGTCAATTTCTCTCCCAGAGACTTTGTTGTTTTTCAGTCCCTACCGACTTTCCATGACTCCATTCGGGGGTTTCTTGGCAAGATACTGGCGTGTTTTGCCATCTCCTTCTCCAGCACAATTTACAGATGAAACAGAGGTAAACAGCATTATGGGACTTGCCCAAGCTCACACAGCTAGTAAGTGTCTGAGGCTGGATTTGAACCCAGGGAGATGAGTCTGCCTGACTTCAGATCGGAAGCTCTATCCACTGGGGGATAGAGTGGGATAGATCCCCCCAGGGGTTCCGGCTAAATGGCCTCTGAGGTCCCTTGCAGTCCCCAATCTGTGATCCATGATCCCTAAATCACTATTCTCAGGCCCTCAGTCTGCTCTTCTGCGAAATGCAGGGGGCAGGAGTGGGCATGGCTGGCCCTGGAGGTCCGTGTCAGCCCCGGATCTCCGATCTCAGCCTCGGGGTCCCTGAAGGAGGGGTGCCACGTGAGCGGTGGAGCCAGGCCTCTCGGAGTAAGTCTCCCCTGGCCAGGAACACGCCCGGATGAGAAGGGAGCCAGACTTTTCTTTCCCGCTTTCCCCCGCGTCGGGCAGGAAGCCCTTCCCCCGGGCGCCGCGGCTCTCCTCCTCTCGCCCCCTCCCCGTTTTGGGGTCGTGGCGGCCGGGGCGGGGCCGGCGCACAGGCGGGCCGGGAGCAGAACGGAGGCGGGCGCACGGGCGGGCGGGCCGCGGGGCAGGGGAGGGGTTGCCGGCTCCGGTTAGCGTGCGTGGCAGTCTCTCCCCACTCGGCAGGGGCGGGGCCGGCGGCTCCTCTCGCCCCCTCCTTCTTCCCTGCCCATCCTCCTTCCTCCTCTCTCGCTCTTCTCTCTCCCTCTCTCTCGGCGCACTCTCCCTCTCTCTCTCTCCTCTCTCCCTCTCGGCGGCGGCGTCCTCCTCCAGCGCGGCCAGGAGGTCCCCGTGCGCCTCGGTGCCCCCAGCGCCCCGGGAGGAAGGAGGGAGGAGGCGGCCAGGCGGGCGCACAGGCAGCCAGGCGGACCGGCGGACCGGCGGCCAGGCGGGCGGCCAGGCGGGCGCGCTCGGGCTCCCGGTGGCGGCGGCGGCTCCCCCCCACTCATTCACCCACTCACCCACCCACCCTCTCCCGGCCCCGGCCCGGCCATGTCCTCGGCCAAGCAGCGAGGCTCCAAGGGCGGCCCCGGCTCGTCTGCCCCCTCCGAGAAGGGCGCCCACCCGGCGGGCGGCCCCGATGACGTGGCAAAGAGGCAGCAGCCGCCGCAGTCCGAGCAGCAGCCCAGGCAGCAGCAGCAGCAGCAGCCCAGGCAGTCCCCCCAGCCAGCCAAGCAGTCAGCCCAACAGCCCAAACAGCAGCAGAACCAACAGCCCAAGCAGCAGCAACAGCAGAACCAACAGCCCAAACAGCAGCAGCAGAACCAACAGCCCAAGCAGCAGCAACAGCAGAACCAACAGTCCAAACAACAGCAGAATCAACAGCCCAAGCAGCAGCAACAGCAGAACCAACAGTCCAAACAGCAACAGAACCAACAGCCCAAGCAGCAGCAACAGCAGAACCAACAGTCCAAACAGCAGAACCAACAGCCCAAGCAGCAGCAGCAGAACCAACAGCCCAAGCAGCAGCAACAGCAGAACCAACAGCCCAAACAACAGCAGAATCAACAGCCCAAGCAGCAGCAACAGCAGAACCAACAGCCCAAACAGCAGCAGCAGAACCAACAGCCCAAACAGCAGCAGCAGAACCAACAGCCCAAACAGCAGCA
>NW_027185720.1:7378782-7402160 GCF_028583685.1 Petaurus breviceps papuanus | reverse complement strand
CAGAACCAACAGCCCAAGCAGCAGCAACAGCAGAACCAACAGCCCAAGCAGCAACAGCAGAACCAACAGCCCAAGCAGCAACAGCAGAACCAACAGCCCAAGCAGCAGCAGCAGAATCAACAGCCCAAACAGCAGCAGCAAAATCAACAACCGCAACAGCAGAACCAGCAGCCCAAACAGCAGCAGCAGCAGAACCAACAGCCCAAGCAGCAGCAGCAGCAGAACCAACAGCCCAGACAGCAGCAGCAGCAGAACCAACAGCCCAAGCAGCAGCAGCAGAATCAGCAGCCCAAACAGCAGCAGCAGAACCAGCTGTCCCACCCCAAAGGCAACACTCGGGGAGGGGGAGGGGGAGGTGGTGGGAAATCCTCAGTGGCCTCTGCAGCCTCCTCCTCTTCCTCCTTCTTTGGCAAGCTGGCGAAGGTTCTCAACTTTCTCTTCTACCTCACCCTCATTGCTGGGGCCGGCTTCTCCGGCTGGTGTGTCCATAACGTTTTGGAGGAAGTCCATCAGATCCGGCTCCGGAATGAGGGCTTCACCAGGCAGAGAGAGGAGCTGGGCCAGGGCTTGCAAGGCGTCATGCACAAGGTAAGGGCCCCTATTCCTCCTTCCAAATAGGGCAGTAAGCATGGAAGCCCCAAAGCATCATACATGCCCCCTTTCCTCTAAAGCCCCTGTCAACAGTAGAGCTGACTTAGCGAGTTACAGTTTGCCAAGTGGGCTCAGTAGAAGTGTGACCTTGGGGAAGTCATTTCACTTTCTTGGGCTTCTAAGGTACCCTCCAGCTCTATGACCTTATGAATCCTTTCTAAACCTCTATACCTCAGTTTCCCTCTGTGTAAAATGAGGAATTGGTACTAGAATGCCTCTGAGGCCCCTTTCAGCTCCAGATCTATGATCCTAAGAAACTTTCTGCACCTGGGGCAAGCCATTTAATCTCTTCTAGGTTTCAGTTTTCTTATCTGTAAAATGTGAGGGTTTGCACAGAAGGCCTCTGAGGACCCTTCCTATTCTAGGTGGTGGTAGATTGGGTCAGGAAGACCCGAGTTCAAATCTGGCATCATATTCTCACTAGCTGTGTGACCCTGGGCAAATCACTTAACCTCTTTCCACCTCACTTTCCTCAACTGTAAGATGGGGATAATAATAGCACCTTCCTGCTAGGGTTGTTGTGAAGCTCAGATGAGATAATATTTCTAAGATGCTTTGTAAACCTTAATTGTTGTGAGTCGTTTTTTCCCCCCTAACTCTCTGTGACCCCATTTGGGGATTTTCTTGGTAAAGATCCTGGAGTGGTAGGGGCGGCTAGGTGGCACAGTGAATAGAGCACTGGCCCTGGAATCAGGAGGACCTGAGTTCAAATGTGACCTCAGACACTTAACGCTTACTAGCCATGTGACCTTGGGCAAGTCACTTAGCCCTAATTGCCCTGCCTTCATTATGGGGCTGCCAGGTGGCACAGCGAGTAAGAGCACCGGCCCCAGTGTCAGGATGAATCTGGGCTCAGACACTTAGCACCCACCCAGAAACACCTGGCCATGTAACCTTGAGCAAGTTACTTAACCCCAATTGCTTTAAAAAAAAAAAAAAGATCCTGGAGTGGTTTTGCCATTTCCTTCTCCAGCTCATTTTACAGAAGAGGAAACTGAGGCAAGCAGGGCAAAATAACTTGTCCAGGGTCACACAGCTAGTCGAACTTGGGAAGATGAGTCTTCCAGACTCTAAACCCAGTTCACTCTCCCCCTCGCCCTCTTAAAGCCCTATAGAAATGATAGTTCTTATTATCCTACGATCTAAGCACTTGTATATGTTAAAACTCACGTATATATTAAAACTGAGTGCTTTAAGCATTATCCTTATTTTACAGATTAGAAAGCTTGAGGTTCATAGAAGTTAATCAGCATGTAATCAGATCCTACTGTGTGCCAGATATTCTGGTAGGGGTTCCAAGACAAAGAGAACAGTCCCATATTCTATCTGGGGAAACTCCATGGACATAAAAATGGATACAAATTATATACAATGTAAATAACAGGTAATGGTGGGCAGTCCAACAACTTGTACATATCAGTTAATAATCAAAGTGATATACAAAGTAAATAACAGGTAAAAGGAGAGCGATGGAGAAGGTCTCCTGTAGCATGGGAGCTGAGCTTTGACAAAGGCTGAAGAGTCTAAGAGAGGTTAGGAGGGAGGGCATGCCTGGTATAGGAAGCAGCATGGGCAAAGGAATGGTGATGGGATAGAATGCAGTAGGTGAAGAAGAAAGAGCACATTGGCCTAGTTTGCATTACAGAGTCCAGAAAGGGGATTAATGTGTAATAAAAACCTGAAGGGGTGGGCTGGAGACAGATCGAGAAGGGTTTTGAATACCTAATAGAACAGTTTGTATTTTATCCTAGAATAAGACCCCAGCCTTCCCTCTCCCTCTGTGAGCTGGGATGATTTAGTATTTGGCAGCTGTCTGGAGTATAGATCATAATTATAAAAGCTAACATTTATGTAGTGCTTGAAAGTTTGCAAAAGTTTTACAAAGAATGACCTCATTTGACTTTCTCAGCAACCTTGAAGCTGTGCACTATTACTATTATCCCCGTTCTACAGATGAGGATAATGAGGTAGCCACAGAGGTTAAATGACTTTCCCAGAGTCACACAGCTAGTAAGTGTCTGAGACCTGATTAGTTTTATCTGACTCCAGGCCCAGTACGTGATTGATTCCTTGTACCACAGAAAGAGAAAAAGGAGTTGTCCATGGTCACTCTGCTAATAAATGTGAGAGGTCTGTACTCTATTCCTGATCTGCTTCTGATCCAACATGCCTGTTTCCAGAGTTTGCTTTGGAGAGTGAGACAGAAGTTGGCATCTTTGTCTAGGAGTGTCCGTGGTGATGATCGGATCATCCTGGCCACTGGGGAAGGGGGCGGTTGGGTTGAATGGAGTTCCAGCCAAGTGGGCCCTCTCTAGAGCATCTTTGGGCAGCCCCAGGCTAGGGGACAGGGCAGGGAGGGGGACACCAAATCTTCCCCCTCCAAACAGAGTCCCTCTTTGTCTCTGTTTAGACAGCAGGGGGAAAATATGTCTCCAAAAGTATTTCTCTGCCTTTCCTCAAGTACTGAATGAGGCTGCAGTAGTATTCTGTCAGCCGGAGGGTTGATTAGCAAAGGGAACCTGTCACAAAACATTAGCCTTGACCTGGAAGGAAACTCCCAATCTCTTTGCACTGATTCTTCAATGATTTGGAATAGCTGAGTCTGCAGAATAGCCCAGGAGAGTTGGGGGAGATGTAGCCCAGTCTTGCCCTCAGCCTGGACCCCACCCAAGCTGTCCTAGACAGAGAAGTAAGAGTGTTCTTGTCCAGTTCTTGTCCTCTACTGGCATCCTAAACTAGGGGATCCAGGATTGGGAAGGAAGCTCATTGATCACAAGATGAAAGGAACCTCAAGTCCCTTTTGTCCAATTCCCTTATTTTACATATAAGGAAACTGAAGCTCAAGTAGGGTATGTGGCTTGGAATTTCATAATTATAGAGCTGAAAGGACTTCAGAGGCCATCTAGTCCAATCCTTTCATTTTTCAGGTGAGAAAACTGAGATCCAAGATTGATTTGTCCAAAGTTGAACAGGTTTTAAATGTCAGAAGAATATTTGCACCTAGATCCTTTGACTTTATGGTCAAAGGGACCTCTTCCGTAACATAGGTTCTGAAAATTTAGAGCTAAAATAAATTTTAGAGTTCTTCCAGTCCAGCCCTCTCATTTTTCATATGTATATATATATATAATATGAATATATAAAATATATCATATATAATATGAATATATAATAATTGTTCATTTATATAATAAACCATAAATATTTATTATTAATAATATGATCATAATAGAATAACATGTCATTATAATATAATTAAGGGGAAGCTAGGTAACACAATGGATAAAGTTCTGGGCCTGGAGTCATGAAGACTCATGCAAATCCAGCCTCAGACATTTATTAGCTTCGGTGACCCTGGGCAAGTCACTTAACCCTGTTTACCTCAGTTTCCATTTAAAATGAGCTGGAGAAGGAGATGACAAACCACTCCAGTATCTCTGCTGAGAAAACCCAAAAGGGGTCAAGGAGAATCAGACATGACTGAAAGACAACCAACCAACAATAATATAATATAAGTAACAATATCGTCGATAATGCTTATTTTATTTTATCCTCCATAGCTATTTCTAGATGTTTTAAGGTTTGAAGGAATCTTAGAAGTCAAACTCCAATAGAAACCAAACTGTATATAAGGATCCCTGTAGGATGCGTATTGACTTAGTTTTAAAAGATGTGGTGTCATCTGTATTTTATTGTATTTTTATTTATTTTATTAAATATTTCCCAGTTACCTTTTAATCTGCTTCTGGCAACACTTGAGTGTTGTAGATCCTGTGTATCCTGCAGATGGCATGTTTGACACCTTTGATATAGGCCACTCTTTTCGCTTTACAGATGGGGAAACTGAGGCCCAGCAAGATTAGGTTACTCTTCCAAAGTTATGCAGGCAGTATGTGCTAGAGCTGGGAGATAAACCCCAGCTCCAGAGGTAGAGATGGGATTGGAATGACCCAAGGCTCTTTTCACCACACTGAAAAGAGGTGTGTTCAACCCATTAAGCTTTTCCAGTTTGAATAGCATTTTGGGGAGAGGCTGATTCCCAGAGGGATGATAGGAGTGGCCAGAAAGCAACCTGGAGTGGTGGCTAGAGAGTGAGTCTCAGAGTCAACCCGGGAGACCTTGGTTCATCCCTGAGGAATCTCATCACCTCTGTAGACCTGAGGTGGCTGTCTGTGTTGCAGGAGGGGGAGGAAAAACAGGTCAGTGGGTATTTTAGCCCCTATTCTTTCCTTAACTCTCTTTCCCTTACTGTCTTATTGTAGGTGGATAGGTACATGGTATGGTGGCTAGAGTGTCAGACTTCGAATCAGGAAGATCTGGGTTTGGATCCTGTCTCAGGCACTTACTAGCTGGGTGACCTTGGGCAAATCACTTAAAATTCCCCAGCCCTAGTTTTCTCATCTGTAAAACTGTGACTAATGACAGCATCTACCTCATAAATGTGTTGTGAGGATTAAATGACATGTAACCTATGTATAACACTATGTAAACCGCCAAGTGCAAGTATGGTTTTTATTCCCTTTAAAGACTATGGGTCTTTGTGATGTACATTGTGAAATGGGGGAGGGTGGGAAAATAAAGAAAAAAATAAGGCCTCTCAGTGTCCCTGGATCTATACTGAGAAAGGTGGTAAATGACATTGTGAGAGGAGGGGATGTATGACTAATTGGCACCTAGGACAGTTGCCAGGCACATTTTGGCAGAGGGAATTCCCAGTGTGCAACTCCCTGTTCTAACGCAGATTGGCAAGACGATAACTTAGGGCATCATGGTGGATAGAGCACACAGGGCCTGGAGTCAGGAAGACTGATCTCCCCCAATTCAAATCTGGTCTCAGACACTTTCTAGCTGTGTGACCCTGAACAAGTCACTTAACCCTATTTACCTCAGTTTCCTCATTTGTAAGATGAGCTGGAGAAGGAAATGGCAAACCACTGCAGTATCTTTGCCAAGAAAACCCCCAAATGTCAGACACAACTGAAAAAAATAATGGCTCGACAAAAAGACTATAACTTCTTGGAGCATTGGAAGTGACTTGCCCAGGGTCACATAGTCAGAGGCAGGTTTAGGGATATTGTTATCCCCATTTTATAGATTGGAGAACTGAGAGTCCAAGAGGTTATGGGTCTGGCTTGCCCAGGGTCACAGTTAGCAAGTGTCAGAGGTGGGATTGTGAGCTCATGTTGAGCTCATCTCACCCATTGATCTCTCACTGTGCCCAAACACTAACACTCTGTTCCCTCCCCATGGCCCCCTGTCCTAGTTCAGACAGGTTTCTTTACCTTGGCTCATCCCCTTCCTAGACCTTCTCCCATCCCTTTTCCTGTTCTTTAAAATCAACTGAGGAGTCAGCATTTATAGGGGCTACAGTCCTGGACTTGGAGTCAAGGAAGACCTGGGTTGGAATCCCACCTCTGACACTTAACTGTGCAACCATTGCTAAGTCACCCAATCTCTCAATTTCTTCTGTAAAATGGGTATTATAATAACAACAAGCATTTATACACAACACTTTAAGGTTTACAAAACACTTTATAGGTATCCTCAGTTCTCATGACAACCCTGTGAATGCTATTATTATCCCCATTTTACAGATGAGGAGACTAAGGCACAGGGAGGTTAACAGGTTCACACAGTAAGTGTCCAAGGCAGGATTTTAACTCAGGTCCTTTCAATTCTATGTTCAGTGTTTTGCCCACTGCGTCACCTAACTACCATTCATGCCTATAGTGTTTCTACGACATCCTGGGGTTGTTGAGGGGCTCAAAGGCAATAACATATGTGAAGTAACTTAAAACATCTCTAAACATCAACTGTTGTTAGTCTGGGCCTCTTCTCTGTGTCCCTCTCAACTAGTGAGACTGGTAGGCTCAGTTGGATTGCTTCTTGTCAGGGATGTTGGGGAAGGGATTAGTGGCCAGGGAAGGGCTGGGCTACATGACACCTGAGTTTCCTTCTGACTTTGAGATTCTGTGGTCGGCCTGTAAGTGCACACCATTCCATGATCATAGGGTCACACACCTAGAGCTGAAAGGCAACACCTTCATTTGACAGATGAGGAAACTGAGGCCCAGGCAGGATAACCTTCTTCCCCAAGATCATACAAGTTGTTTTTTTTTAATTTCTATTATTTTTAAAATAGTACTGTATTTTGGGGGCAGCTAGGTGACACAGTGAATAGAGCACTGGCCCTGGAGTCAGGAGGACCTGAGTTCAAATCTGGCCTCAGACACTTAACACAAAAACTAGCTGTGTGACCTCGGACAAGTCACTTAACCCCGATTTCCCTACCTCTTCCCCTCCCAAAATAAAAAAGCAAAATCTAAAAAATAATAATAATAATATTGTATTTTTCCCCAGTTACATATAAAGACAATTTTTAACATTTATTTTAAAAAAATTTTGAGTTCCAATTTTTTTTCTCTCCTTCCCTTCCTGAGATGGTAACCTATTTGATACAGGTTATATATGTTCAATCATGTAAAACATGATTCCCATATTAGTCATGTTGGGATCCCCAAAGTCTCAAACTTCAGAGGAGAATTTGAACCCAGACTCTTTGACTCCAAAACCATGTTCTTTCCACTAAATCACATTGCCACTAAATCACTTATCTCTTAAAGCCCAGCTCATTGGCCATCTCCTTCATGAAACCTTCCCAGATCATCCTGTTCAATGATCTCTCCTCCCTGAACTTCCCCCTCCAGTCTCAAGTCCTCACTGAGTACTCTGTATCTCATTTAGCAGTATGTATTAGTTTTTGGTGCCCTATCTCTTGACTAGACTGTAAGCTGCATGAGGACAGCAACCCTGTTTCATCTTTTAACTTTGTATCTCCCTTGGCACCTGGTATAGTATTCTGTATATAAAAGGTAGATAAATGGATAGAGAAGTTGATAAATAGATTAAGTAGATGGATAGATTGATGGGTACAGAGGTGGATAGATGGATGGATGGGTAGATGGATAGATAAGTGCATTGGAAGGTACATAGATGGATGAATGACTATTAAGTACTTTATTATTATTAATGTGACTGCTTGCTAAGCCCTAAGGCTACAAATGCATGCCAGCAAATAGTTTCCCTCAGGGAGCTTACATTCTAATGGGGTAAGAGTCCCACATAAAGGAAAGTTATATAGAGAGAGCTCTACTCTGGGTGGGGAGATAGTCAGGAAATGGTATGGAGGGCTGCTTCCAGGCAAGATGAGGCAAAAGCTCCCCTATCAGAGCGGGGGCCCCAGGGACAGGGTCCAAGATTGAGGGATGGGGGAAGATGAGTTTGATGGCCAGCCAGAGTACTGCACAGGCAACATGGTGAGGAGGTGGCCAGGAATTGGAATTAGAGACCTGGCAAGGCCAAGAAGACCCAGCTACTTAGCAAATGTTGACTTGCATTCAAGTGATATTGATTTAGCTCATAATTTCCCAGGGAGGGAGGTACCCAGCTGAATGATAATGATAATACTGTAATAGTATCCAGTTCAAGGCCTTCATTTTATAGATGAGGAGGTTCAGATACAAAAGGGCAGTGATTTACCTGAGATGAGATATGGTGGCAGATTCAGGTCCTCTGATTGGAATCCAATGCTCTGTTCTCTTCTAGATACCACCTGGGTAGGATTGATGCTACTCCCTTCCCCCTCGAGGGTTTGGGGTAGTTATGAGCATCATAGATTTAGAACTGGAAAGGATCCTAAGTCCAACTGTGCCCATTTATACAGATGAGGAAACTGAGGCCCAAAGACCTCAGTTTTATCTCAGGTCATATAACCTGTAAATGACAGAAGAAATTTGAATTTTGGCCATGGGATCACAGACTTCAAACTGGAAGGAACTTACTTGAGATAACAGATTTAGAAGCTGGAAGGGACCTTAGATGTCATTGTCTAATCATGTTATAAAAATGAAGAAACAGAGGCCCAGCAAGATAAAGGGCTTATCACACTCTCTTCTCTCCTGTCCACTCTTGTTTGGGCTTAGGGGTTATTCCAAAATGGAGTTTCTCATGTCCACAGGATCTTCAGGAGTTAGTGGGTTTCCCTTCACTAGTATGCTTTTGCCCAAGATTGGATAGTCCCTTGATGGCTCTCGGGTTCTTTCCAATTTTGAAATTCTGTGAGTCTTGGGCAAATAAACCTCCTTATTAGTAAAACCTCTTTAGAGGCCAAGATAGATGGAGTTATCCAAGTTCATCCCCCTCTTTCATAGGTTCTTAAGCCCATTGCTATAAGTAAAATACATAGGATTACTAAAGAAACCAGTTATATTGAACTATAGTTATCAGTCAGGAAGAGCCATCTTCCTGAGTTCAAATCTGGCTTCAGACAATGGCTATCTGTGTGACCCTGGGCAAGTCATTTCCCTCTATTGTTTCCTAATCTGCAAAATGATGTGCTCTACAGTTTACAGACCTGAGTTTGAGAATTCCTGCTTTAGGGAATTGGCTAGACCCTAGGTCTCACCGTTTCTCTTTCTGTCTCTTGTGTCCCATTGCCTAGGACTGTGTATTCCATATATCAGGTGCTTAATAAATGCTGGTTGAATGAATGGATGGAATGGGAAATGGAGTACTACTTTGCTAGCTTCCTGGTGCCCTTGGGAGCAGCCCAGGACTATCTAGCTTCAGAGAATCTAGCCAGTTACACAGCTGTTTGGCTACCAGAGATATTTCCTGTCCTGCTCTAACTCCCAGCCGCCTGAGGCTAAAAATAGCCCCAGTGCCCCCCTCAGCAGCAGACATTGCAGTCTTGAAATAAGGGAAGCCCTGATGGAGCTCAGAGCAGCTTTGGGTCTGGCCGAGTCTCTCGTATATCCAGAATGTTGGGGACGCTTGAAATCACACTTCGAGGTGGAGGGGCCAGCCAATAGCCCATAGACACCACCCATCTTATCGACGCCCTTCCTTCAGTGTGATGCTAGGGACAGAATTCACCTCTTCAGATAATACTCTGATTATATCTCCAGAACCAGATTCTAGACGAGGATTTCTCATTTGGCTTTGTGTGTAGAATGGGAAGTCATTGGGGGATCAGGGAATCAGTGAGCAGCCATTGTTCTATCCATTAACAGCAGCAGACATGCACCTAGTGTTGGGTGCTGGGAAATAGAATTAGTTTAGACTTGGTGGTTTTTTGGAAAGAGCATTGAATTTGCAGTCAGGAGAACCTTAATTTTCTTTCTTTTTACCCCTTCCTTTTGGCAGTTGGGGTTAAGTGACTTGCCCAGGGTCACACAGCTAGTAAGCGTCTAAGGCCAGAGAACCTTGGTTTTTGACCTTTGCTCTGGCCTTAGTCATACAGGTGACCCTAAACTAGTCATCCTTAAACCTCATCTGTAAAATGGGGATTATAATACTTAGCTAATGAGATGGCTAGGTAGTGCCATAATTCGCAGAGCGCCAAGCCTGGAGTTGGGAAGACCCATCTTCCTGAGTTCAAATGTGACCTCAGACATTTACTAGCTGTGTGACCCTGGGCAAATCATTTGTCCTTGTTTGCCACCATTTCCTCATCTGCAAAATGGAGCTGGAGAAGAAAATGACAAACCGCTCTAGTATCTTTGCCAAGAAAACCCTAAATGGGGTCACAAAGGGTCAGACAGGACTGAAATGACTCAACAGCCAACAACAATTATGAGAAGAAAGTTAGCAAAATGTGGGTTAGGATGATAATACGGAATAGTCCCTACCTTATGGAGTTTATGGTCTCGGTCGGTGCATCGGGCACATAACTTCCGAATTTGGAGAGGAGGATGTTTCCCATCCATAGGTTAGCACAATGCTTGGCCCGAAGTAGGCACTTTGATAAATATTGATTAATTGATTAATACCAAAGAGTAGACTTCCTTCAGAGCCCTGCTCAAGAGTCACATCCAACATGAGACCCTTTGGGGAGGTAGGGTCATATCTGTAGAAAGAACACTGAATTTGGAGTCAGAAGACTTGGGTTTGAATGTCCCTTCTGCCTCTCCCTCTCACACTTAAATTCTCTTGGCTTCAGCTTCCTCATCTGTAAGATGAAGAAGTTGAGCTTATCACCTCTTCCACTTTAGATCTATGACCCTAGGATCATTCCTGGGCCTCAGTTTCCTCATCTGTAAAAATGAGAGGGTTGTTTGTACTAAGTGACTTCTAAGAGTCCTTCTAGATCTAAGGCTATGATGCCATGAACCCTGTGAGGTTAGAGCTGTAGGAATTATCCCCATCTTGTACACACACACACACACACACACACACACACACACTTTATAATTTCCAGAGTATTTTCCTGACAGTCCTGGGAGATAGGTGCTGTTATGATCATCGCCATTTTACAGATGAGAAAACAGTCTGAGAGAGGCTGAGTGACCCATGATCACACCTGATAACTGCCAAAGACTGAATTTAAATGCAGATTTTTCTGACTACAATTCTAGAACTCTGTGTGTTATATAATACTTCCTCCTCTCTTTTACAGAGTGAGGAACTGAGGCTCAGAGTAGTAGACTCAATTCCTTCCTCCCTCACCTTGTTTTACTGATTGAGGAAACTGAGTCCTAGAATGATGAAATGACTTGCCTAAGTTCACACAGTAAGTGTCAAAAACTGAATTCACACTTGGGCCCATGGATTATAAATCCAGTCCTTTTTCGATTTCCTTAGCCTGTTTCTCCATATGGTTCAGTATTTAGGCAGTCTCTTAATGCTCTCATAATTTAGTAACTCACCTTCGGCATATGAGGATATCCCTTGAACCTCCCTTAATCTCCCACTGGGAAGGCCCACATATTGAGAGTCTATAGTAAGGACAGTCCAGCCCTGATCCCTCCCTCCATTCTGAGATGCACATCTCATCCAACCATATCAAGGCCCACACCAAGAAATTGTCTTGGTCCAGGTTACTTAGATAGTTTAGCCCAGGATTTGAACTCAGGCTGCCTGACTCCAAAACTACCTTTCTATTCCACCATAGTATTCCTTAAAAAAAAACAAATTATTGCTAACTTGTTCTTATATCATGCTCACTTCCCAATATAACTCTCCTCCCCCCTCCCCCCCCCGCCCCGGTGCTCTCAGAAGCTATTCCTTATGAAACAAAATTTTTATAAAAGCATTTCAGTAAAACTAAGCGACATATGGAAAAAGTCTGACATTAAATGGAGTGTTCCATACCCAGAGTTCCCCACCTGTGAAAAAAAATGGAAGGAGCTGCATTTTTTAATTTCTTTTTTGGAGTCATGATGTTTTAATTGACAGGAACTAACCAGGCATTCTGAATGGTATTAACAAACCCAAGATTTGAACCCAGGTCATGGGATCATAAATTTATGAAAAGGACCTTAGGAGGACATCTGATCTAATTCCCTGACCATGAGTAGCTTCAACCAGAGGATTTTTAAAATCCCTTTTTCTTTCTCCCCCGTGTATATCAGTCAAATTCAGGGACCAAACTTTAAATCAGACATCTTTAGCTCTGATGGGGCTCAGCAGTGTCTGAGTTATTACAGGTCCAAGGTATGATTGGAGGAGATGGGGAAAGGGAAGAGAGAATGGAGGGTATCATTAACAGTTGCCTTGGATGTCGTGAGGTTATGCATCTAAAGGAAAGACTGATTATCAGGGTAGTGAGAGACCAGAAGTCTGAAGAACCTGGGTTCCTGTTCTGACTTTGCTACTAGCTAGCACTGTGACCATTGGGTCTCCATTTCCTAATGTAATAATAAGAGTAACTGTTTATATGACATTTGGGGACAGCTAGTGGATAGGGCACCAGGCCTGGAGTTATGAAGACTCATCTTCCTGAGTTCAAATCCAGACCAAAACACTTAGTTGTATGACCCTGAGCAAGTCACTTAACCCTGTTTACCTCAGTTTCCTCATCTGTAAAATGAGCTCGAGAAGGGAATGGCAAACCACCCCAATATCTCTGCTGAGAAAACCCCAAATGGGATCACAAAGAGTTAGATACAACTGAAAATGAATCAACAACATGACATTTTACAGTTTTCAAAACATTTTCTATCCATTATCTTATTTGATTGTCACAACAGTTATTTGCAGTTTGTCCCATGGGTATTCCTGTTTTACTGATGAGGACATTGAAGCACCATGACTCACCTGAAATCACACAGCTAGAGGTGTCTAGTCTAATCTGAAGAAGATACAGAGGCACTTTTGACATTCCCATTAGTAGTCATCCAGCCCTCTCTTCCAGACTGCTATAGCCCAAGAGTGCTGTCAGGAAATGTCTCTGCAATCTCTACCCATCCCATTCCATGTGTTGCCCTGTGGGACCAAGCAGAACTATGCTAATCATTCCTTGCCCCTGAAATTCTCTTCAGATATTTGTAGACTTGACATTGTCTCCCCTCACCCCCCCCCCGATTTTCTTTACTATGTGATAAATACCCCTCTTTCCTTCAACCAATCCTTATAAAGCATGCTACTGAGGCCCTTTGAAATCCTGGTTGCCCTTCTTTGGACATTGCCCAGTTTATCAAAGTCCTTTCTAAAATTTGTGGGCCCGTAACCAAGGATGTGCTGGGAAATGTTTAACGACTAAGTTTCCAAGAAAAAATTGTATGTGTGATACACTTTTAAATTTAATTCACATCATTGAGGAAAATGCAGTCACTTTCTTAAGTGAAATCATCAGTGATTTCTAAAGTGATGCCCGGAATCTCTGAAGTCTATACAATCTAAACAATGAATCAAGCCTTGATTTAGAGCATTTACTGATTTCTGAATTTGGATTCTGATGACTCTGGAAGAAAGAATGAGGCCAGTAACTGCAGCTCTGCCTCACTGAGATCCAGTTTATGTACAAGTCCAGACATCACCCTCCTGATGTCATTGGTCTTTAAAATGAAAGATGAACCATAAGAAATGCCACTGAAAATTTATAATTGGCTCAGATTCTAGCTGACCTCCAGCATACCCCTGCCTATAGCAGCATGCAATATACACTGTGTCCCCCAAAGTCCTAATACAGTTTTATACTATGAACTTAAATAATAGATTTTAAGCTAATAGCTTAGCGCAATTTTATGCAATTAGCTTAAGACCTATTATTTAAGCTCATAGTATAAAACTGCACTCAGACTTTTGGGACATCGGTACTTCAGTAGCAATCTTAGGGAACAGTACGATGGAACCGCTGTCTCCCTGTTCTTAGATATTGGGCATCTCGCTGATGATCTCATCAGATTTTTTTTTTTTTTGGCTGCCTGGTTCTGTTGATGCTCCTTGAGTTTGGATTCAATTAAAATCTTCGGGTCTTTTTTAATAATACTAACTTCTGTCTGGTTGTGTCTTGCCAGTCTTGTATGTATGAAGATGATTCTTTGAACCAAAGTGTAGGACTTTACATTTATCTCTTAACAGAGATAAACAATTTTGCCTTACTAGGTTGGAGGGCAATTGTTGTGTAGTGAATAGAGAGCTCGGAAGACCTGTGTTTGACAGATTGACCACATGGACAAGGGCTTCTCATTTACCCTAGGCAACTCTCCCAGACTATAAGTTACCGAGAAAGTACTGACCTGCATTGGTGGAAGGAGTTTTCCTTACATGGAGTTCCCCTTACCCGTGATACTTAAGGTCCCATCCCTATCCCTATCCATCTAGGTTCATTTCAGCTAGTCTAGACCAGAGCTTCTTAAACTTTTTCCACTCGAGACCACTTCAACATTTCTTAAAATGTGGGGTCAAGATTGACAGTTGTTGGGACTCTAAACCTTTTTGAATCCAGACTCAGCCATCCATTATGTTCTCTCTCTAGCCTTCCCAGCTTTGTGTCATCTCCACATCTGATAAGTATACCAGCCTTTATCTAAACCTCTGATCAAAAAGATTAACTATCACAGATCCTAGGACACTCTATTAACAGATAATTCCTTCCAAGTTGACCTTGGGCTATTAATGGCAACTCTTTGGGTCTGATCTTTGGAGCTTCTTGGCCAGCAGGAGAAACTGAGAAGTGCTTCACGGAAATCTCCATAGAGAATTGCCATAGTATTGATGGCTATAGACCTAACTAGCTGATCATTTCCTTGTTCAAAAGCCTTTAGTGCAAGGGTCCTCAACCTGGTGTCTGTGAACTTACTGAAAAATATATTTTGATCCTCCTATTTACAATATGATTGGTTTCCTTTTATCCAAAAACAATGCTGAGAAGGGGGCCATAGGCTTCATGGGACTGACTGCCCAAGGAATCCATGACATACGTAAAAGTTAAGTGGCCCTGCTTTAGTTGTTCTCTGTTAGGTGTCTAATTAATGCTTATTGACTTGAATTAGGACTATAATCTAGGCTTAGAACTGATTCTAGAACCAGTTTTCTCTGCCATGTTTTTAGGGACATAAGGAGAGGCGGGGTATGTATCTCTGCTATGTCACTAATGGCAAATTTCATTACATACTTATGTGTCTTAACCTATCTTCATGGGTCCCAAGACCAACCTGCTCCATCCTGGATTCTGGCATCTACATAGCCTGGCACATCATAGGCCTTTAGAAATTTTAATTGATTGATCAGTGTAGATGTGATAGGTTACCAGGTTGCTGTGGATGTAAATTCCCCTCGTTCAAATCTATCTGCTTCTTCTTTTAGGTGCAGTCTCTACAGTCTACATTTGTGAGTTTTGAGTCCATCTTGAAAAACTCCCAACATAAGCAAGAACTGACGGAGAAAGCAATCAAGCAGGGGGAGAATGAGATCAATCGTATCAGCGAAGTGCTTCAGAAATTGCAGAATGAGATCCTGAAGGACCTTTCAGATGGCATCCATGTGGTCAAGGATGCCAGGGAAAAGGATTTCAACTCCCTGGAGCACACTGTTGAAGAGAGACTCACAGAGCTCACCAAGTCCATCAATGAGAACATCGCCATATTCACTGATGTCCAGAAGAGGAGCCAGAAGGAAATCAATGAGGTGAAAGCCAAGATCTCTTCATTGGAGGAGACAGATTGGTACAAAGATGACTTGAAGGCATTGAGGGATGTGGTGGATGGACTTCAGGCCTCGGTGAAATCCAGAGAAAAGGATATCGAGAACTTGAAAAATTCCCTGGAGACTATGGAGTCTGACGTCTATACCGAAGTCAAAGAATTAGTGAGCTTGAAACAGGAGCAAGAAAAGTTCAAGGAAGCTGCTGACCATGAACATCTCACATTGCAGTCCCTGAGGGAAAAGATACTTCAGGCAGAGGCTTCCTTGGCCCATCTCCCCAATGAGATCAAGAAGTTGGAAGAAGATGTGCGCCAGGTCAAAGCCAACTCCAACCAGCAAGATGAGAATGACATTTTCAAGAACACAGACGCCTTAGACTCTCTCCAGAGGAGGAGTGATGATTTCCATTCCAGGTTAGAGGACCTGCAAGGCAGCCTCCAGGCCATCCAGGAGGCATCTTCCCAGCAGATGAAAACCGTGGAATCCCTTCTTTCCAAGAACCAAGAGCATGAAAATCAGCTGGCCACCCTCCAGGAGCACCTCGAAGGCATCACAGCTTCCCATGGGTTGCTGGATGAGAATAAAGATGGCATCATGAGTACCGTGAGAAGCCTGGGGGAGTCTCAGCTCTCCCTATACAATGACGTGGAAGAACTGAAGAGAAGCGTGAGTGAGCTTCCCAGTGCCGTGGACTCCCTCGAGAAGGTGCAGAAACAGGTCCGCACTCTACTTGAAAATGCCCAGGGGGACACTTCTCTCCCTCCTGACTATCTAGAAAAACTGGCTTCCGTGGACGACTTAAAATCCTCCCTAAGCCGACTGGAATCAGATCTAAAAATGGTTAGGACTGCTGTGGACAGTCTGGTCGCCTACTCAGTGAAAATTGAAACCAATGAGAATAATTTAGAATCCACGAAAACTTTATTGGATGACCTGAGGAGTGATCTGGATCGACTCTTTGTGAAAGTTGAGAAAATTCATGAAAAAGTCTAATCGAGTTATCAATGCTGGTGTGGAATTTCAAAGTGTTCCCCCCCCCCCGCCACCACCACCTCCCCATTTCTCATGGCCAAAAAAATAAAAATTCATCCCTCTTTATAACAAGCAATAGACACTCATGGAAGCGCCCAGGCATTCTCCGATGCCCCCTTGCCTACCCAATTAATTTATTTGCCATTGTTAGGCTATCCCTGTGAAAACAGGGCTATGGTTGCTTCATTATTTTGTATTGACTTTTAGCTTTCTCCCTGAAGGGCCCCCATCTTCAGGAATCTGAGGTTCCTTCTAAAAAGATGTTTCAAACATCACAGAAGGGTGAGAATGATTTCAGGTGACAATAAACAGGAACAGATAGGCATTATTGGTCTCAAAGGGCCACCTTGGCCAACATTTTTTACTCAAGTAATAAAAAAGAATGCTAATTAAAATTGTCCTTAAGGAAAATACATTTTTTTTTGATGGGAGGGGGGAGGGCCCAAGTTTTCCATGAGATGTCAATCATTTATAGTCTTCCACTCTTAAACTGGCTGGAAACCAGAAACATCAGCACAATTTAGGGGAAAAATTATACCAATTCCTAGTTGTTGTTTTTAAACTACTTACCATAGTCCCTCCCATAGGTGCTTTCTTATAGTTTCTCTTTCATCCCTATTCTTCCCACCCCCATTCTATACATCCTCTAGTGATATCCAAGGTAACTATGCAAGGCTCAGAAGGCGCCAAGTGCCAAGATGGGGCATCCACACTGAGTGATCTTGAGCCCATCTGTGCCAAATCTTCTAGCTGGGTCATCAGATAACTCTTAGACTTAGCCCAGAACAGGGGTCTGATATGTTCTTGACTCCTATCCCAGGAGCAGCACAGCGGAATGGGGCGTCCCCTCAGGTATGCAGACCAAATGTCTATAACCTATTTTTTTTTAAAGTTTTTTTTTAAAAAATGATACTCATGGGGATCTCCTAACGGTGGATTCCTGTCTGTCAGTGGAAAAAAAAAAGTATGCACTGCATTTCATGTCATTGTTTGCTCTGTCCCCATCCCCAAGCTGCCCTGTTCCTGATTGATCTGTCCTGTCCTGTCCTTTAAAGCCATTTTGTTTCTCTTCCATCGGAGTAATTTCAGACGTTCGTTTAGTTGACTGTGAAATGAACTGTATGGCTTCTTTACAGTATTTTTAATTCTTAATAAACACTTTGGAGCTTTGTATCATGGGTTTGGTAGGCGTTGTTATTTGCTTGAGGAGAAGGCTTCCGTGGTGTGGCCAAAATCGATTTTTTGTCTTTCAGTGACTCAAGGTGGAAGTGGTGGTACTTGGAGGCCCCAGTAGTCCACTGAGTATTCAACCACTTAACATGGGGCCATCTGGGATCCTGATACCTATTTGTTCTTCTACACAGAGAGGAAGCATGGTGTGCTGAGTAGAGGAGATCTGACCTTAAACCCGGGAAGATTTGGGATCAAAGGAGATGCTTTTAAAGTCCTTAGAACAGGGCCTGGAACTTAGCGACTCTTAAAAAAATCTTCCCTTCCCTTCCCTTCTCTTCCCTTTCCTTCCCTTCCCTCTCCTCCCCTTCCCTCCTCTCTCCTCACCTTCCCTCCCCTCCCTTCCCTTTCCCCTTCCTTTTTGTTTTCCAAGTCTCGTTTCTGACACATACCTGACCCTGACTGAGTCAACTTAACCTCTCAGTGTCCTAGACTTGCCCAAGGTCACACAGCTAGTAAGTGTCTTGAAGCCAGATTTGAACTCTGGTCTTCCTGATTCCAGGCCTAGTGCTCTGTTCACTGAACTGCCTCAGCTGTCCCATTTTGATAGCTATATTTCACCAAAATTGGATTCTTTTGTATTGCTATGGATCTTATTTATTCTTTTAAAGACACTCTGAATGGGAGTCCAAGCTTTCTACCAGAGTCACAATGGGGTCTATGACACACACAAAATGTTAAGAACCCCTGATCTGAGATCATAATTTGAACTGGTAGAGGGAGTTTCCTTACCTGGGAATCTCCCTGTATCAATGAAATTGCAAGTCTGGTCCCTATCCCCAGTGCTCTCACTGAAGATTATACATTTAGAGCTGGGAGGAGCCTTAGAAGTTATCATGTCCAACCCACCCATTTTACAGATGGGGAAGCTGAGGCCTAGATGGGAACTGGGCGAGGCTCTGACCCCGATGTTGTTCACACAAACTCCTTAGTCAGGCATCTGAAGGCCCCTGCCTTCTGCGCGCCTTCCTCAGGCTTTGTGGGCCCTTAGCTTCCTTGGATTCTCCTGGTAGGGCTCCCTTCCTCCTCAAACTTCCTGGTAAACTGTTCTATGTTCTGCCACTCAGAGAATGTAAACTCTAAGAACAGGGACTGTTTTTAGACTTAGCTCTTATCTTCCTTGCCTAAGACAATCCCCAACACAGTAGGGCTATAGGTGAGACCTGTGATTTCATTGGTTTAGGGGAATCCCAGGTGAGGAAACTCTTCACCGGTGTAGACAGCCGCCTTTTCTTCATGAAAGTGTTAGCGTTTCCTTGGACAGCAGAGTGGTTAATGATTAATAGTAATAGCTGACATTTATATCATGTGTCAAGTGCTTTCCAATTATCTCCTTTGATCTAACAACAACCCGGGGAGGTATTTGCTATTATCCTCATCTTACAGATGAGGAAACTGAGGCAAGCAGATTAAGTGACTTGCCCAAGGTCATCGCTTGTAAGTATCAGAGGCCAGATGTGAACTCAGATCTTCCTGAGCCATGCTCTATCCACTACGACACCTAGCTCAGCAGGGTCCCCCAGCCAGTGCGGGGAACTTTGAACCCAAGGTGGCTCTATTCACTAGGCCAGGCTGCTTCTCAGAGTGTTTGTTTGAATTGACTTGAATGCATTCGGCAAACATTTATTATGCACCTACTGTGTTCATGTCGTTTGTAGTAGGCACTGAAACAGAGTAGGGCAGAATGGAAAATATGGTCCTTGTGCTTGAGCTATTAGGAGAACCAAGGGGGCCGCTAGGCGGTGTAATGAATATAGTGCTGGCCCTGGAGTCAGGAGGACCCGAGTTCTGATCTGACCTCAGAAACTTATTAGCTTGTGACCCCTGGCAACCCTGTTTGCCTCAGTTTCCTCATCTGTAAAATGAGCTGGAGAAGGAAATGGCAGACCACTCCAGTATGTCTGCCAAGAAAACCCCCAAGATGGGGCCACAAAAACTCAGGTCCAACTGATGGGGTCAGGATGATCAGGTAGACATACACAGATCAACTTGAGAGACGGTGTGTTCATATAAATAAAATGTATTTTTTATGTAATAACTTGAAAATATATTCTATATAATATATAAAATAGAACATCCCCAAAGTCTTACTCAGTTTTAAGCTTATTATGCTTATACACATGCATGTATATATACAGTGTAAATGCAGTATAAACAATATGCTTTTATGTTTACATATATAATATATAAACATGTATAATGTATACTGTTCTTGTTTACATATTATATATAACATTTACATATTGTTACATTTGCCTGGTCTTAATCATGCTTCTAGGAAGCTCAAGGATAGGGACCACATTTTCTCCTCTTCCCTATCTCTTCGGTGCCTGACTACAGCACCATGAATACGGTAGGCACAAGATAAATGCTTGCCGAATGGGGATACCAGTCCCCCGAAACTGTCATGCAGTAGCATAGACTACCATAATAGCAAGCATTATGTTTTACACATGATGTTATGTGAGTCTCAAACACTAAGGTATGGAGTATATTATTTTGGAGGCAATCGGTATTAAATGACTTGCCCAGGGTCACACAGTAAGGGTCTGAGGCTAGATTTGAACTCCTGTCCTCCTGACTCCAGAACCTTTGCTCTTTTCACTGTGCTTCCTAGCTGCCCCTTAAGGGGTGTTATTAAGAAAGCATGAGTATAGAGTCAAGTGATCTGGGTTCCAATTCTAGTTCATTGGCTTTTTGCTTATGTGGCCTGGGATAAGTCACTTTAATTTCTCTGGGCCTCAGTTTTCCCATCTGTAAAACAGTGGTTGGACTAGATCATCTCTAAGTTTCCTTCCAGCTCTATATCTATGGTCCTATAATCTCTCAACCGAAATCACAACTTCCCTGCTCCTTAAGGAGTTTCCTCATCTGTAAAATGAAGTGGTTGGAGTTGGATTGTAATGAGCTCTTAGGGACCCTTATCCCTAAATGTGTGATCCTTTGGGGATCTGGAGAAGATATATGAGAAGACAGGAGTTCTTCCACCATTCCCGCTACAGTTAGAGAATTTCAGAGCTGGGAGGGAATCCTAGAACAATGGCTCACCGCCTGATGTCTGAACACCCAAGGAATCTGTTGACACACGGCCAGGTTGGATGGGAAAAACAAAACACAACAAAACAAAAAGCTTGCATCTTGATTTTCACAGATCTCTAACTGAAGTGTGACCTCTTCTCTAATTATTTTAAAACATGATTCTGAGAAGGGGTCCATAGACTTCACTGATTGCCAGAGGGGTTCAGGATGCAAAAAAAAAAGAATAAGAACCCTGATAATCTAATACTGTAGAAGCCAATGCTCCTGTTTTATAGATGAAGAAAATTCAGGAATTTGCCCATTCTTCTCTTCTCTAACTTTAACTTTTCTCATTCTATTCTTCTGTATATCTCATCATTGAGGATCATGGCGTCTTAGATTTAGAACTGGAAGTGACCTTATCGACCATCAAATCCAATCCATTCATTTTACAGATAGGGTAACCGAGACCCAGGGAGAGCATGATCACTTTCTTTTTTTTTCTTTTTCTACAGGTAGGTTCCTCCCTCCCCCCTCCCCCCCAGGTAGTGGGAAGCTGTGAGCCATAGCACTTAGGGCCAAAGCCAGTTAGAGAGCTCCCAAATCTGACTGTTTATTTTTTGAATTCTCCTTCCTACTCACCAGATGCAATGCTTCTGTCCCAGCCACTCTCTGACTTAGAGTTAGAAAGTACTTGTAAATTTCACTTAATTTCTGACCACCAAGTTGTATCCGCTTCCGTATTATTTCAGGGGACTTCCCTTCCCAGAAGCACGGGCTGTCTAGATCTGGAGATTCCTTGCTTTTTTCAAACCTAAGATGAATTTTGAGCAGCTAGGTGGTGCAGTGGATAGAGCACTGGGATTGGAAGCAAAAAGACATCTTTCTGAGTTCAAATCTGGCCTTAGACACTTATTAACTGTGTGACCTTGGGCAAGTCACTTAACCCTGTTTGTCTCAGTTGCCTCATCTGTAAAATGAGCTGGAGAAGGAAGCGGTAAAGCCACTGCAGTATCTTTGCCAAGAAAACCCCAAATGGAGTCATGAAGTCAGACATGACTGAACAGATCTAAAGAAGGCCTCTAACTGGTGCCCCTGCCTCCCCACCAGGATTCTTTTCTGGATCCCGATTCATTTCCAGATTTAAAGCTGGGAGTGACCTTTGAAGCCGTCCGATGTAATCTATTAATTTTACTGATGAAGACTCTTTAGTGTCTTGGTCAGGGTCAGGGTCACTTATGTATGAAGTAGCAGAAGAATTCAGACCTCTGGACCTGAACCCAGGGCCTCTGACTCCAGACTTACTACTCTTTCTTGGGTATAACTCTTATGCTGTCAAATATACCTAGGCAGATGAGTCTCTCAAATCTAAAATATTCGGCCTCAGTCTCCCTTCTTAATTCCAGTCAATTGCTGGCTGGATGTCTCCTCAGGGACATCCTATAGACATCTCAAAATGGGATCCCATGCTCAAGAAGGAATCGCCACTGGAGCACATGTACCAAGGGGCTCTTCAGCTTCTGCTTGAAGATCTCCAAGAAGGAGGATCTCTCAAGAAAGTCCACCCACTTTTGGACAGCTCTCATTTCCACAAAGTTTTTCTTGATATAAAACAGTAATTTGCTTTTTTGGATTTCCCACCCATGGTTCCTGGTTCCATCCTTTGGGGCCCAAAGAGAAGAAATCTAATGATACATTCTACACCCAAGCCATTCAGATGCTTTAACACAACTGTTATGTCCTCTCTTCTCGGGTCTAAACAGCCCCATTTCCTTTGACTAATCCTTTTCTGAAGTGGATTCAAGGCCCTTCACCATAGGAGTTGCCCTGTTCTGAATACATACCTAGTTTATCAATGTCCTTCCTCAATAGTGACATCCAGAAATGAACCCATTCCCAAAATGTTCTACCACAATAGAGTGTAGAGACACAATCACCTCATTCTTTCATCACTGCCTCTCGATGCTGCCCACAATTACATTAGCATTTTTGGCTGTCATACTTCATTCCTAATCATTCATAATAAACTCCATATTCATAATAATTCATAATTAGATTTCAGTCTGCTAAACTAAAATCATGAGGTCTTTTTCAGAGAAACTATAATCTAGCTATGCCTTCGTCTTCTTGTACTTGTGAAGATGATTTTTTGGACCCAAGTGTAAAACAGCATTTTATCCCTACTGAATTTCATTGTATTAGATTCAGTCAGTGCTCTAGTTCTCAAAGTGTGGTCCAGGGACTCCTGGGGATCCCTGAAAGGCTTTCAGGGACCTTCATGGTCAAAACTACTTTCATAATAATACTAAGATGTTTTAATCGTAAATCAATCTCTCTCTCTCTGTATCTGTGTCTTTCTCTGTCTTTCTTTGTATTTATATCCATCTATCCATCCATCTGTCTACCTATCTATAGTTCCATCTGTCCATCTATCCATCCATCTATCATCTATCATCTCTCGGTCTATCTATCATCTATCTATCTATCTATCTATCTATCTATCTATCTATCTATCTATC